>NC_086115.1:46329706-46660956 GCF_963921235.1 Mobula hypostoma | reverse complement strand
ATGTGTGAATAGTAGCTGAGGCTCAAAGTTCAAAGTACATATATTATCAAAGTATGTATGTATTATATAACTTCGAGATTTATCTCCTTACAGTTAGCCACAAAACAAAGAAACCCAAAAAGAACCCATTTAAAAAATGAACATCAAATATAATGCACAGAGAGAGAACAAAACGAGCAGTGTCAGCAATAAAAGTAAGCAAATATCTTCAGAACTGGAATTTTACAAAAGACACAAAGCCAGAAATCACTGCAGCTGGCGCAGACAACAGCCACCGTTCATCACGAAGCCAGGTAAACGTTGCAAGATCACAAATGCAAAGCCAGGGCATCACTGCAACTGGCTCTGCATTTCAGCGTAGAGCTGAGTAAACATCCTGGATATGTCACTGATCTCAGTTAGGACAGCCTTGATGAAGCCTAATCTGTTTTAGTCATTTGTCAAGTTTGAAAAATCAGCTTGCATGGGAGAAAGGTGATCACTCAGCCCACCTTGTGTTCTTCCTTCAGTTAGCCTAAATTGTCCATGGTCAAGATCATAGGTCAGGAGGAGGCTTCTCTGTCTGTGTGTGAGTGGGTGGGTGGTTGGTAGAGTGGGAAGGGGCTTGCTTTGTTGTGCTGTTGCTTGTGTTATTCTGCTAAAAACGTTGGGCCTGCTATTTTGGTGACAGAGTGTGTGGTAACACCTGCGGGCTGCCCCCAGCACATCCTCAGGTTGTGTTGGTTGTTAATGCAAACAACACATCAGAATCAGAATCAGAATCAGAAACTCCTGAAATTTGCAGACTACACAACTGTCATTGGCCTTATCCGAGACGGTGATGAGTCTGCATACAGACGGGTGGTGGAACGGCTGGCCCTCTGCTGTGGTCAGACCAATCTGAAACTAAATATGCTCAAGACTGTGGAGATGACAGTGGACTTCAGGAGGAGCCCCCTAATACTCCCTCCACTCACTATACTCAACAGTATTGTGTCTGCTGTAGAGACCTTCAGGTTTCTGGGTGTCACAATCTCCCAGGACCTGAACTGGACACCCAACATGGACACTCTTATCAAAAAGGCTCAGCAGACGTTGTATTTCCTACGTCAACTAAGGAAGTACAACCAGCCTCAGGAGCTGCTGATTCAATTCTATTCAGGAATAATCCAGTCTGTTCTCTGTTCGTCCATCACTGTCTGGTTTGGATCAGCTACCAAACAAGACAAGAATAGACTCCTTTCTTTCTTTTTCAATCTTTTTATTAATTTCAAAATATAGAGACAAAACATAGCAATAATACAGATAGTAGGAGATATATTGTTACACTTAAATAGACTCCTAAGAACCGTTAGAGCTGCGGAAAGGATTATTGGTGTGAAGCTGCCCTCGATCCAGGACTTATATGCATCTAGAGTCAGGAAGCGAGCAAGCAGCATCATTGTAGACCCATCACACCCTGGACATCACCTGTTCCAACTCCTTCCTTCTGGTAGGCGCTTTAGATCACTCTATGCCAGGACAAATAGGTACAAGAACAGTTTCTTTCCATATGCCATCAGTCTTATGAACACTTGAATTTTGTCTATTATAAACCAAGTCCACCTGTACATACACAGGTATACCTCATTGTATATAGTTCACAGTTATTTGCACTATTGTTTTGTTTGCTTTTTGATTCTGTACAGCGAGAGCTCAGGGAAACCGGCATCAAATTCCCTGTATGTGTCCACGTACTTGGCGATAATAAAGGATTCTGATTCTGAGTTACTTGTTGGCGGAGAAACTGAAGGAGCTTGACTTGGTGCAGATCATGCTCCTCCCTGCATCAGAGAGGTGTGGGTGTGTGAAGGCAGTATGCAGTTTAAGAGTGAGTGATTGTCTTTAGTGCCTTTTCTTGTGATTGCAAGACCCTATTGGATATTGCTAATGAGGAAAGCTGCAAGTCTGATTCGCTGATTTATCGGTGGATGGTGGTGGAGCTGCATGGCCTCAGTCATAGCTAGAACTAGGCCTCAAGCCATGGTGTCGCCTGTTTACACCCACCCAAGTGAAGGGAATCAGAGTCTAGTTGCTTCACCAGCGTGCCTGGATTGGTGTGTTGTGGCATCCCAGCTGGAGATGGTGCTGCCCCCTAGTGCTCACACAGCAGAAGACAAGTTGTATTGTGTTCAACTGCAGACTGCTACAGCATTCAGAGACTTGGGGTCTTGGACTATTTATTTTTGTGTGACTGTGTCTTACAGATACCTTATATGTGCTATATGTGCCTTGTGCTATGTGTAACTGTTGCACAGGTGTTCTGCACCTTGGCCCCAGAGTAACACTGTTTCATTTGGCTCTGTTCATGGGTATTCTTGTATTGTTAAATGACAATTAACCTTGAACTTGAACATTTCCTCTTATCCAGTTTTGAAGACTGCTGCCATATACCTTGTAAACGATAAATCCTGACAGGTAATAAAAATGTACCCGTAGCATGGAAAATAATATAATATTTACTGGTTGCTCTATCATAGTGCTAATATACAATGGCATACATTCAAAGCATGAAATTTAGGGAACTTGTGTCAATGTCACACAATCAAAGAATTTGTGTGCTTTCTCGGCGGTATTTTCATGTTCTCCCTATGAGTGGGTAGATTTCCCATGCATGCTGCAGTATCAACCCACATCCCAAAAACATGATGGTACATTAATTGAATACTGTAAAGTATGTCTAGTGTGAGCTACTGGTAGGAGTGACGTGGAGAGAGCACAGAGCGTTGTTGATGAGCATGAGAGATGGGATGGGAGACTGGGATACAGGTTGGGGAATGTAATTGATGGGATTGGTGAGAGCAGGTGTGGATCTGATGGGTAAAATTACCTCTTTCAAAGTCATAAGAAAATGTGAATTTGAAGAAAATACAGTTCTGTGCAAAAGTCTCAGGCACCCCAGATTTTTAATATAAATTTTAGTTTAGATGTTTATTTTTTGACTTCTGCATTAGTGTGTCAGTAGAAAAGAGCAAATTTTAGATTCCCAAACATTCATTTTCCAAAAAAAAGAACCATTATGGAGAACATTTTCGTATTTCATTAAAGAAAGTAACATATTAATATGCCACTTTTCAAATAAAAACTTGATTACTTTGTGACAGTTTAAAATCATCAAATATATGTGCACCAAACAACAGCATTTCTTTGGAAAATCAATCACATTCTACTCCCTGTGCGGCTTCCAAAGTCAGCAATCCTTTCGCTGGGTTCTGCACCTGCTTGACACACCAATGTATGAAGGACCTCAGCCATATGTACTAATTTCCAGTACGCAGAACACTTCCAGACAAGAACAGGCTCTTCTGCCCAAGGTACCAGTAATATGCAACATATGTACATCTGGATGCTATTTTCCTATAATATATTTGTGCATGAATGGCCAACTGGATCAGCATTGTGAGGCTGTGATTGGCTGAGACAACTACAACCTGATTGGAGATCCATACACTATTTGCATGCCACATCCCCTGCAATAGAGTCAACTGAAAGTGAATTAAGAAATGTACTAGATGATGGTTCTTTTAGTTGTTATAGCTAGAGGTGGTACTGAGGATAAATTCCTACTACCTATTAAATGCTCCCAAAAGAGTGCATCTCAAATAGCCTCTGGCAACCAAGTCTAGCTCCTGGCCTTCACATCTGGCTAAGCTACTAAGCCTGGTGGAACTATTTCCATTAACAGGAGAAGGGACAAAGGTGGGTTAATGGCACTTCAAAACCAGTCATTTTTGGCAGATAGGACGCATCAGCCATGGTTGGCAGCTCATCTAAGAGAAAGAAAACTCTGATCTCAGATCTCCACTGTCTTGTAGCTAATCCCACCCATAGGGAAGGCTTTGGAAGTAAAGCCCAAGGAAAAATCCAGAGCTGGAGTCTCTAAGGCAGTCCTACATTGAGTTCAAGTCTGACTGGAAGCTCCTATGATGCTGCTGGTGTCAAACTGTATCAGTCCCTGCCATTCTTTTGGATTCATCAGATGCATGGAGAGGGGGAGCTTGCTACATGGGCAACAGCTTGCTCTCTATATCGTAGTGGCATGGCTTGTGTATCACGTAGACAGCTTGGATGCAACATCCATGATTGACCCTGGCCAATGGAGGGCCTCAAGGACTGGATGATGCCACAGCAGTGTTCAAGGATGGCATTGGAAAACTCAAACATATCAAGGGTAACATAGTGTTAAATGAAAATGCCACACCCAAGTTCTACTAAACCCATCTGGTTCATTACACCATTTCTGAAAAAGTAGCCAGTGAGCTAGTTCACGTGGAGACTGAAGGAATTCCTTCCAAGGTTGAGTGGAGCCCATGGGCAATACCGGTAGTCCAAATAACGAAGAAGAATTGGTCTGTAAGGATGTGGTGATTTTAAGGTCACCATCAATCCAGTGCTGAAAGTAGATCAGTAACCCCTGACCAGAATAGAGGATAACTTTGGAAATTCTTCTTAAGGGAAACACTTCAACAAAATGGATTTAGCTGAAGGCTACCTATAGATGGAGGTGGAAGATGAATCCAAAGTTTTTCTCACCATAAATACTCAAAAAAGGCTTTATCACTATAATAGGCTTATTTTTGGAGTAGCATCTGGACCTGCTCTCTGGCAGAAAGCTGTGGACCAGGTGTAGCAAATCGATAGTAAATATTAAAAATTTAAATTATAAATCATAAATAGAAAATAGAAAAGGGAAAGTAAGGTAGTGCAAAAAAAATGAGAGGCAGGTCCGGATACTTGGAGGGTACGGCCCAGATCCGGGAGGTCAGGATCCGTTCAGCAGTCTTATCACAGTTGGAAAGAAACTGTTCTCAAATTTGGCCGTACGAGTCTTCAGGCACCTGAGCCTTCTCCCGGAGGGAAGAGGGACAAAAAGGGTGTTGGCTGGGTGGGTTGTGTCCTTGATTATCCTGGCAGCTCTGCTCCGACAGCGTGCAGTGTGAAGTGAGTCCAAGGACGGAAGATTGGTTTGTGTGATGTGCTGGGCTGTGTTCACGATCTTCTGCAGCTTCTTCCGGTCTTGGACAGGACAATTTCTATACCAGGTTGTGATGCACCCTAGAAGAATGCTTTTACGGTGCATCTATAAAAATTAGTGAGGGTTTTAGGAGATAGGCCAAATTTCTTTAGCTTTCTCAGGAAGTAAAGGCGCTGGTGGGTCTTTTTGGCAGTGAACTCTGCTTGGTTGGACCAAGTCAGGTCATTTGTGATATTGACCCCGAGGAACTTAAAGCTTTTGACTTGTTCCACTTGCGCACCACCGATGTAAATGGGGCCGTGTGGTCCACTACTCCTTCTGAAGTCAACAACCAATTCCTTCGTCTTGCTGATGTTGATAGATAGGTTATTGTCTTCGCACCATGCCACCAGGTTCTTAATTTCCTCTCTGGACTCAAACTCATCATTATCCGAGATACGGCCTACAATTGTGGTGTCATCAGCAAACTTATATATTGAGTTCAATGGAAACTTGGCTACACAATCATGGGTGTACAGACAGCAAAGGGCTGAGTACACAGCCTTGTGGGGCACCGGTGCTCAGGGTGATTGTAGAGGAGAGCTTGTCCCCTATTTTTACAGCCTGGGTCCTGTCTGTGAGGAAGTTGAAGATCCAGCTGCAGATCTGAGTGCTAAGGCCCAGGTTCCGGAGCTTAGGAATCAGTTTATTTGGAATGATGGTATTAAAGGCAGAGCTGTAGTCAATGAAAAGGAGCCTTACATATGTGTCTTTATTCTCCAGGTGTTCTAAGGAGGAATGCAGGGCCAGAGAGATGGCATCTGCCGTTGACCTGTTGCTCCAGTAGGCGAATTGCAAAGCGTCGAGGTTGACCGGTAGGCTGTGGTTGATGTGTGCCACAACCAATCTCTCGAAGCACTTCATAGCAATTGATGTCAGAGCCACAGATCGATAGTCATTCAGGCATGCCACCAATTTGAGTAATATTACAAATATATTGTTCAATTAAGCATTCTTTGTTTACATAATTCATTACAGGTATGTAAAAAGTACGTGGTTATATTTTTTAAATGGCATACGTCATTATGCCATCATGTCATATGTGAGCACTTCACTACAGAAAAGGAAAGTAAAAAGAAGTGGACCCATTTCTCATCTCCCACATTTTTCTTTCAATTAGTTTCTCGAGTTACAAAAATAACATATCCCACCTTAAGTATCTCAGGCATCTCCTTAAACTCCTTATATGCAACATTCCTGCAGAATTCCTGACGTATTTTTCCAAGCTGCCCCTACAGTGATGCACCACCTGCTCACTACCCCACATTACAATTTCTGATTAGATTATGTGCTCATTATATGGAATAGACTTAAACCCACATCCTTGGACAAATGAAAGTGCTTCCATTGAACTAAATCTGAGAAGTTTATTTTGATTTGGATAGAAAATATTAAGTTAGCAATTGGCTGTAACTTACAGGTTATATGTCCAGAAACTAGCCCAGAGATAGGCCGTTTAACTCTTCTTTAGAAAATGTAAGACATGCATATCAGAAAGATAACAAATTTGAGGAAAAGATTGCAAATGTGTAAGGTAGCTAAATGCAACCACTTTGGGTGTTGCTGCTGTTCCAGGAATCAATACTATCTTTTGAGAATAATACCACTGACTGTTGGGCAGGTTGAATAAAGTTCTGACCATTATCCCAGCCATGTAGTTAATGAATTTATAAGCATTAAGTCTCACTAAAATGTTTTAAAGTGCACTTTTGTGCACCAAGGGACTATTCTCCTTAAAGAAGATATATTTTCATCTTAATATACTTAACGGATTATACACCGGTTGTAGACTTAGTTTTGAAGAATAATTAAATTGCATTGTTGGCAACACCTGATGCAACAAAGAATTGCTATATATTTAAGAGCAACAAACAGAATTTTATTTTCAGATGAAAAGAAGAATTCTGTGAAGCCGCTTGTTAAGTAACCTATTACTCACAGCTTACATTTTTTTTTACTTTATTGTCAATCAATAGCAAACAATTTGCAGTGTATATTTTCTTCATAGCTAATTTCTATGCCTTTACTCTTTTTATAGAAATATTTCTGCTACTTTCTGAAGCCTTTTCTTCTGATCTGCAATGGAAGTTTTCAAAATAATTTTCCTGTATTTTCTGATCGCCATGGTTTTTGCTGCTCCTGGTTGTCAGTCACAGCACTGGTCTCATGGCTGGCTGCCGGGTGGCAAAAGGAATGCACTAAATATGGATGCTTATGTTGAGGTAAGGCCCAATCTTTACTTAATTGATATTGATTAGAATACTGACAAACACAAAATTCATCAGAATACTGTCAAAAGTACTAAAATGTTGTTTACTAACTTCTATATTTTTTTAATATTATTTTTATTAAATTTTCAAAAAGAATACATGAAAAAATAAAATCTACCCACCCCCCCTCCCCTTAACCCTCCCCCCCCCCATATATAGTCCTACCTAAAAAGAAAGAAAGAGAAAAAAAAAAGAGCCGCCTGGGTATTGGAAGGTTTCCACATGCTCCATGGGATTCAAAATAAATTTGGTATAATTATTCGTTACTTTCCCCAAGTAAACAAAATCTTTATCGGAGCACTTAAATATGCCATCCTATCTTTTGTAAATAAGGGCGCCAAATATTCAAAAATGTTACATATTTATCTCTTAAATTATAAGTAATTTTTTCGAGTGGAATAGAACTAGCCATTTCATTATTCCAACGATCCATACTTAAATACGAATCAGATTTCCAAGTAACTGCTATAGTATTCTTAGCTACTGCCAATGCAATTTTTATAAATTCTTTCTGATATTTATTCAATTTAAGTTTCGGTTTTATCCCTTCAATATCACCTAATAGAAATAATACAGGGTTATGTGGAAGTTGAATTCCAGTAATTTGTTCCAATAAGACTCTTAAATTTATCCAAAAGGGTTGAATTTTAAAACAAGACCAAGTAGAATGTAAAAAAGTACCAATTTCTTGATTACACCAAAAACATTTATCAGATAGATTTGAATTTAATCTATTTATTTTTTGTGGTGTAATATATAATTGGTGTAAAAAATTATATTGTACTAATCTAAGTCGAACATTTATTGTATTTGTCATACTGTCAAGACGAAGTCTTGACCAATTTGTTTCATCGATACTAATATTACTAACTTCTATATTAAGTGTTTCCCAAGCACTAGGTTGTTGTTGTCTCGCACAAGTTCTCATTGTCTGCAATCTTAGGAAGTGACATAAGAACAGGAATTGCTAGAAGTACTCAGCAAGTCAGGCAGCATCTGTGGAAAATGAAAAAGAGTTAATGCTTCAGGTCACTATCACTTCAGCAGATGTTGTTTGTCTTTCTCAGAAAGTGTGTATTCTACTTAACGGACCAAAGGAGGCAACTTTAACCAAGTTTATGCCAGTTCTTGTTTAACATCCTCATGTGCAATAGTCAAAGTGATACAACAAAGAACACAATTAGAACAAATCACGTATATTGTATTGTAAAGTGGTAATAGTGTTGCAATCTTAGTCACAACCTTAAAGATTGTGCAAGGAGGTTCAAGAAGCAAATAGTTGAAGGAAAGGAGCTGCTCTTAAATCTTGTGGTCTGGGGCTTCGAGCTTCTGTACCTCTGGCACAGTGCTAGCTGTGAGGAGCTTACCTGGATAGTGGGATCATTGAAGATAGATGCTGCCTTCCTGAGGCACCACTTCATGCAGACTACCAAAGATGTGAAGGGTTGTGCTAGAGATGTATTGGGCTGAGTCCACTCTGCACAGCAGCTGCTTACTTCTTGCATATTTGATTTGCCATACCAAGTATTGATGCTACCAGTTAGTAAGACAGCAAGTTACTAGACAGTAAAAATCAAAGGTAGATAAAATTTCCCTAACTAATTTTGCCCAGTCTACATCGGGACCATGAACACTAAATAGATGAGAGCTAGAATTCTGCAAAGGTACAATCTAGATAGATAGATCCCAAGGGAAATTGGGTTTCGTTACAGCCACACCAACCAAGAATAGAGCATAAATATAGCAATACATAAACCACAAACAATCAAACAACAAAATGCAAACTATGCCAGATGGAAAGTAAGTCCAGGACCAGTCTATTGGCTCAGGGTGTCTGACCCTCCACGGAAGGAGCTGCAAGTTCGATGGCCACAGGCAGGAACGACCTCCCATGCCGCCCGGTGTTGTATCTCGGTGGAATGTGGCCGAAGTCCAACAGTAAAAACTTCAATATCCGGTCTACAAAAACGTTCCTCGATTGTAATATGACCCGGATTGCACCATCTGTTGTTAACCAGATCAGTAAGCACCCAACTCCATTATGCTTACCGCCCTCAGTGCACTTCCGGTCAGCCTGAACGGTCTGGAAGCCGTCCACGGAAAAGTTTTGATCGGGTATGTCCTCGTGCAGCCCCGTTCCAGTGAAACACATAACACTGCACTCTCGAAATGTTCTCTGATGCCTGGCTAGCGCCGTGAACTCGTCAATTTTATTACCCACCGAATTCCTCTCGACTCGACCCGGTCCTCTTTCCTCGACTCTGTGATCCCCCTCTGCATCCTCTGTGTGTTTTCCTCCAGATTTCAGCAGGGGTGTCTGCCGCTCTGCTCCCTAAACCGGCCGGCATAAGCGCAAGCAGCTGGTCCCTGGAATAAACAATGCGACCATGCTTCTGTCCCGCTAATGAGACGTGTCGGAATGTAACTATTTCCAGCACTAAAAACCCAAATAAAACTCTCTCTACCAGCATGCCAGAGAGGGTGCAGCTTCGACGTGTTACCGTGAAAAAAAAACAAAAAATAACGTAAGTTAAAAAGTAAGAAGAGAAAGTAAGAATACTGATCGGAACAGCTGTAACAGGCTGCATGCACGACCGGCGCATGTGCACTAAACCTGCCTCTTGTTATAACTTCACAGTCAAATTCCAAGAGAATAGCAGAATCTGGAATGGCTTATCTAGAAGTTCAGTGGCATCTTGGTAGATTTGTCAAGCCTTCATTGGAATTTCCACATCAACATCTTTACCTCTATCTTTTTTAATTTACTTATGATAAGTCAGGAACTGAACCCAGTGACTTTTGGCTTGTTTTGTTGACAAGACATTAAGACTATAAGACATAGGAGCAGAATTAGGCAAGTTGGCCAGTTGAGTCTGTTCTGCCATTCCATCACAGCTGATTTACTATCCCCCTCAACCACATTCTCCTGCCTTCTCCCTATAACCTTTGATCCCCTGAATAACTAAGAACTTATCAACTACTGCTTTAAATATACTCAATGACTTGGCCTCCATAGCAGTCCATGACAATGAATTCCACAAATTCAGTGCCTTCTGGCTAAAGAAATTTCTCCTCATCTCTATTCTAAAGGGTTGTCCTACTATTCTGAGGCTGTGTTCTCTGGTCTGAGACTCGTCCACTGTACAGAACATCCTCTTCACACCCACTCTATTGAGGCCTTTTAATGTTTGATAGGTTTGAATGAGACTACTCTTCATTCTTCTGAAGTTCAGCGAGTACAGGCCCAGAGCCAACAAACACTCCTCATATGTTAAACCTTTCATTTCCTGAATATAATTTATACTATAATTAGAAATTATATAATAACTGTTGTATTCCATTTCCAAAATGAGTGCACAATTAAAAACCTGACTAACAATCACCATGGCTTAATAACCAAGCTTGAATAATTTTAAGTCTGTCAGCTAGTGAAGATATTGAAAAATGGGAGAGCAATTTCCAATTTTAGCTGGAAATCTCAATTAGGACTAATCAATGTGGTTATATTGTGCATAATTAAACAGATGACCAGAGATTAAATTACCTTTGGCTTGCTTCTAGCAGGCAGCATTTATAATGTGTACGTTGCATTAAACATGATGCCTGGAAATCTATGCCATTAAAAACAAAAAGATGCATAAATATATATCTAGAAAAAAACATTTTAAACTGAGACTTTTTAATAGCCGGGTTTTGTAAATCTGACAGATCAGTATTTTGGAATGGCAAGGCTTTGGGAGTAGTGAGGAATGGCAGATATGCTTGTTGTGCTAGTTGTGTGCTGAGAATAAAGGAGCTCTTGATATCCATATTGCATGATCACCACAAGCACTGTGTGGCCGACAGTTTATAAACGGTGAGAAAAACACCAATCAATCAATGTTAGTTAGAGAAAAGGCATTGTTTTGGGTGAAGTTTCCTTTGTCATTGAGCAAAAAATCATATCAGCACTGAGGAGAGAGAGGAATACTTTGATACATTTGGTGTAGACCTCAGACTTGGTGACAGACATGGATAAACAACTATTAAGTATTCAAAAGAGATAAAAATCTCCCTTGGTAATGAAATACTATTGATTGTTTCAACAGTGACTTAAATCCATTGTGGAAAAGGGAAGGAAAATATTTTGAACCATCAAATAAATGAGAAAGGGAAGGGAAACTTTGGAGAAGGAAGCTGAAGAATAAATAACTCTGTCATTTTAAACGAACACCATTAATCCGCCAAAGATGGAAGAACAAAATATGATTTATTAATACAACTAGAAACACGAAATTTTGAGGAGGATAGAAGGTTACTTGTGTCATAAGTAGTTTAAATTTGATGAATACATAAAAGACATATATGTACTTTGATAGCAAAATGTACTTTGAACTTTGAATCATGCTTCTTAGCATTTGTATGATTTTTATCTATCAATGCAACTGAATAAGTCCTTCAGTGATAATTGAATCAGTTGCCTAAAACCATGATCAAACTATTTATTATGCTCTTTTAATCTTAATCACTTGCTGTCTAGTATGTATGATATGCCATTGATGTAGATTGAAAATAATATAATGCATTGCAATTTAACATTAAACATATCTGACATTAAGTCCCATGATTAGTCCCTGTGATTCCTTATCAAATTCTTACTCAGTCCAATATCGTGTCCTGATTTCTCTGCGTTCTTGTTTTTGTTCTAAAGGGAGCTATATTCGACAGCCTTTGAAAATAGATGTCGCAATCACAAAGCCTGTTAATTCCAATGTAGGCAGCATGCCAGCTTCAGGCTGCCTCCTCGTCACTCATTCACTTTTCATTGGCTGACTGCCTGTGAGAGTTGTGAGTGGGTAGCATCATTTAAAGCTAATCTGTATTAGTTAAACCAGCTGTGTCACTTTGTGATTGGTAACAGGAATCATTCTGGTTCAGGACACACTGAAGAAAGAGATAACACAAGGAAGTGAGTCGAATCCAAAGTTTTCAAACATTGCACAGGTAGACGATGGAGGGGAAATGGTCTGAGTACACCGGGCCAGCAAATCCCCCAGAAAACATGAAAAAAGTAAAATATTATAGCTTTGGTGATTATTGTGAGGCTTTAGACCCAGTGATCAAGATGCTGTGCTGCAAATGATCCCACACCAGTGTCCAAGGCGACAGTGAATCACAAAGTACCATCACCAGCGTCAGCTTAGCTCAATGCATTACATTCATGTCACATACAACTAATGATCTTTACAAATCATAACCTTGACCTGCCTCTAACGTGCTTCATCACACCCTTTTCAAACAACCAATGGTCCTGTAGTTTGAAGGGAATGCCGACTGATGTACCCACATATAGGAAGGAACTGGTTTGTGCAAAAGCAGAAACCTTGGTACCTTGTACACCTCTCAATAATATATTGTAGCGAGATTGAAGAAAACTAGAAACACTCAAGTGCCTTTAGGCTTGGAACAATAGAATCAAAACAAGTCAGCAACCATGAACCTTTTGGATACACTAGCAGAGGACTCTTCTTGCTGACAAATGAGGTAATCTGTTCTAGAGGGCATGAGCTGATATGTTGAGCACCAAATCTGCAATACTGCAATCTACATGGTGACTTGTTCTATCTCTACATTCGAGCTACTGACTTCTTGTTCATCCCACACAACAGTATAGCAGTTGATGTGGCTCAACCCTCTAATATATGCACAGAGGTGGTGTTGAGGGACCAGGTGAGATTGGCGATATATGCACTCCCAGAAACTTGGTGCTTCGAACTCTCTCCGCTGAGGATTCACTTAGGTGCAGTGAGGACTGCTCATCTGGACTACCTCAGCCATGACATTGAAGGCTAACATCACCCACATAATGCAAATATGACCTCTCAGTGGCATACAAAATTGCATTTGTTCTAGTTCAGAAATTTTATACACAGTCATAAACCATATAAATTTCAGAATGAATAGGCATTTTATTCTTGAGTGTGAATCTTCACATCATTAGAGATAAATAGCATATGGAATAAAGTCATTAGCCTGACTTATAATTCATTTCAGTACAAATTCTTACTGAATTTCTGAATTTAATTTTTGCAGATACTCTTTTGTGTTGTAAATTTCCACTTCATATGGTACTTCTTGAAGGAGAAGGGAATGAGTTACTGTTCATGTTGTATATGCACATAAAGGGGTGCACACTCAAGGTCTGTTATTACTCTGAAGTAATATTGCCCTATTTGGTAGTCACAAAGTGAGGTGGTAAAACTCCCTGAACCTTGGTAGTGTTGTTCTTAGGAGATTTGTACTCCCTTATGCCTTCAGTCAGGTGCCGTCCGAAAACCAAACAGGGCAAAGTTAGGGCAGGCGTCCATTGGATGGGCAGAATTAAGGTCAGCCCTATGTACACACAGATCATGTGCAGCTTTTTGAAACAGTTGATGATGTAACTAAATCAATTATACTTCGACAGTTTTCAGATAATAGATTAGGTTTTATTTCACAAAAGACTTCTGTAGGCAGGAACAATGCTATCAGCACAGAAACAAAAGAGATTTTGCAGAGGCTAGAAATCCAGAGCAACACACACAAGATACTGGAGGATCTCAGCAGGTCAAATGGCATCTATGGAAATGAATAAACAATCAATGTTTCGGGCTGAGACACTTCATCAGGACTGGAAAGGAAGTGGGAAGACACCAGAATAAAAAGGTCGGGGGCGGGGAAGGAGGACAAGCTGATAGGTGAAGACAGGTGTGTGAGAAAGGTAAAGGGATGGAGAAGAAGGAACCTGATAGGAGAGGAGAGTGGACCAAAGGAAAAAGGGAAGAAGGAGGGGCACAGGGAGAGGTGAGAGGTAGGTGATGAGAAGAGGTAAGAGGACAGAGTGGGGAATAGTAGAAGGAAGGGGGAGGGGGAAAAGAAAAAAAATAGTGAAAGGAGAAATCAATGTTCTTGCCATCAATTTGCAGGGTACCTAGACAAAATATGAGGAGGATGGAGTGGAGGTACTCAAAAAGAAGAATTTGCCCAGTGGCCTGACATTTTAATTCCTATACCCATTTTCTTTACGACATGTCGGTCCATAGCCTCCTCTTCTGCAACAATTAAAAAGTGGAGGAGCAACGCCTCATATTCCGGCTATGTAGCCGCCAATCTGATGGCATGAGCATCAATTTCTCTTTCCAGAAATTATTTTTTGCCCTCCCTCTTCCCGCTTCCTTTGCCTGATCCGCTGAGTTCCTCCAGCATTTTGTGTATCACAGAATGTTTTCCGTTGCTGTGCATTTCTAATGTACCATATTATATGTATGTATTAACTTAAGTAAGGAAAATCTATGTTGGGTTAAAATGGACTGAAAGTATTTATGCAAATAGGGTAGCTGGTTTTGTGCAGGTTGCTGCTCTTTGAGTAAGTTTACACTTTTTTTTGCTTGTCTGGTAGTTTTTCCTAGATACGTAATAATAGATATTTGAGTAAATCACCATACTTAATTACATAGTTTATTTGAATCAATTAAATCATGCCTGAATAATATCATGAATGTTGCAGGTATGTGTCTTATCATGCATGATATATGCAAAACCTTAATTAAATACAGGGATGGGAGATAGGTCACAATTTCTCACATTTGGCTTTGCATCCTAATAATTGTTAATGATGCAGAGGCATATGCGAGGAGGTGTGTGAGGATGAATGTTTCAAAATCAGTCAAAATAGAGCCTGTTGAAATTTCTTATGAAAAAGAAAAGAAAATGGTGCATTTCTAGAGCATCTTTTCATGCTGCAGAAAGATCTCAGACTCTTGACATATAATTAGTTACTTGACACAACTGAATGATTTAACTTAGTAACTGTTATATAAATCAACATGGCAGCTACTGTATTTTGTACATATTATGGTAATATAAACAGCAGTAAAGCTAAGTACCTGCTTATCACTCTTAAATATTTTAAACACTTGTTTTGATATGTGAGTAATAGTTCCTGAGTTAATTTTTGAGTACAGCACCTTTGAAGAAGAGAATGTGTTGGCTATTTATTTTCTAGTACTCTAACATAGTTATATACTATATTTTTACAACTTGGTAACTTTTCTCCCCCTCCTCCACTACCATAAGCACAGATACCTTGCCAGGGTGCAGTTCCACAGAGCTTGATCAACCCCTGGTAACTTACCAGAACCTGCCATTTTCTACTGGAGGATTTTAAATGACTCAATCTCTGAAAATGTTCTTTTGTCAAATTTACTTTTCTATTTCAGATGATCCATAATGAAGATGTTTTAGGTGAAAATGAGATACCCAGATTTCAATATTTCTATGAGAAAGTGAGCAATCCTCAAACTTTTATAGTAAGTATCACTGATTATAAGATGTTTATTTTTGTTTCCATGGTAATTTTAAGGTAAGTATAGAGTTATGAAATGATACATCATTGAAACTAGCCCTTCAGCCCACCAGTTCTATGCGATTCAGCAAGCACTAACCCCTTTTAGTTTCATTATATGTTTATCAATTCTCCCCAGATGCTAAAACTCACTTACACATAGTGACCAATTAAGCTATCAGCCCACGTGTCCATGGGAGGAAATCTAGGTGGTCAAAGGGAGAATGCGTAAACACCATATCGCACCAGAGGTCAGAGGATCTTTAGGTATTATATGTTTATATTTTACTAACAATATAAACAGTGAAACCAATAAAAATGGAATTAAACAAGAAACACTGTTCATTTGTTGCGATTCATATTTAATCACTTCCATGAAAGTATTAGTTAGATTGATGATTATTAATTCCTTATTTTCCTTCTGTTAACAGCCAGATAACAACGACAGAAGTCTTCAGAAAAAAACGAAAGCTCCAATCAAACTTTCAGGAAAATATTGATTCAGATTATCACTTAATTAAAATAAATATCTTTTAAAGAACATTTTTAATGTTAAGATTTATTTACAATGTATGGTTACGCAGAAACAACAACTTATGATTCATATTAGTAACTAAGTCTGTATCCTTAATTAATAAATGCAGAAATAAATATTGTCTGAAGATTTACCCTTTCCTTTTTTTAACATTTAATATTTACACTGTGGGACTGTGTATCCAGCATTTTTAATATAAATTACCATTCTATTTATTGGCCATCTGATATTCCACTACAGGACATTCTGGGTTATGAATGCTGATTTATGGATACCCCTACATACAAATGAGATCCCATAATATTATTAAATACATATGTTCATTCCTACAAATGGCAGATCGGGTTTCTTCTCTCTCTCCACTTCTAATAATTGCTCTTTCTTATCAGTCTTATGAGTTTTTGATGCCATCTATTACCATGCTGTGGTCGTATGGTCACCATAACAAATGAATATTGTGTATTTTTCCAACACATGGACAAAATCCATCTATGGGCACACAAAAAACAGAGCTCATTCATTACATAAGAATGGCCTGAAAACATTTCATAACATGCTTTACCCAATGGATAGCATGGAAATCAAGTGAAATTTAATATTTGATAAACTTCCAGCAATGGTATAAATTGTTATAAATCAGGAAATAAAACCACTGCGCTCAGAACCAAACTAAAATGACCTCTCTATGACAATATTCACAGTTACACTATAATATTTTGGTAGGTGACCATTCAGACTTTAATATCTGTAATTTTAATCTCTCAACAGTCATCAATGTAAGGGTGTCGATCTATTTTCTTCTTTATAATTTGCTAATTCCAGTGTGTTTTCCTTATAAATGGATATTTTTCCTTGTTATTCACTAATCATATTATCTGAGGCCTTTCTGGCCACTTATAGTCCACCAAAAAATCTGAGCTTCAGATATTTTATGACTTTTAAAAAAGCCCTAACTTTTATAAAATACTAGATTATTTTGCATGCCTAACTTTTCTTCCTTAAGAAGACCAAAGTCTTCTTAATACAGCTATAAACTCAAGGTAATGTACAAAAAGTCAAACAGAAAATCTGAGAACATAGATAGCATAAATGGGATAAAATATTAAAAGCACATAAATGATTAAAAGTACTGTAGCTTGTTAATAAAACAATGGGGCCAAATTGGAGACATTAAAGTCAAAGTAAAGGGCATTGTTGAAATACTAAACAAGCACTTGCTTACAATATTCTGGCAATGATGCTGTAAACAAAGAAGTAATAGAAAAATAAGGAAGAGGAAGCAGTTTAACATTTCAGATGAAAGGCACAGAGAATGCAGATGCTGGAATCTGAAGCAAAAATAAATTGCTGAAATAACTCTGGGTCAACTGCAGCAGTGAAAGCAAAGGGACGATTGGCACTTCGGGTTCAGACCTGATTCACACTTTCAGTCCCTCTTCTCTCCGGGAGAAGGCTCAGGAGCTTGGAGACTCATAAGGTCAGATTTGGGAACAGCTTCCTTCCAACTGTGATAAGACTGCTGAACGGATCCTGACCCGGATCTGGGCCGTACCCTCCAAATATCCAGACCTGCCTCTCGGCTTTTTTTGCACTACCTTACTTTCCATTTTTCTATTTTCTATTTATTAATAATTTAAATTTTTAACATTTACTATTGATTTGTAATCCAAGAAGCGCGAAGTGCAGAATCAAATATCGCTGTGATGATTGTACGTTCTAGTATCAATTGTTTGGTGACAATAAAGTATAAAGTATAAAGTGTATTCAGGATCTGGACCTGAAATATCCCTTTGGATTAATAGGTGCTGCTTGACCCACTGAGTTCTTCCAGGAATTTATATTTTGCAAATATTTAGACTGATGATTTTTCATCTAAAACTTAGATCATGCCGAACAATTGAATTGTTTGGAAAACTGACATGGAAGATTGGTGAAGGCAGATTGATTGATGTTGCACATTTGGACTTTCAAAATGCATTTGGACACATAAGACCAAATTTTAAATTTTGTAAATGATAAAGAAAACTTGGACATTTTGTTGAACAATAAAGAGCTAATAGCAGGATTAAGAAAGATAATAAACAGTTAACAATATTGTACAGACACACAGCGGATAAAATCTATTGCTAAGAAATAAGAATGATCTATTTCGGTGGAAAGAATGTGAGGAGGTAAGAAGTATTTTAAATTTCGTTCAGAATCTAAGAGGTTTGGATTTGCTTATCCTAATAGTCAGCCTCTTTTTTCTTGATCATAGACACACCTCTCCCCCACTCTCTCTGCACCTAACAAGCTTTTTTTGGCTCCTTCTCAGTTCCGACAAAAACATTGTCTATGTTTCTCCTTCTACAGATGTGACCAGACCCGCTGAACAATTCCAGCATTTCTGCTTTTATTTCAGGTTTCTAGTAACTGCAATTATTTTTAATTTTCAAATAGGTACTGCAAGGTTCTGTAAGAAAGCAGGTAGGATTCTGAGAGGAAGGCAATGTCATAACTGTAAACGTGTGTTAGGCCACGTTTAAGTAATGTATTTAATTCTTGTCACAACACCATTGGAAATTTGACATGACACCAGCAAAGGTGCAGAGCTGGAAAGGAATCAGAAAATCGATCAGAGGAGAGACAGGCTAAACTGAGATTTTCTTTTGAATCATGGAGACTGAAAAAAAATTAAATTAGTTGCATAAAATTGTGAGTGGACTGAACATAAAGATTGGCTTTATTTGTCACATGTATAGTAAATTGAAACATCAAGACATACAGTAAAATTGCAATATTTGGGCCAACATCAACGTGGTTTGAGGAATGTGCTGGATGCATCCTCAAGTGTCTCCATGACACAAATGAACAGTAGTGAATAGTGAACAGGAAGAACCCACTTCCCTTGGCATAATTAAGAAACATACATTGAAGTAAATTGGCACAAGAATAATAGAATTGAAGAAAAGAAAAACACCATTCAACGTTGCCTGAAAGGAGAAATTTTGAGAAACCCCTATCACAAAAAAAAACTATTGAGAGAAGCTGTTATCTGAAAAGCTATGGACATGGACCTGTGAAATGAGAGTAGTCCTGCTGAGTTCTATTTTTGACAGGTGTGGTGGATTAAATGGTTTAAGATGTCTTATATCTATATGATAAATTTATATGGTTCTACAGGCTATATAGAGGGCTCAGAGGAGATTTGAAACAATGTTTAAGATCACGAATAGCTTTGAATGGATAAATAAGTAATAATTGTTACCAGTGCTAATATAAGGAATGAGAAGGCATAGATAATTTTCAAAAGTCCCAGAGGCAATATGAAGAAATAGGTTATTTGTGATCTGAAATGCACTGCCTGAGAAATCAGTTAAAAGAGACTTTAAACTTATTAAACTTATTATTCATTAAAAAGAGAATAGAATATCAATGTGAAAAGGAAATAAAGAAATCTGTGTTTCAGAATAGGAACTGGAGGATGGAATTAATCTGATAGCTTTGGCAAAAAAGTAGCAAAGATATGATAGACCAAATGGCCTTCCGATTCTCACTCCATTAATCCTCTATTAATTCTCTTCTGTAACTGCAAGCAATACGTTATCATGATCTGATGTATTGCTTGCAAGAACAGAGAAGTCATTCATCTGATCTGTGTTGAACATCCATTGTCTGAGAGTAGTTGTAAAGTCCCCACAGTTATCAAGTAAAACACTCATTTATGAGAGTCTGTATTCAGTGTACCAGGTTATAATTGCTAAGAGTCACACCCAAAAAATGAAATTGTGTGGGATGATCTACAGATGTGGTTACAATAATTTATATACAGGCAGAACTCAAGAGGCTGTACATATTTCAGCCAACTGCGGTTGGAAATACTAGCATTTGTATATCAGGTGGGGCCTTGATTCAGTCTCCTACCAAAATAATTTCTGCGTAGCTTTGTGTTTCTGTGCCAAAGCCAACAGTGGCAGGAAAGACCCAGTTTTCAAAAACAGCAAGAAACAGTGCTCAGTATTGTCTTGTCCAAAAGTGTAGCAGCATAGAAACAGCAAAGAAGGAACATTAAGGCAAAGAAGGAGTGGAGCAAGTAAAAAAGACATGACAAAATCATGTTCTTAACAATATACACCGTATTGAGCAGGGAAGAGAAGATGGTGGCGCGTCGCAGCTCACAGCGGCCATTCCGGTGGTGATGTCTGTTATTTGTCAAGTAGGGTGCCGTGCACAATCCTGATTTGATGGAGACGGACGTGAGAGCACGGAGGAACATCTGGAGAAACTTCTGAAATGCCTGATTCGCTGCTACCGTGTGGTCCAGAATCTCCGGAGGGGAAGGCCCCGAGTCCTCGGCTTTGCTTGTTGCTCGGCGGCCGGGGCGGGGTCGAAGCACTCGGCAGAGGATGGTGCTCGGAGAGGCTGTGTTGGAGGCTTGAAGTTTTCGGATGGACTCAGAGTCCGCTGCAGTTGGGTGCTTCCAATGGTGCTGCATTGGCAGGTTTGTGGCGCTTGGAGGTTCATGGCAGGGAGAGTTTCTCCCTTCTGCCGCCTGTGTGAGATGATGAGGCTATTGAGACTTTGAGACTTTTTTTTATCGTGCCCATGGTCAGCTCCTTATCAAATTATGGTATTGCTTGCACTGTTGTAACTATATGTTATAATTATGTGGTTTTGTAAGTTTTAGTGTTGGTTTGTCCTGTGTTTTCTTGTGATATCATTCTGGAGGAACATTGTATCATTTTTTAATGCATGCATTTCTAAATAACAATAAACGAGGACTGAGTGTCCTCATAATCTAATCTAATCTAATGTAATATGTAATAGCATAGAAACATAGAAGCAGAAAGCTCTTCTGGTATTTCAGCTTCTTTTGCAAGCAAAAATATGATTGATCTTTGATCCATTCCATGTATCCAATTTTTCATTGTCTTCATCTGTATCTTTGTGAAAAATCTCAGATTTAAAATCATAGTAGCAATTCCAGGAGAGTTTCAAAATCCAGAGATTCTCTAAGTGTAGGCGTCTTCATGATCTCACTCCTGTAATGTCTGGGGTTTTTTGTACAGTTGAAATATGACTCATATTAGCAAAGAAGGCAATTGGTCATCTAATTGAGATCACCAAGAATGACCTGCAGCCACATTAAATGACATATCTTGGGAGGTCAAATAAGAGTAGGGCATACACAATTAATAGTAGGGCCTGAGGGTGTATTGAGGAACATAGGGACCTTGAGCAAGTCCAAAGATCCCTGAAGGCAGCTGCAGAGACAGATGTGTTGGTAATGCAGATTCATTAGTCAGAACATAAAGTGTTAGAGAAAAGAAGTCATGGTACAGCTGTATAAAAACTTGGTGAACATTGCATGTAGCTCTGGTTGACATGCTCTAGAAATGATGTAATTTCTATGGAAAAGTACAAGGGTTGTCATGAGGGTGTTGCCAGCTGAGTATTAGGTGGAGGGATCATCAGTGAACACCTGATCACTGATGATGTGTCCCAGCACATCCTAGGATGTATCTCAGCATCAAACTGTAACTTGGTACTGTAAAGAGTTGTTGTTGAAAATTTAACAAGTCCTCTTTAGTGCCATTATTTTTTACATCATTGTTACTTTGCTCTTAATTCATTCTCCCAGTTTTTAGTTTTCTAAGAGTGTCTGTAGTACTTTCTTTCTGGTCTTATCCACATACCAAACCGAATTATTTTTTTCTATTTCTTTTTTCTACTCAATGAAAATTTTAAGTGAAAATCAAAAAACAGTAGATGCTTTATAAAAACAAAAATGTTGGAAGCACTCAGCAGGCTAGGCAGCATCTGTTGAAAAAGAAGCATTATTAATGTTTGAGATTGAAAAAGCATTATCTATTTGTTTTCAATCTATTTTAATTATTCAACATATTGTCATTGCTCCTGACAAACCTTTTTCCTAAACTGCAGAAAAATCATATGGTGATTTTATGACCCTTACAACTTCCATTTTGTACTCCTATGTAGACCATAAAATCTTATCTTCATGTATGTCACAGGATTCAAGCTAATTTTCTCTCTTAGGTTTTCTCATTTTTGTCTCTGTGTGGTCTATAACTTCCAGCCTTTTTTTGGCAGCCTGAACTTTTGCCCCTAAAACACGATTCATATTTGCAGAAACTCTATTTTTGAGGATTTCCTACTGCTCAGATATGATTTTGTTCATTTGCTTTCTTGCCTGATTTACAGTGAACACATTTTTGAAACAGCAAGACTCATCCCCAAATTATGTAGCTCAGAAAAATGTTACACCATCTGCAATATTTTCTAGCCCATTATATTCCATACTTGTTAAATTACTCAGTTCACTTTGAGAAAATTAAAATCTTTGTTTCTAATCATTCTGTTTTTGCTTCCACTCATAGAACTATACAGTATAGAAACAGGCCGCTTTGCCCAACTCAACTATGCCAATCAAGATCGCACTCAAACTGGTCCATTTACTTGCCCATGACTCTCTGAACCTTTTCCATCTTTGTACCTGTTTAATGTCTTTAAAACATTGTAATTGCAACTTCTCTCTGTATGAAAAAGCTCCCCTTCAGGTTCCTTTTAAATCATTCCCCTATCACTTTAAAACTATTTCCTCCAGTTTTAAACTCCCCTACCCTGGGAAAAAGACAATGACCATTCACCTTATCTATGCCCTTCATGCTTTTATATGCATTCATAAGCCTCTGATGCACCAAGGAACAATATCAAGTCCCTCCTTATTAACTCAAGCCCTCCAGTCTTGTAACATCCTCGTGAATCTTTTTTGCACCCTCTCCAGCTTCATGACATTCTATAGCTGGGCGACCAGAATGCACACAATACTCCAAGGGAGGTTTCACCAACAACTTGCCCTACTGTAACAAGACATCCCAACCCCTGTACTCATTACCCTGACTCATGAAGGCAAGTGTGTCAAATACTTGCTTCATCAGCCTGGCTATTTGTGTCATGACTTTCAGAGAACTATGTACCTGAAAACTGATATTTTTGTTCTACAAGTTTCTGAGGCCTTATCATTCAGTATGCAAGTCCTGCCCTGGTTTAATTTACCAAAATATTGTGGTCCAAGATGCTCATTTATTTTTGCACTTGGTATTCTACTACTTCAAAAATGTTGCAAGAGAACTTCTCAACGTTTCTGGGTGTATTTTTTATACTCCAGTCTTCACTGTCTACTTACCTCTTTATATATTGTAGGTCAGAAGGAACTACAGTCTACAAATTTGTGGATTTGAATGAACCAGGGACAGTGGAAGCAGACAAACCAATTGTCTTTGTTTCCCCCCATTTTGTGAACTCTGAAGTGATTCTTGCTCTGGGGTAATCGAATGTGGACACAAGGAGCCTCAGGTAATGACCTGCAAACCTGAGACCATTCTCAGGCTATGTCCACACTAGACCGGATAATTTTGAAAACGCCGGTTTTGCGTAAAAACGATAGGAGTCCACACCAGGCGTTTTTGAAAATACCTCCGTCCACATTAAATCGGATATTTGGGCGAATCTCCTCCTACTGGGCATGCGCAGGACATACAGAAAACAAGCAAAGAGGAAACAGTATACTTGGAGCGTGTTTGTCCAGTTACAGACTAGAAAAACTAGAAAAGGAAATTGTCAAACGAAAGACTTGGGGCGCATTTGTCCAGAAACATTTCCTACAGCCATAGTCTCTTCACCTATGAAAGGGACGACAGCTACAACTAAATACAGTAAGGCTTGTTACTGGGCAAAAGTGAAATTTGCTGTTACCTCATTTGTTTTCCTTTACTTTTGCCATGTCTTTCTGTATTATTTTGCTGTATTTAACATGTGCAATAAAATGAGTTACTGGGCAAAAGTGACAATTGCATCTATTGAATGTTTGCACAAGCAATACATTAATAAAGCACCTTGTTAAATGTATAAAACATGTCTGCATCAGTGTTATCTTGTATTTCCATACAATGTTACATTAGGATGTTACACATCTATTGTCAGATATTGTTGTTGTGGTGTTGGAGGTTGCGTTCAAGAAAATAATGAAATGCCGCACTGCCGCCACCATTTGTTACCAGCACGTCATGACAGCATTTTAAAAATTAGCCAGTTACTCCGTACACACTACAACTGCTAACCAGCGTTTTCAGATTTAAACACTCCAGAGTGTTTTAGAAAAGCTCCGTTTTGGGGGGAGGAAAACACCGTTTTAGTGGGGATGGAGGGTCAAAACGAAGAGAAAAAGCTTTGGTTACGGATTTATCCGGTCTAGTGTGAACGTAGCCTGAGGCGAGTAGCTATTTATTATGTAAACTGCCAGACCTACCAATGAGAGAATCTGTAATCTCATTAGACTCAGTGTCTGGTTTGCCTAGTTTAACTGGTTTGGACCAGTCAGAGCTGAAAGGAAAAAATACACAAGGCTGGGGGACTGTACCATAAAACAATGTTGGTTGTAGCCAGTAAGAAGGTGACCTAAGTAGGTTAGATGACCTTGTGCCAATGGGATGGTGATCCACCAGTTGATCTGATGAGAAAAACCATAAGAGCCAGGAGCTCCAAATGCGTAATGGCGATAACTCTCCAGCAACCAGAAACCAACCATTGTGGATGAGGAAGACAACATGGACAACATGGAGATCGGAACCACAAGGAATGTCTGGCCGACACAGACTCCTTTCCTGAGTAATACCTTTTCTCTTCATTGACTGTTCATGGAGGGTCAGGGAATTTTAGTGGGTGTGCACACAGGTAACTAGTTTGTGAACCCATGTGCTTTTTAGTTGAGACAATAAATGTTACTTGTCAGTAAATACAAATTCTCTCTATGCCTCTCGTCATTATTGCCAGGGATGATCCCTATAACAATATCATCTCATTAATGGACTGATTTCTTCACATTTCTAACCTTCTCCTGACAATTCATGTAGCCATGAGTCAGAAATAGTTGAAATTAAGCAAACTAGATTTTCACCAGGTAGCTTATAGAGCCATAAGACGATAAGATATAGGAGCAGAAGTAGGCTGTTCTGCCCATCAAATCTGCTCCGCTATTCAGTCATGGGCTGATCCAATTCTTCCAGTCATCCCCTTTGATGGCCTGGCTAATCAAGAACCTTTCTATCTCTGCCTTAAATACACCCAATGACTTGACCTCCACAGCCGCTTGTGGCAACAAATTCCACAGATTTACCACCCTCTGACTAAACTCCGCATCTCAGTTCTAAATGGATGTCCTTCAATCCTGAAGTTGTGCCCTCTTGTCCTGGACTCCCCTACCATGGGAAATAACTTTGCCCTATCTAATCTGTTCAGGCCTTTTAACATTTGGAATGTTTCTATGAGATCCCTCCTCATGCTCCTGAACTCCAGGGAATACAGCCCAAGAGCTGCCAGACTTTCCTCATACAGTAACCCTTTCATACCTGGAATCACTCTTGTGAATCTTCTCTGAACCTTCTGTTTCCTCAACATTACCCACTCCTCCACCTATCTTTGTATCACCGGCAAATTTAGCCACAAATCCATTAATACTGTAGTTCAAATCATTGACATACATCATAAAAAGCTGCGGTTCCAACACCGACCCCTATGGAACTCCACTGGTAACTGGCAGCCAGGCAGAATAGGATCCCTGTATTCCCACTCTCTGTTTTCTGCTGACCAGCCAATGCTCCACCCCTGCTAGTGACTTCCCTGTAATTCCATGGGCTCTTATCTTGCTAAGCAGCCTCACGTGCGGCACCTTGTCAAGGGCCTTCTGAAAATCCAAATACACCACATCTACTGCATCTCTTTTGTCTACCCTGCTTGTAATTTCCCTCAAAGAATCGCAGTAGATTTGTCAGGCAGGATTTTCCTTTCAGGAAACCATGTTGGCTTTGGCCTATCTTGTCATGTGCCTCCAGGTACTCTGTAATCTCATCCCTAACAATTGATTCCAACAACTTCACAACCACTGTTAACCTGTCTGGCTAACAGGTCTATAGTTTACTTTCTGCTGCCTCCCACCCTTCTTAAATAGCAGAGTAACATTTGTAATTTTCCAGTCATCTGGTACAATGTCAGAACCTATCGATTCTTGAAAGATCATCGTTAATGCCTCTGCAGTCTCTCCATCTACTTCCTTCAGAACCCGAGGGTGCATTCCATTAGGTCCAGGAGATTTATCCAACCTCAGACCATTAAGCTTCCTGAGCATCTTCTCAGTCAGAATTTTCACTGCACAAACTTCACTTACCTGACACTCTTGAATGTCCAGTATGCTGCAGACATCTTCCACTATGCAGACTGATGCAAAATACACATTCGGTTCCTCTGCCATCTCTGCATCTCTCATTACAATATCTCCAGCATCATTTTGTATTGGTCCTACCCTCAACTCTCTTTTACCTTTTATATACTTAAAAAAGCTTTTAGTATCTTCTTTGATATTAGTCACCAGCTTCCTTTCATATTCATCTTTTCCTTCCTAATGACCTTCTTAGTTTCCTTCTGCAAGTTTTAAAAAGCTTCCCAATCTTCTATCTTCCCACTAGCTTGAGGTTCCTTGTATGCCATCTCTTTTGCTTTTACTTTGGCTCTGACTTCACTTGTCAGCCACGGTAGTGTCCTTCTTCCCTTTGAAAATTTCTTTTTATTTGGAATAGTACTGTTTTGCACTTCCCTCATTTTTCGCAGAAACTCCAGCCATTACTGCTCTGCTGTCCTTCCTGCAAATATCCCTTTCCAGTCAACTTTGGCCAGTTCCCCTCTCATGCCATTGTAATTTCCTATTTTCCACTGAAATACCGACACATTGGCTTTCTTTTCCCTCTCAGATTTCAATGTGAACTCGATCATATTGTGATCACTGTTCCCCAAGGGTTCCTTAACCTTAAGCACTCTTATCACCTCCAGATCACTGCACAACACCCAATCCAGCACAGCCGATCCCCTAGTGGGTTCAACATCAAGCTGTTCTAAAAAGCCATCCCTTAGACATTCTACAAATTCTCTCGCTTGAGGTTTTCCCAATCCACTTTCATGTTAAAATCCCCAACGATTATCATGACATCGCCTTTCTGACACGTCTTTTCTATCTCATGCTGTTTATTTGTAATCCACATCCCGGCTGCTGTTTGGAGGCCTGTATACAATTGCCTTTAGGGTCTTTTTACCCTTGCCATTTCTTAACTCAACCCATAGAGACTCTACACCTTCCAATCCTATGTCATCTCTTTCTAATGATTTAATATTATTTATTATACATAGAGCCACACCATCCCCTCTGCCTACTAACCTATCTTTCTGATATACCGTATATCCTTGGACGTTCATCTCCCAATGGCAGCCATCCTTTAGCCAAGTTTCAGAGATGGCCACAACGTCATATTTGCCAATCTGTAGCTGAATTTCAAAATCAAGTTGCAGGATTTGTTACTATTTCTCCATTTGTACAATCTACCCTGTTTCCATACTCTAATATTTTACTCATATATTCCTGCCCTCTTCTTGATTAAATGCATAATATATTTAATATTTCACTTCATAGATAATTGTCTTGGCAAAACCAAAACAATTTCCGCGAGCTTGTGACTGCTATGGAGTTGTTACACATGTGTGATGTTCCCCCATCTCCAACGATTGCTCCAAAAGAGATCCTTTATTAGCAATTAGCAAACATAAAATCTTAAGCACACCAAAGTGTAAGCTAAGCATTATCTTAACAGTCAACAAAAGATATGACCTCTGCTGGTCCCAAGCTACAAACCGTCACACAAATTTTAATGGAGTCTTACTGAATTCCGTGTCCAATTCTGAGAACGGTTGCAGTAACAGCAGCTTAAAGCAACATAAAAGCACAGGAGCAGTGCTTGGGTTAACAAGAGGAAGTAGTAAAGTAAAGCAAAGAGATATTGGCATGTAACTGCAAAGTCACATCTTTGGGTAGATGTGGAACTGGTCTATTTCTAGCCAAAGGCTGAAACACAGCCTTCAGCTTGGTTAAAAAAACACTCCAGTGTCACCTGAGCTGCCTAATCTGTACCAGGTTAAAACAATCATCCCATTAAAACAAACTTGATAGCTAAAAGAAAGTTAAGTATTTTTCTTTGATTTAAGTAGGCATATTTAAACATTTTAATTCGCTTTGTGTGTGTGCTTTTAACTTGGTCTTCTAATTTAATTTTAAATGTAATATTCTTGGCATTATTGAAATGATTTAACATTTTCCACTTAGAGTAGGGAAGAACTAAAGTCCTTCAATAAAGGATAGTCACCATGAAATTCTAAAGAAACTTCTTTACCCAAAGATTGGTGAGCACTTAGTACTCCATACCACAGGGAACCATTAAAGCAAATAGTATAGATGTTTTTAAATAAAGGCTGGACAAGCATGTGGTGGAGAAGGGATTCAGATTTCTCAACAAATTTAAATGAGCAAAGATGCAACAGGGCTTGCGTGGACCATAAATGTTGGCATAAGCTCTTTGAGACATATTGCCCGGTTCTGTACTAAGCTGCTTATGTAATTGCAGTGATTTTTCAGATCAGAATTGGAAGCTCCCTTAAGCTGGTGAAAAAAAGACTTGTGAAAGACTGTTGTGAAGATGATTGAGAATAGTTTCTTGAATGCTAATAGTCATTAATGGTTACATTATAAATGATGTGGCAGAGCACCAGCAACCATTTCAGTTATTGGTCCCAATGAAAATGCCATGGCCTTGAAACTGACTAGATCTTATTCTGCCAGATATTCCTTTTAAAAGCTGGGTTCCAGATGGCCATGGCTACAGGACTGATTGGATGGCAGTTCTGTGATAATGGTACCAGTGCCTTAAGGCATCAATATGTTGGATGCAAGATCAGGAGGGGAAGGATAATGGGAGGACACGGTGCCCAAAGAATGGAGTAAGTAATTCAATGATTCTAAAGGTCCTGTTGAGGATCAATGTGGAGCCATGAATAATCGCTGAGGTCTTTAATGAATGCCTCTTATCTATACTTACCATGGTGAAGTTCATGTTAAGTTTTTATTGCCATGCTGTATGAAGAGAATATTCAGAGAAGATTCACAAGGTTGGTGCCAGAATTTGATGGCTTGAGTTAAAATAAAGATTGGAAAGGCTGTTACTGTTTTCCCTGCAATGGAAGAGGCTGAGCAGTGACCTTGTAGAGCAAGGGTTCCTAACATTTTTATGCCATTGAATTGAATTGATTTTATTACTTACATCCTTCATATACATCAGTAAAAATCTTTACGTTACATATCTGTCTAAATTTGCAATTTATAGTATGTACAAGACAGTCACTATAACCGAGAAATACAATTGTATCAGCATAAATTAATCAATCTGATGGCCTGTTGGTCCTAGCTTTTATGCTACGGTACCATTTCCCAGATGGTAGGAGCTGGAACAGCTTGTGGTTGGCGTGACTCGGGTCTCCAATAATCCTTTGGGCCCTCTTTACACACGTCCTTGTAAATGTCCTGAATAGTGGGAAGTTCACACCACTTTCTGCAGAGTCCTGCTATTGAGGGAAGTACAGTTCCCATACCAAGAAGTGCAGCCAGTCAGGATGCTCTCAATTGTGCCCCTGTAGAAAGTTCTTAAGATTTGGGGGCCCATACCAAACTTCTTCAGCCATCTGAGGTGAAAGAGGCGCAGTTGTGCTTTGTAAACCACACAGCCAGTGTGTACAGACCATGTTAGATCCTCGGTGATGTGTATGCTGAGGAACTTAAAGCTTTTCATCCTCTCAAACCCAGATTCATTGATGTCAATAGGGGTTAGCCTGTCTCCATTCCTCCTGTGGTCCACAACCAGTTCCTTTGTTTTTGCCATATTGAAGGAGAGGTTGTTTTCTGACACCACTGTGTCAGGGTGATGACTTCCTCTCTGTAGGCTGCCTCGTTATTATTTGAGAATAGGCCAATCAATGTAGTATCGTCAGCAAATTTCATTAGCATATTGGGGCTGTGGGTGGCGACAGTCATGGGTATAGAGACCCCTACTGTTAACTGACCCCAGGCTGGGAACCTGTATAGAGGTTTAAAAATCAAGAGGGAATTAGTTAGGTCGGATGCTTGCCATGTATTTATAAAGCTAGAGAAGTCTAAAACTAGAGGGCACAGATGAAGGTGAGAGGGCAACAGAGGAGGAAGTTTTACTAGATAGGTATATTGGTGTCAACCAGCAGGTGGAAGAGGGTATATTGACTGTTTTAAAGGCTTCCCAAATCAGTTGTGTTCTCTTAGCCAATCTATCTTTTCAGAATGAAAACTAAGGTGTAGAATTAAAGCAGGAAATTTCAGATTTCAGGTGACATGAGGTCAGAGAACAGTATGTAGACAGCAAACACGAGGAAATCTGCAGATGCTGGAATTTCAAGCAACACACATAAAAGTTGCTGGTGAATGCAGCAGGCCGGACAGCATCTCTAGGAAGAGGTACAGTCGACGTTTCGGGTCGAGACCTGACGAAGGGTCAGGGTCGACTGTACCTCTTCCTAGAGATGCTGTCTGGCCTGCTGCATTCACCAGCAACTTTTATGAGTGTGTAGACAGTATGTGAGGGGATGCAAAAGGAAAATAAACATCTAGTGAATGCATTAACCAAATAATTGTTCCATTGCTGAGTTAGTAGTGGGTTACCATTTAGAACGGAGATGAGGAGAAACTTTTTCCACACAGAGGGTTGTGGATCTGTGGAATGCTCTACCTCATAAGGCAGTGGAGGCCAATTCTCTCGATTCTTTCAAGAAAGAGTTAGATAATGATAGCGGAGTCAAGGGATATGGGGAGAAGGCAGGAACAGGGTACTGATTGTGGATGATCAGCCATGATCACAGTGAAGGGTGGTGCTGCCTCGAAGGGCCGAACGGCCTACTCCTGCACCTATTGTCTAGTCTATGGAACTGGAAGATTAGTAATATCTGCTTAAAGTTATTGGGGGATGGTAAGGTATTGTCAACTTCAGTTATAAGCCAAATGTATAAGGAATTATAAACGCAAACAAGAGAAAATTTGCACATGCTGGAAATTCAAGCAACACACACAAAATGCTGGTGAATGCAGCAGGCCAGGCAACATCTATAGGAAGAAGTACAGTCAACGTATTGGGTTGAGACCCTTCGTCAAGACTAACGGAAAAGAGATAGTGAGAGATTTGAAAGTGGGAGGGGGAGACCCGAAATGATAGAAGACAGGTGGGGGAGGGATGAAGCCGAGAGCTGGGAAGTTGCTATATACTGTATATAAGGAATTATACTGTTGAGGTGGCCATAAATTACACTCTGAGAAGTTGCTCCCAACCTTAACATCTCATTCATAAGCACACATAAGGGCAATTTGGCATTGGTAAAGCTCCCAAACATTTAGTAATTAACTTTGCCCTGTTTGGATGCTTAAAGAACCTGTTTCTGGAATCAGCTCTGAGAGTCAGCAGCAGGCAGAAATCAGTCTTTCACAACACCCTCTATTTTGTTCAGATTGATTACATAGAAGCTACATTTGAGTGAGTTTTAATCTGAAATGTCACCTTCAGTATTCTGCCTAGAGACATTGTGACCGAGCTTTCTGTTTCTCTTTCAGCACGGGAACAGGCCCTTCGGTCCAATTGGTTCAGGTCGACCAAGATTTTCAAGCTAATGCCATTTGGGCCAGAACCTTCTGAATTTTTCCAATCCGTATACCATTCGGTCTTTTGAAAACTGTCATTGTCCGTGCCAAAACCACTTCCTCTGGCAGCCTATTTCACATACATACCACACCATGAAAAAAGTTGCCCATCAAAGTCTATTAAATTGTGCATTTTTGTATATTTTCTTTTTAAAGTTTTCGTCAACGTGCGTCTTCCATGCAACATACTTAATAATAAAAAAACAAAATGCTTAAAACATTATCTGGCAAATGAGTTTACTTTTACTGAAAACGCCTGTCTACCTACTGCACTCCGACCCTCCCTCACCTCACTTGAAGCCTGCCAGTTTACTTGTACTTTCTGTCCTGAAAAGCTATGCAAATAAAAGGAGCAAGAACGATCTGACGACCCTTCAGAACGATCCCCATTCCCCGACTGCGCAAGCGCAGTGGACCTGCCAAGCGAACGTCACGTTACATCCCATTGGCCGTTAATTATGAAGTACAGGAGCGGCCAGCCAATCGGATCGTTTGGCGCCGCAATTCGAACCGGTTGTTTTTTTTCGAAAATAACGTTGGAGCGGAATAGAAATTGAGCAATTTATGAGGTACGGAGGTGAACGGCTTAAAGAGAAAAGAAATGCGTTACCTTTGGAGGGGAGAGGGGAAGGGATGGGGGATGCTGGGCGGTCTGCCCGCCTGCGGCTGTGTGCGGACCGGCGCTGCGGCGGCTGGTGACGGTTAGGTGGCGGGAGATTTGAGCGGGCGCGCGGAGCGTTCGTGATCAGTTGTCGAGTCGGAGCCGAGGGCGCACGTCGGGTCGCCGGATTGCTCGGAGGAAGAACATAAACTGAATGGGCTGGTAGGTCATTTAAATGCTGCTCATTAGGTGAAATGGAGAGTGAGAATTTGTCAGAATTTCTTACTGGGGTTAAGTGCACCTGAAGTGGGAAAGCGTCGCGGAGGGCCACTTGCAGAGTTGGGCTCGGCTCCGGACTGCCCTGAACTGTCCGCGGCTGGTGGCGGCGCTTCATCTCTCGGAGCGAGAGAGGCTTTAAATATCTGTCCTGTGACGGAGGTGTTCTGTCTCTTGGGGATGCAACAGGCTGCAGATGCTGGAATCTGGTGCAAAATGTTGGAGGAAACCGGTGCCTGTGGGGGAAATTTGCGGTGAAACCGACAGTAGTTGCTGTTCGACCCGCCGAGTTCCTCCAGCATCTTGTTCCTTTTTTTGTCGCTCGTGGATTCTAGCAGTTGCTATGCCTTGTGCTTTCAGATTTTTGTTTATTGAACCTCTCCGGGTTTTGGTGCTCGGTTTGTGAAGGGAGTGTTGTCTGATGAAAGCATGGTTCATTCTGATCTTAGTTCATTAACACTGCGGAGATGTCTTTTACAAACGCCGATCCGACAGTCGATGTTCCCCTTCAACGATTCGGGAGACGTCGGAGATTTCTGAGAAGGAAACCGACGAACAGACAGGGCTTTGGACAAGTCTGCAGTTTTACCTTAAGACTCGCCACCTCATCGATCTGCTTGAGCAATCGATTTTTGAACGTGCCTGCTTGTTCTGGGGAGAATGTGTGCTTCAAAAGCTGCCCACGTTTCGATAGATCATTATCGTGCGCTGGCGATTCAGAGTCTTGGAGAAATTCGGCCCATCTAGTTCGTGCCGAAGCATTTAAACTGCTTCGTCCCATCGACCCGGATTGTCTTCTTACGACGATCTCCTGATCTCTAGATTATAGGGATGGCATTGAGCTGGAAGCTGGCATAAGGCACAGGAAATGGTTGATGTTGCCAGTAGGGCACTTTTACCACAATCCTCGCCCCTGAAATACCTCTGTGACCCGTTGACAAATTTGGTGTCGGTGCCGTGAAGGATCTTCTGATCCATCATGTTACAGGTTCTATGTCAACGCACAACAGTGTGAAATCAAGTAGTGCTGACAATGATCCCTTTCATAAATGGTGCAATTTATCCAGCATTCTGTTTTTACTATAATTTTTTTAAAAACCTTTTTTGTGCTTTGTTTTTTTTATTACCTTAACAAAGAATGATTCATTGACTTCCGCAAGGGCAAACATCGTACGTCAGTGACAGCCTGTAGGAGAGGAAACGTACAGAGGAAATTGTTGTTTAAGATGAGTTAACTAGATCAAATGGCCACAGACGACAGTGATACTGTATCATGAAGTGATAGTGATATGTGGAATGATATAAATAATATAAACTACAGATAATTATTAAAGGAATGTTTGCTAAACTTTATAAATTGTGAGGGATCGGTAATGTTTTGTCTTAATGTTTACCATTCTAAATTCTAAGCTAGAGAGTTTGAATCAATGGCACATGTCATGAACGTTTATAGCAATTTTAGTTGAAGTTAAAGGAACTAAAGGACATGAAGACATTAGCTGAGAGGGTTCGTCTTGTGTTGAGGTAAACTGCAACGTTTTGTGTTGAGGTAAACTGCAACGTTTTGTGTTGAGGTAAACTGCAACGTTTTGTGTTGAAGGCTCAAATGTTTGCCGTTTAGTAATAACTTCAGAAGCATGGAGAAGGAGGCACATATTCAAATTTTATTAATAAAGAATTTTAAATTAGGTAGATAAACTTCCCTGCAAAGGCTTGCTAATAAGCAAATATTAACTTGGAAATGGAAGAAAAATTGTATGTTTAAATGTTGAAAAGCTTAAGAGGTGAAGTTGGAAAGGGACATAGAATCCATGTGCATAAATAATTTCAATGTCAAAAACTTAGCAATGAAATGCTAGTCTTGACACCAGAGTTAGAAGATAATGGTATATCTGTAGTATAATTTTTTTGTTTGGGCTGCATGCTTCAGGGTGTGTCATGGCCATGGGAAGATACTGCCATGCACAATAAATGGAATTAGGAAGCACTTCTGCAAGAAGAATATAGGATAAGTTTTAACAGATGACCCTTTTTAACAGGTGAGAATACAAGGTTGATTGCTGATCTGGAACAATAGCAGTTAGTTGGAGTTCACTGAATAATGGTCCATGTTTGAATTGAATTGACTTTATTACTTACATCCGTCATATACATGAGAAGTAAAATCTTTATTTTACGTCTCTGTCTAAATGTACAATGTGCAATTTATAGTAACTTATAATAAATACAGTACTATGTACAACAGGACAGTCAATATAACATAGAAATACAATTGTATCAACATGAATTAATCAGTCTGATGGCCTGGTGGAAGAAGTTGTCCTACAGCCTGTTGGTCCTGGCTTTTATGATGTGGTTCCGTTTCCTGGATGGTAGCTTCTGGAACAGTTTGTGATTGGGGTGACTCGGGTCCCCAATGATCCTTCGGGCCTCTTTTACACACATGTCTTTGTAAATATCCTGAATAGTGGGAAGTTCACATCTACAGATGCGCTGGGTTGTCTGCACCACTCTGTAGAGGGGGAATTGGGGGAAGTTCAGTTCCCATTCTGTCAGTGATGCAGCCAGTCAGGATGCTCTTAATTGTGCCCCTGGAGAAAGTTCTGCTAAATGCACCAATCCTGTTCCAGTGGAAGTTTGTACTTATTATTGTTGACCACTCTCAGTCCACCTGCAATCTGTCACTTGGACAACTCCATGTTTAGTTGCTCTGTGCAGCCATAACCATGAGATACATGCAACCTACAAAATTACTGGTATCAGAATGAAAGTAGGTCACCATCACTAGACCATTGTACAATTGGGCACAGTTTTGGGGTAAGAGGGGAAAAATTGAATATGGACCTGCAGGACAACTTTTTCCATGAGTTGGTGGGTGGTGAATATAGGGAATGAACTGCCAGAGGAAGTGGTTGACACAAGTACAGTAGAATCATTTAATAAGTGTTTGCATAGGTACATGGTAGGGATAGATGGGCTAAAGACAGGAAATTGGGACTTGCTGGTTGTGCAATGAGTTTAGCATGGACTCATTGAGCCGAAGGGCCTATATCCATGTTGTATTGCTTTGTGACTCTTATCATTTTAATAATATATTGCCCAAAGTGAGTGTTTCAAAACTTAACAGTAGAATTGAGGGGATTGTACAGAACCAGCATGTCTTCAGTGACTTCTGCCATCTCCAACAGGATCGCAGTATCAAGCACATCTTTCCTTCTCCGCCCCCCCTCACCCCACTTTCCATTTTATTAAGCACCTATGCTCCATCTGCCAGAAGAAGCAGGTTTTCCCAGTGGCCACCCATTTTAATTCCACTTCCTATTCCCATTCTGATATGTCAATCCATGGCCTCCTCTACTGTTGTGATGAGGCCACATTCAGGTTGGACGAACAACACCTTGTATTCTGTCTGGTTAGCCTCCAACATGAAGGCATGAACATTGGTTTCTTGAACATCTGGTAATCTCTTCCCCCCCGCCCCTTTGCTATTCCCCATCCCCTTTCCCCTCTCTCACCTTATCTCCTGACCTGCCCATCACTTCCCCCGGTGCTCTTCCCCCCTTTTCTTTCTTCCATAGCCTCCATCTCTGTCCTCACTGATCAGACTCCCCCTTCTTCAGCCCTGTATCTCTTTCACCAATCAACTCCCAGCTATTTATTTCATCCTCCCCCTCCCAGTTTCACCTATCACCTTGTGCTTCTCTCTCCCCTCCCCCACCTTTTAAATCTGCTCTTCATTTTTTTTCCCCCTCCAGTACTGCCGAAGGGTCTCTGCCCGAAATGTCGATTGTACTTTTTTCCATAGATGCTGCCTGGCTTGCTGAGATCCTCCAGCATCTTGAGTGTGTTGCTTGGATCTGCAGATTTTCTCTTGTTTGTGACTTCAGTGATTTTATTTCTCTCATTGAAATGCTACTTTTTTTTACTATCATTTCCCCATATTTGTGTGCATTGAGTTCATGGACATCAACTCAAATTTCCCAACAATTACACTGCTGAACCTCAGCAATTTGCCATGATTCAAGTCAGACAGGCTCATTGTGTGTGATTTAAGTACAAAGTAACCTTTTTTATTTGGTTTATTTAAATGCAAGACATGCATAAGTATTTCCATCCAAAAAGCATCTTTGGCAGCTGGTGAACTTGGTTGCTCACCAAGGCAATCTAATCAGTGAAGCCTGTCATTTTATTTGGAGGGCCCATTCTACATTGCTTCTCTGCAAGCCTCCACACCCATCCTACCATCACCTCATCACTGGCTTTCCAGTGCAGTACTGCACCTGGGAGTCCACAACAAGGAAGATGTATTCAAAATGTTGAAGATCAATGAGTTCAGGTGGCTTGCTGCCCACTGGAAAATATATCACCCTGCTCCTTAACTGTATTTTACTGCAAGGATACTTTGTTTAGTATGTCATGCTTTACGTATGTTGTTGTGACATTGCGCAGAAGAGTATTCTCAGTGCAGTTTACTAATTTTAAAAATATGTTTACAGGTAAGAAAACATTGTCAAAAATGCCCCTTTTTGGCAAAATTATAGTAATCAAGCGTACTGGAGCAGATGGATACAATTTTCCTTTGACATCATCTTCATGTTTATTTGGAAGGTAAGGCTGCTCTACTTATGGTTCTTTATGCAACTGTTCTACAGTGTCATTTACTTTTCCATTTGTTTTCTTTCTGTAGGAAGTCAGAATGTGACATACGTATCCAGTTACCTCATGTTTCAAAAGAACATTGTAAGCTTGAAGTGAATGAAAATAATGAGGTGATTTTTTTTATCATTAGACTTAACAACAGTAGACTTAACACCATTATACTACATTTATTACCTTTTTTCCTTTTCAGGTTATTCTAACTAATTTGAGTGAAGTGAATCAAACACTGTTAAATGGTAAAATTATTCAACATTCGGAAAGACTGAAACATCGTGATACATTTACTGTTATTGATCGTTCTTTCAGGTAAGTAGGATCTTAAGCTGAAGGGTCTCTACTAGTGGCTTAGCTTGGTTTAGTTGATAGTCCTATATCATCGATAGGTAGGTGGCATTAATGTAGCCTTAAATATCCGAGCGTGTTTTCTAATTATGTGATTTAGAAATGTTTAAACTTTGTTGATAATTATCACTTGCTGTAAAACCACTGTGCAGACATCATAGAGAGCTATGCTGTTAGTTTAGATAGTCAAGAGTATATTTTTGTCATTTTTAAATATTTCTTTGTAAATCATTTATTATTTAGCGATATAGTGCGGAATAAGACCTCTGAGCCTTGCCACCTCAGCAGCCCCGGCCAAACCCAATTAATCCTAACCTAATCATGGGACAATTTACAAAGGCCAATTAACCTATCTGATATGTCTTTGGATTGTGGGAGGAAACCGGAGCACCCGGAGAGAAATCACGCACTCCATGGGGAGAACGAACAGGGTATCCTTACAGAATGGCACTAGAATTGAGCTCCAAAATGTCCTAAGCTGTAATAGCATTGTGCTACCTGCTGCACTGCTGTGGCATCTAAATTCCAATTAAATAAAAATTTGCAAAATGGATACACGTGTGATCCAATGTTCCCTCCAAGGCAGTGGTCCCCAACCTCCAGGCTGCGGACCGATACCGATCCACGAAGCATGCAGGGGTGCAGCGGTAGCCAGAATGCACCCAGCACATCTTTAAGAAAAAAGCCGAAATAAACAATCTAATTAATTAGGTGCAACTCGGCACGTAAATGTCAGCCCAGATCGTCACCTAATTAATTAATTAGTTTGTTTGTTCGGCTTTTTTCTTAAAGATGTGCTGGGTGCGCTCTGGATACCGCTGCACCCCTGCACGCTTTGCGGATTGGTATCAGTCCGTGGCCCGGAGGTTGGGGACCACTGTTCTAAGGCACGCATAAACATCTTTTGTTTGTTGTTGTTCAGTCGCTAAGTCGAGTCCGACTCTTCGTGACCTCATAGACCATAGGATCCATTGGGTTTTCATGGGAAGACATGGAAGTAGATTTCCAGGCCTTTATTCCGTGCAGATACTGCTGCTACCTAGATTGGGATCTGGCTGGGTTGAACTCATGACCATCTGCCTTGAAGTCCAGTGCTGATGCCACTACACCGCCATCCAGACCACATCTTTTGCTACTAGCGCACAAAGGAATTTAAACTTCACACAAAAGGTCACCGTCTACCTCACTGGCATGTTAAGTATGTTTGACAATCATGCACAATCACTTTTCTGGTTTCTGATGCGGGCAGTGTTGACAACGTGGAGTTCACAGTGATTAACCTGCAGATTTTAGAACTGACTTATTTACACTGTTTTGAAGAAATTATCGATTCACTGTCAAATTCCAAAGAAGCAAAGGGCATGAAGCACAAAAGAACTGCTAGTTCATTTAAAGTGGAATGTCTTAATGAAACAGTTGAAACTGCTACATCGAAAGCTCATGTAGTCAGGAACGTGCAGCTACAAGAAATATTTGCGTACAATATAGAACCTGTAGTTACAGTAACTGTGTATTTTTGTGATGCAAAAGTTGCTGGAGAATTTGCAATTGGGAAGAAGTGGAGTGATATTTGGAAACTTGACGTTTTACAGTGTCATTTAGCAAGCAAATTACATATGGACGATGTGCAAAAGCCATCACCTTGGAGAAATAACCAAATATAAAATGCTAAGTTGAATTTATTCATCTTTTTTAAAAGGGACAGCATAGAGTATTTACTATTTCTGCTGTATTTTTCTGACTCCTTGTTTAATTGGGTGCATAGTTTTGTCATGTGTTGTAATTCATTACAGACTATCTGCCATGAAAAAAACATTCACTAATTTTTCATTAATTTGCCTCTCTTGAGGTATCACAAGTTAGCTATTGCATTTAAATTACAATATATATGTGGAAATCTGGTTGTGCATTAGGATTGATAGTGCCTGCTGTCAGCTTGCATGCGGCAGGGTTCTTCTACACCTTGAATATAGTCTGGAGTGTGAAACGAGTAAAATGAATTTAATTGGAAAGATGGAAAGACAGTTAAGTGACTTAAATATAGCTGGAATTGTCATTTTCTTTAAACTTTTAAAACTTAATATTTCCCTTGCACTTTGAAACAATAACTGAAAGTTAAGAATCCTTGGGAGCAGTAAACCAAGTTTGTGGGTGCAGAGAAGCTTTAAAATACTCAATATATATTAGAAAAATTAAATCTTGAAGATTTAAATTATGGAATGACTACCTGAATGAAAGTATTGCATCATTCATTTACATTCCAATTAAAGAATGATAAACTTTTTTTTGACAATGTTGTAAAGTTTTTCACTGCATTTATGTTAGGCACTTATTCCAAATTTCCTCTTCCATGCTGAATTTCATAGTGTGATTAGAATTGGAATGTTGTATACTGCCCATCGGTGAGTTTCTGAGAAAATTTTCAGAAATTCAGCTTCCACAGAAGATATATGTAAATCCTGTGTTGGTGGACCAAGCAGCATCTGGGAGGAAAGGAACTGTGAGCATTTCAGGTTGAAACCCTGCTATCCACAATTCCATTTCTCCAGCGAAGTTTGTTACTCATTCACTTGTAACCTCTGCTTTAATGTGGCAAATATCCTGGAAATAAATTTATTTTATTCTTTTTGGTATTAGATTTGAATATCCTTTGGATTCGGTGCACAACACTAGCCCAAGGAAAAAACGGAATTCATTAACCTTGAAGAATGAAACTCTACAAGTATGTGCATATATTCCTATGTGGTAATAAGAAAAAGGGAAGGGGGAGAGAGAAAGAGAGGATGCCAGTTACTCAATCCTCTTTCTTTTTTCTCCACATAATATGGCTAAAATCTAAATTGTACACTTAAGAAATTACTGAGAAAAATAACATGGAGTTTTTGTAGGCAACACACACAAAATGCTGGAGGAACTCATCAGGCCAGGCAGCATCTATGGAAAAGAGTAAACAGATGTTTTTGGGCCCTTCTGGTCTGAACAGGACTTTTCCAGTCCAGATGAAGGCTCAGAATTTTCTAAATGATATTACAGCCACTTGTCAATGGAAATGTGACATATAATGCATGTGCACAAATTTGTAGTAACTAGTAGTTACTAATTTGTAAACAGTGTGTCAAATTAAATTTATTATCAAAGTACTTAAAAGTCATACACTTCCTGGAGATTCATTTATTTGCAGGCATTTAAGAAATTCAATAGAATTTGTGGAAAAACTATACAAAAGCAAGACTGATAAACACCCAGTGTATAAAAGGCAAATTGTGCAAATAAATGAATAAATAAATGATAATGAGAACAAGAGTTGTATAGTCCTTGAAAATGAATGTAGGTTGTGGAATCAGTTCAGAGTTGAGTTGAGTGACATTATCCGTGCTGGTTCAGGAGCCTTATGGTTGTAGAGTAATAACTGTTCCTGATCCTGGTAATGTCAGACCTAAGATGTCTGTCCCTCATGCCCGTTAGTAGTAGTGAGAAGAGAGCATGGCCTGGATGGAGGTGGGGGGGTGCAGGGTTCTTAATGTTGGATGCTGCTTTTTTGTGGCAGTGCTCCTGGTAAATGGTTCAATGGCGGGGAGGGCTTTGCCTTTGATGGACTGGGCCTTATCCACCTCTTTCTGTATACTTGTCTTTTCCTGGGCATTGGTCTTTCCATTCCAGGCCCTGATGCTACCAGTTAGGATACGCTGCATCATGAATCTATAGAAGGTTATAAAGGATTTAGACTGCATGCCCCATCTATGAAAACTTTAAAATAGAAAAGACTTGTGACTCCAACTAAGTCCCTAGAGAAATAGGATAAATTGTAGATATGAAAACTTTTATTCATCTTGACAAGCGAACATTTTCATCGAGACACACACTGTCTCACTCTCTCATTGTCTCACACTCTCACTCTCTCACACTCTCTCTCTCTCACTCACGCCCACACATCCCCATGGCATTAGCAAACGTATTGGTTCCCCTTCAGTTCAGGTGTAACCTGTCCTACTTGTACAGGTTACCCCTTCCCCAGAAAAGATTCCAATGATCCAAGAACCTGAAACCCTGCCCCCTGCACCATCTCCTCAGCCACTCATTCATAGGCGCTATCTTCCTGTTCTCACCTTCATGACCTCTTGGCACTGGGAATAATCCCTAGGTTACCACCATGGAGGTCCTGCTCTTTAGCCTCCTTCCTAACTCCCTAAACTTTCTTGTTTATGTCATTGGTACCAACATTGCTAAGGCTATTGGGGAGAGTTTCAACTAGAATTGCTGGGCGGTGCGAACTGAACTGATGTCACAGAGGAAAGAAAGGTTGGCTCACAAATAGAGAAAGCTTGGAGACAGTGCGAAAGGGAGGATAGGCAGGTGATAGAGAAGGGACGTGCTCAGACTGATGGTTTGAAATGTGTCTGTTTTAATGGGAGGAGTATTATGAACAAAGAGGATGAGCTTAAAGTGTGGATCAGCACTTGGAGCAGTGATGTTGTGGCCATTACAGAGACTTGGATGGTGCAGGGACAGGAATGGCTACTTTAAGTGCTAGGCTTTAGATGTTTCAGAATGGACAGGGAGGGAGGGAAAAGAGGTGCGGGCATGGCATTGTTGATCGGGGAGAGTGTCACGGCTGCAGAAAAGGAGGAAGTCATGGAGCGGTTGTCTACGGAGTCTCTGTGGGTGTAAGTTAGGAACAGGAAGGGGTCAATAACTCTACTGGGTGTTTTTTATAGACCACCCAATGGTAACAGGGACATCGAGGAGCAGGTAGGGAGACAGATTCTACAAAGGTGTAAAAATAACAGGGTTGTTGTGGTGGGAGATTTTAATTTCCCAAATATTGATTGGCATTTCCCTAGAGTGAGGGGTTTAGATGGAGTGGAGTTTGTTAGGTGTGTTCAGGAAGGTTTCCTGACACAATGTGTAGATAAGCCTACAAGAGGAGAGGCTGTACTTGATCTGGTACTGAGAAATTAACCTGGTCAGGTGTCAGGTCTCAGTGGGAGAGCATTTTGGAGATAGTGATCACAATTCTAACTCCTTTACCATAGCGTTGGAGAGGGATAGGAACAGACAAGTTAGGGAAACTTTTAATTGGAGTAAGGGGAAATATGAGGCTGCAACTTGGAAGCATAAATTGGAAACAGGTGTTCTTAGGGAAACATACGGAAGAAATGTGGCAAATGTTCAGGGGATATTTGTGTGGGGTTCTGCATAGGTACGTTCCAATGAGATGGAAAGGATGGTAGGGTACAGGAACCACGGTGTACAAAGGCTGTTGTAAATCTAGTTAAGAAGAAAAGAGCTTACGATAGGTTCAAAAAACTAGGTAATGATAGAGATCTAGAAGATTATAAGGCTATCGGGAAGGAGCTTAAGAATGAAATTAGGAGAGCCAGAAGGGGCCATGAGAAGGCCTTGGCGGACAGGATTAAGGAAAATCCCAAAGCATTCTACAAGTATGTGAAGAGCAAGAGGATAAGACGTGAGAGAATAGGACCAATCAAGTGTGACAGTGGAAAAGTGTGTATGGAACCGGAGGTGATAGCAGAGGTACTTTATGAATACTTTACTTCAGTATTCACTACGGAAAAGGATCTTGGCGATTGTAGGGATGACTTGCAGCGGACTGAAAAGCTTGAGCATGTAGATACTAAGAAAGGATGTGCTGGAGCACCCGTAATCAACCTTATTGCATATACCGCGCACATTCAAATATAATGCCTTAAGCCTGTATTCAGCCTTTTCCATTGTGTCTGTCTTTTATCTTGCAACTCATTCGGTTGTCTGCAAGTTTGCCCTATCATCAGCCTCTTCTTGTTAAAAGTCTCGTTACCCATTGCCTCTGTTTGTAAACCAAAGACCTTGAGCATGTAAATATTAAGGAAGAGGATGCTCTGGGGCTTTTGGAAAGCATCAAGTTGGATAAGTCACCAGGACCAGACAGGATGTACCCCAGGCTACTGTGGGAAGCGAGGGAGGAGATTGCTGAGCCTCTGGCAATGATCTTTGCATCATCAATGAGGACGGGAGAGGTTTTGGAGGATTGGAGGGTTGCGGATGTTGTTCCCTTATTCAAGAAAGGGAGTAGGGATAGCCCAGGAAATTATAGACCAGTGAATCTTACTTCAGTGGTTGATAAGTTGATGGAGAAGATCCTGAAAGGCAGGATTTATGAACATTTGGAGAGGCAGACTATGATTTGGTATAGTCAGCATGGCTTTGTCAAAGGCAGGTCGTGCCTTACGAGCCTGATTGAATTTTTTGAGGATGTGACTAAACTCATTGATGAAGGTAGAGCCGTGGATGTACTGTATATGGATTTTAGCAAGGCATTTGATAAGGTACCCCATGCAAGGCTTATTGAGAAAGTAAGGAGGCATGGGATCCAAGGGAACATTGTGGATCCAGACCTGGCTTGCTATCAGAAGGCAAAGAGTGGTTGTAGACGGGTCATATTCTGCATGGAGGTTGGTGACCAATGGTGTGCCTTAGGGATCTGCTCTGGGACCCTTACATTTTGTGATTTTTAATAAGTGACCTGGATGAAGAAGTGGAGGGACGGGTTAGTAAATTTGCTGATGACACAAAGGTTGGGGGTCTTGTGGATAGTGTGGAGGACTGTCAGAGGTTACAGCGGAACAGTGACAGGATACAAAACTGGGCTGAGAAGTGGCAGATGGAGTTCAACCCAGATAAGTGTGAGGTGGTTTATTTTGGTAGATCAAATATGATGGCAGAATATAGTATTAATGGTAAGACTCTTGGCAGTGTGGGGGATCAGAGGGATCTTGAGGTCTGAGTCCATAGGACACTCAAAGCTGCTGCACAGGTTGACTCTGGTTTAAGAAGGCATAGAGTGCATTGGCCTTCATCAACTGTGGGATTGAGTTTAAGAGCTGAGAGGTAATGTTGCAGCTATATCGGACCCTGGTCAGAACCCACTTAGAATACTGTGCTCAATTCTGGTCGCCTCACCACAGGAAGGACTTGAAAACCATAGAAAGGGTGCAGAGGAGATTTACAAGGGTGTTGCCTGGATTGGGGAGCATGCCTTATGAGAGTAGTTTGAGTACACTCGGCCTTTTCTCCTTGGAGCGACGGAGGATGAGAGGTGACTTGATAGAGGTGTGCAAGATAACGAGAGGCATTGATCGTGTGGCTAGTCAGAGGCTTTTTCCCAGGCTAGCTCAGGAGGGCATAGTTTTAAGGTGCTTGGAAGTAGTTACAGAGGAGATGTCAGGGTTAAGTTTTTTATGCAAAGAGTGGTGAGTGCATGGAATGGGCTGCTGGCGGCAGAGGCGCAAACGATGGAGACTTTTATGAGGCTCCTAGATAGGTACGCGGAGCTTAGAAAAATAGAGGGCTATGGGTAAGCCTATGTTGTTCTGAGGTAAGGACATGTTCGACCCTGCTTTGTGGACCGAAGGGCCTGTATTGTGCTGTAGGTTTTCTATTCAATTGTTTTACTCTTTTTTTTTTTCTTTTTCCTTCTGATACCAATATTACTTTTGATTAGTTAATGAAGATGAAGTGGAGCGGGGAAGGTACTTCGTCTTTGAAAATTTCTGATTTTAGTCATTTATCTTCAGCCATATTGGATCCCTTTTAATGAAGTAATCTGTCATCTGGAGAAGTATAGTGTAATGGAGTAACACTGAGCCAATTCAAGTTACAATAGATTTCTGCTTAATCACCAGATGATGTAAAATGATGCAGAGGGCAGTGGGGTGGGGGTGTTGATGGACACAAGCTTAAAGGAATTTATTTAGTATCCTGTGTGTTAGTTGTCATTCTGTCAAATGCATTGGGGCTTTTCAGGATTGTGCCAGCCCAGACCTCAAGTTGACTTCACAATGTAATCCCTGAGGTTACACTCTTCTTTTGCTGGTCCTACAGAAATACTCTGAACAAGAGTGGCCTGGTAGTTGCTTACTGACTCATTGGGAGTATTGATGGCATACTAATTTGAATTTGTAGTCTCTTTCACAAAAATGACTGTCCATGATTGCATGTGCCATCACATAGGATCTTGACCAAGGAATGCTGGTGTATAAAAATTGTGTAGTTCATCCTATTTGTCTATATGAATGCCACAAGATCAAAATCTTGACTTATGAGATTGAATATATTTTTCAGTGTAATATTATGTGGAAGTTGACTTAATTTTGGCAGTGTTTCTTGTTGATGTATTGCACCTTCTTGCATGGTCTGCATTGGCTCAAGAAAGGCATTTGCACCCACTTTCTCAAGGAGAATTAAATGGACAAAAAATTCTGGAAAAATAATACAGTTGTTGCAATTCCTGGTATAAGGTGCAGCATGTGTGATTTGAGAGATTTAACACAATCTAAGCAAAGTCTTCCAGCTACAGGAAATATTTCCAATGAGTGAAGAAAACACTACATTATGGAAGGGAATATGGTATGGTACTTTCAAACCATTGGAGGGACTTGAGGACAAGTCAAGTTAATTGCATTTCACCACAATTTCTTTATTCACCAAAACTGTAATGCTGAATACCTTGTACCAGACTTTGTTCAAACCTGAGCAAAGAACCTGACTTTCAGAGACAATATTTGTTATCAAGGAGGCAGCATGGTGACCAGTGTTAAGTTAATGGGAATAGAATAGAAGTGGAGTAGGCATCTTGTATTACACAAAGGATAGTGGTAGGGTATTATTCATGTCTACTCCAAGACATAATTGCAAGAGTTTTTCAGGACATTTTCCAACATCTAACTATCTTTAATTATTTTATGAGTGAACTTGCATAAGGAATATTTTCTCATTAAAATTGAATACTATGCAATTGGAATTCGTCAAAAGATGGAGCATCCAATTCCTGCATGTAGCAAGGTGTGGGTGATATCCAGTCATATTTTGACGCATGGCACAAGTGCTAGACAATGATCATTTGCCATAAACAAAGGGATCCTTAAGAGCTGGTCTTGTCTTAATGCCAACATCTTGGGACATCGCCTTTGTTTAGAAAGTTAATTTGATGTACAAGTGGTCGGGAATCTTTCGGAGGGAAGGCCTCAAAACTCCCGGCTTTGCCTGCTGTTGGCAACCGAGATGGAGGTCGAATCGCTCAGATAGAGATGGCGCTCAGTACTCAGTGTTGGAGAGCTGATCAGAGCTCGAAGTTTTCGGATGACTCAGTCGGACCGTGGTCGGGAATGGCAGGGAGAGTTTTTCTTCCTTCTCCTGTCTGCGTGAGATGTGGGACATTTGAGAGACTTTGAACTTTTACTGTGCTCGTGGACTTCTTCGTCAAGTTATGGTATTGTTGCACTGTTGTAACAATATGTTATAATTATGTGGTTTTGTTAGTTTTTTTCAGTCTTGGTCTGTCCTGTGTTTTGTGATATCACACCGGAGGAAATATTGTATCATTTCTTAATGCATGCATTACTAAATGACAATAAAAGAGGTCTGCGTGTCTTCATAATCTAAAAAAGTATCGGCTAAGGGCAGGTTAGCACTTGAGCATGCTTCTGAGATGACACCTGTCTGACATCAGCAACAACTTTTGAGAGTGTAACCAATTTTTGCACTCCATACAAGTGGAAAGCCAGCACTTTTAGGGATATAGTCAGTTGCTTGATGGATATATTATTTTGTACCTGAAGTATTCATTTCCTTTACCATCTCTGTGCTGTATGCCATCTACTAAAAAAACATACTTCTAACAGCCCTATTATAAACACAAAATAATCTGCGGATGCTGGGGTCAAAGCAACACTCACAACACGCTGGAGGTACTCAGTAGGTTGGGCAGCATCCGTGGAAAAGATCGGTCGACGTTTCGGGCCGGAACGTTGACCGATCTTTTCCATGGATGCTGCCCGACCTGCTGAGTTCTGCCAGCGTGTTGTGAGTGTTGCAACAGCCCTATTGATGGCAGAAGGAAGTTTTTCCTGAAGTAGCTATAACCACCTGCCTTCCCTTGTAACCAGTATGTAAGTTCAATTAAGTTTCTTCGGAGCACCATGGAAGGACATTTGACATGGGAATTAGAGTGGTGCCAGAAGAATGGTCTTGTAAGCAAAATCTAAAACTAAATTTGTAGATAATTAAGTTTTAAGTTGACATTCTTTAATTATTACTACTCACTCAATGTATCCAGAAGTTATAGATTTGAATACATTAAAAAAAATGACTAGGCAGCTCAACTTTGTATTGTATCTGCTATTGGTGGTGAGTTCAGTAGAATTCATAGTTCACTTCAAATTCTAAGTCAAGCTTTGCTTTCTAATTTTTGCCTTTCTTAAGTACAGCCTTGCAATTTGCAAGTAATACTCTCTTCTTTCCATGCCTTCTGAGTTGAGCCCTTTTGCCTAAATTGGTATCAAAGGTAAAACTGACTAATGTAAATCTAATAATAAGGTTTACTCCCTGCTCATTTCTTTGTCAATTTATCATTCCTAGGTTTTACTTTTTTGACAATTTGTTGGAAATTCTGGACTGACATTGAGGATATTCTACGTCTTGCATTTAAATGCTTGTTTAAGAAATAATTTTTTTTCTGTTTGATTTTATTTTATCCAGGGATTAATATTTTGGCCTTCTCTTATCGTTTGTCATTTATTTCATGCTTCTAAAACACCTAGGACCTTGAAAATAACACTCAATGATTAGAAATGTCTCAATTCTCACTGCTCAGCTCATTTTTTTTCTATATTCTTAATATGAATATATTTGAATTAACAGGTTCTTCATGTTCAACAGGGAGTAGATGGTGATTCACAACCTTCCATTAATGATCAGTCGTCTTCGAGTGAACATAAACCTGGTTGGTATTTCTTGTACAGTATATAGCAAATTAATGCATGAACTTAAGCACTGAATGTGGCTTTTCAGGCACATCTGATTCACAGTTACTTTTGTAATACGATTTCAGATCATTGTTTGCTACCCACTTTGGGTGGTGAGTTGCATGACAAGGTAACCTGAAAGTGTTCTCATAGAGCTGTTAGGAGGAGTTTACTTATAATTTTTCCTGGACTTTGACTCCATAATAAAGAAATGACATTGTATGTCTAGATTGGGGTGATGTGAAGATTTCACGTGATATGCTTCCACTATTGTCAAGACATTCCAGGTGTTGGTGATCATTGGTTTAACTCTTAATAGATTGCTTTTGTGCACCCTTTAAGCAATATATAATGACGTTTGATAGTGTTAATTATAAAGGATAAAAATTTAAAGTGGTGGATGAACTGTAAGCGAATGCACTTTTTCCTCTGTCGGGTACTTTAAATGCTGAAGCAACTGCTCTTAGATGGGAATGCTTTTAACTTTTTTTTGTTGAAGGTGGTTTTTCTATAAAGATTCAGTTAGAATAGAGAACAGATCCATCCAAAAGAAAGTTTGAAGATGTCCATTTGTAAATTTTGCATGGGAGAAATGATGCTGCCTTCTTTCAATAATAATTGTGTGTATATTTTTGACTCAACGCTTGCAGCCCCTTCAGCTATATAGTACAGGTCATACAGTTCTAACTAAAATGCTAAGGCTAAATTTACTTAACTGCCAGTTCCAGCAAATCTGATACAATTTATGGTTAAAAGTGTTTCACTTTTTGCTAATTATTATTCCTGATAGGGGCTAATTTCAAGGTTAGGTAGGTTACTTTTCCTGCATTGCATTGGAGACAGGACACACCAGTAGTGCATATCAGAAAGTCATGTGATTTGGAGGTACTTATAGTTACTTATAACTTAACAAGTTTTTCAGAAAGTACACTATTAATTTATGTCTTGTATATATGTAGTGCATTTCAAGAACTAGTTAATTCTTCAGTTTACACAAAGAAAAATTTTTTGTCAGAAGTGAAACATCATTTGTACTTTGACCTTTTTAAATTTGAATTTCAGTTGGCCATAAACTTTAAGGTCTCCTTTTAAATTTTGTGTTTTCTTGTCAGATAAGATAAAAGTGGATAAAGGCTTAAGAGTATCAACAAAATCTCCAAAGGTTACCCCAAATGAAAGGGAAGATCCTGGTTTACAGAACCAGCACAGAAGAAGTTTCACAAAGCTACTTAATGATGAGAAACCTACAGATTCAGAAAATTTATCACCTTTTACCAAACTTTATGAAATGGTCAAGCAGCAGGCCACAAAATCAATTCAGACTAAATCAAACAAATGTGATATGTCTGAATCAGTTGAAGAAAACAGTGCAGACTTGATAAAGCAAACATGCATTCCAGCAAAGCAATCCAATGTCACAATTTCTCAAAATGGTAAAAGCCTTCGGGCATCAGCAAATGGGCGAATGAATAATATTAGACTGGAAGAGAAAATGATGGCAAAAGCAGATGAAAATAAAGGAATGAGGGAATTGAATCCTCTACTAATTGAAGATTTTACAAATGTAGCCTTCTCAGCATCAACTGCTGACATAAACACTCCTAAGAAAAACAAAATGGAGGTAAACAAATTCACAGAACAGCCAACTTCTGTTGCAAAGGTTACACCAACAACATCCTTAACAAAGGGTGCAAAAGGGAAAGAGCTAAGTAATGATCAGGCAACTAAGGAAACACCGAAAGGAAAACACAAGAGCCAATTTATGAATCGCAAGTCATTAACTTTAGGTGCAGCTCCAAAGAATTTTGAAGATATTCTTGAACCGTCCGTGGAAAAAGACCCAGATTTGGTTGAAAAGTCAGTGCAAAGCAAAAATGTGGAAGGTGCAAATGTTAAATCTGAACCAGCTGAATCTAACAGGTTTTCAGAGCCTTCAGTTGTGAAATCTGGGGTGGAAAATAATTTAGTTCATACAGAATGTACACCCATCAAAAAAGATGAAGAAGATGTTTATACTCCCAAAAGGCGAGGCAGAGCAGCAATTGGTAATAAAAACGTGGGTGATGCAGATATTGAGTCCAAGCAAGTTCCAAATATTTTGGAATCTTCACTTGCAAGATTAGGCATGGAAAGTAATAAAGTCAACTTGGGACTTATGTCCATTAAAATAGATGAGAAGATTGACACAACCAAAAGACGAAGCCGGTCATCATTGCGCAATAAAAACATGGAAAGTGCAGATATTGATTCAAAGCCAGTTGAATCGACAAATGTTTTGGAATCTTCAGTTACAAAATTGGGAATGGAAAATGATAGCAACAACAAGGGACTCATGCCAGTTAAAACGTACAAGGGAAAGGCTGACACTCCCAAAAGGCAAAACCGGTCATCATTACATAATAATAATGTGGGTGGTGCAAATATTGATTCCAAGCAAGCTGAATCAACAAATGTTTTGGAATCATCAGTTGAAAAGTCAAACATTGAAAGTAATACGGTCAACTTGGGACTCATACCAGTTAATATAGGTGAGAAAGCTGACACCTCCAAAAGACGAAGCCAATCATCATTATCTATTAAGAATGTGGATAGTGCAAATATTGATCCAAAGCAAGTTGGATTGACAAATGTTTTGGATTCTTCAGTTGCAAAATCGGGAACAGAAAATGATAAAGCTAACAAGGGACTTAAGACAGTTAAAATGGGTGAGGAAAAGGGTGACACCTCTAAAATGCGAAGACGATCATCATTACATAATAAAAATGTGGGTGGTAAAAATAATGAAGCTACAAATGTGGAATCTTCAGCTGAACTTGTACAAGAGGAAGATAATTCTGTTGATATGAGCTTCATGGCAATTAATATAGGCGAGAGAACGGTTAACACTACCAAAAGAAGTGGCAGACTATCATTGCGTAACAAAAATGTGGAAGCTGCAGCTGATCAATTAGTGCAAAGTGAAATTACACATGATTCAAAATACTTAACTGCACAGTCAGAAGTGGAAAATAATTCGGCTGATGTGGGTCGCACTGCAGCTAGAATAGATGAAGGAAAGGTTGATACTCCCAAAAGACATGGCAGATCATCTTTACGTGATAAAATGGAAGCAACAGATATTCACTCAGAGCAAACTGAATTGACAAATGTTTCAGAACCTTCAACTGCAAAATCCTGTGGAGAAATTAAATTGGTCAACATGGGATGCATCCAAGATAAAACAAGTGAAGATAAGACACCCAAAAGGCGTGGTAGACCATCATTACATGACAAAAATGTGGGAGCTGTAGATGCTCAAGGAGGGCAGGCGGTAAAATCTGAGTCTGAAGATAAATTGTTAGAAAAACAGCCTGTTGACACCCCCAGAAATCAAGGTAGATCATCACTACGTAAAGAGAATATGCAAACTACAGAGGTTTCACATCCTTTATCCAAGTCATCTACACTGAGAGGTAGTGCCTCTCCCTCTTCACCTTTTCAGATCAGTAGAAGGGTAGAAAGCAATGAAGATGAGTACAGCACCAAAGTAGAAAGCTTGAAGAAAAAGGATCGGACATCTGGAAGTCCACATGGAAACTTAACCAACAAACAACCTGAGAAAAGTGAGTTGATGTACAAATTGTTTGTCATGTCCATTTCATCAAATGGCACTCTAGACACTTAAATAAATATTTCCTTGTAGGAAGAAGCCATGTGGCACCTATAAATATGCCTGATGAAGAATTAAGTAAGTTTTCATTTGATTCATTCACCAGCAACAAAGAATCTCCTTTAATTTCGGGTGGAATTTTTAGTTCTGAATTGAAGATTGTGGCAATAATATCCCCCTTATCATATAGATATTGTTTCTGAATTTCCTTTCTATTGAGCCCAAGGAATACGATTTCTAAACTGCAGTTTAGCTGCAGACTAAGTGTTCGGAAATGAGATTAGTAAAAGTGGGTATTTGTGGGTTTTCGTACAGATATACTAGCAGAGACTTGATAGTTTGAAAAATTTACTTGTCTAGCACTGTACTGTATAATAAATGCCATCAGTTGAAGATCAGTTTTCTATCTTGCCTGTGAAATTTTTTCACATAGATTCAGTTTCATGCTTGAAAATATAGTCAATTATAAGTAAAGCATCAAAACAATGTATTAGATGTTGAAAATAAAACTGATTCTAGTGAAGTGGCAAGATTGAATTGTACTCTTTATGAGCTGTACATAACAAAGATTGAGTAAATACATTTAAAATGAATTGCTCATCCAACCAATCCTGTAAATTCACTCATACCTAGTGAATAAATATTGAGAAGCTGGTGACTGATTCAGTGCATCCTGGAAAGAATGAATTAACTGAATTATCATTTGCCATTTGATACTGACTTGGTTAAGATGGCACAAATGAAGGACTCCTGTTTCTTAAATGTTGTGATTGACATTCCTTTCGAGTACAATTGGCATTTTGCTGTGAACTTGATGTATAGTAATGTACCAGATGTGCAGCATTACTGTTCATTACACGAGGTGAATTTTATATTAAAAAGAAGATTTTCCTCATTTTCTCTGGCAACGTTGTAGTTTATCTATATATTGCAAAGTTACATTTTAAAACTACAGAATCATTTTTTCTTTTTAGTAGTGTCTCATTTTATTTTTCCTATTAGATGTCCAATACATACCCAAAAAGCGCAGAAGTGGAAATGAAAATTTTGATGAACCAGTTTTAAAGAGAAAGAGAGTCTCCTTTGGTGCAAATTTAAGCCCAGAACTATTTGACAAGCGTATGCCACCATGCTCTCCTCTGCGAAAGGGAGGTACTCCGACACGAGTGAGCACACCATTTCGTCTTGCACCACGTGCAGTGCTGAAACGTACGTCCAGTATAGGGATACACACAAGTGTAATTCAGGTAACTATCAATGTGCATTCATGGTTGTGTTATGAAAGCTCAGCCAGAAAACTTGTGGATAATGTGTTAAGTCAAACAGTGTCCAAATTGTTGTGGTCTGATCTATTTCCAAAAAAAATTTCATAATATGTATGGAATGGTGATACTAAGAATCTGAATTGCTTCCATATGTGGCCTGCTAGTTCATTTGGCAGTTAATCACTAGAAAATGCATTGTCTTACCATGTAAAACTTCACTAATGGTGTTGTATAGAACAGCATTGTTCTTGTTTCCCCACAGCACCATCCAGTGTCTTCAAATGGGTATTAAAATAATAAACATTTTGTACTACTATGTTGATCACCACCTTGTGGCAAGAATTTAGCATGACAACAGTTATTGGGTATGGAAATCTATAGTTTTGAGTTGAAGTTTTAAAAGGAAAATTAAAACATACAAATAAGTACGCTTTATATTACTATTATGGCATATACATATTGGATTAAAGTTCAGTTAACAATAAATCTAAGTTTAAAACAAACTTGGGTTACCACATAGAAATGAATAATAATTTCTCATAATTGTTATTTTAAAGACACTTTGTGTTGGACAATAATCCTCTTCATTGATAATTATGTGAAGTGGATTTCTTAATGCTCTAAGCTCCAGTAGTTTCTGTAGATCAGGTTGTTTTTACCTAAATTGATTGCAGGTAGGCTGTGTAACTTGTAATTTACTGCCAAGGCCCAGTAATTTGAAAACTATTTAGTTTTGATGTACCACTCTAGAAATGGAAGCTGCTAATTCATTTGGTTGACATTTCATTTAATTTTCCTACTTTGCTGAGGAAGCTATCAACGAGTCTGCTGATTATTAATCAATTTCTTCAAACAGTATGTGAACATATGGAAACCCTAGAATGCAATAAATTGTTTTCCAACTAGTTCAAGATAAATGGTACAAGTTTGGGAAAATGTTTCCTATTGAGCTGTCATTTAAAAATATTGGATTGAATTGCCTTATGGAGTTTAAATAAGCAGCATTTCAATGCTGCAGAATTTGGTTTTTATATTCTACTGAATTTAGCATTGTTAAAATATTGCTTTGTAAGATGAATATTGGGTTGCATCTCACTGGCTATATTATGGTTTATCTGTTGAAACTGCAGGCTTTTGAGTGCTTGATGTAAATTGCAGAAAACCAGGAAGGTCAATTCTTGTTAGAAGCTGCTCCATAGAGTGCTCATATTCACCACATACTAAACTGGGTAATTGCCTCTTGGATCATGTTGGAATACCTTTTGCACAGGGTCTGGGATCCCATTGATTTCAATAGGTTAGGGTGAGATTTTTTTAAAATGCAGTGCCTTTTTTTCCAAATTATTTTCCTGTACTTATTGTTTTGCTTAACTTTTATTTGCAAAACTTAAATTTGTGTACAAATTTTACTGTCGGCATATATCAGCCAGCTGTCAGGCTTCTAATCAAAATATTGTAGGATAATACATTAGCTCTCTGCATCCGGACGAAGTACAGTCCTAAAAGATTACAGAGCATGGAAATGGGCATAATAATCTTAGGCTTTACCTAATTCCTGTTGTTGTATTTTAATTTTGATTGCACGATTTTGTATTTTTCCAATTTTTAAATTTAATCTTGTCTTGCCTTAATTAGCAATATTTATCCTTTTGTTTAAGGAATGCAGTGAACAAAGTGAAAATTATACAAGTTCTGTAAAGACAAATAACCCTTCAGCAAATGCTTCTCCTAAGAAAAGCAAAATATCACCTTGCAAGGCGTCTTCGTTAACAACTAGCGCAAAGTCAACTACAAAGAGGTCACCTTCAGTCAAGTCATCCCTTTCATTAACCATCAAACAATCACCTAGTGTCAAGAATTCTTCAGCAAAACTGCCCTCCTCTCCTTGTGTTAAGAGTTCACCTGTGTCAAGAATTCCTTCACAAAAGAAGATTTCCTCATCGGATACCAAGAAGTCTCCTCGTTCCAAAGCATCATCTATTGCTTTGTCTCGTAGGATGTCCCTTCCAATCACTGCTGGTTCCTTTGGTTCTCCACAGTTGACTGGGTGTTTCTCCACTTCTCGTGTCGCTACACCTCCCACCCTGCCTCAGTCTGTAAAGTCTCATATTACACCCAAGTCTCTCAGTTTGACACAATTGGATCCATCTCATCGGAAATCAATTTCTGGGAAAAAAGCTTCCAGGAAAAGCACCAGAAAAAGTGTTTCACTTCTTGCAGAAATACAGTCCAGGAGACACAATGGAGCATCAGTTGGCAACTTGTTGGGTACGGCTTTTCCTAAATTTATATCGTATTAAAGACAGTATGAATTGTACGAATTCCTGTGATAAAATCACCAAGGTTAAAAATTGCAGCTTTGTTCAAATTGGTTGGTTACAGATAATAATGTATATCTGTTGTAGTTTTACTATTACTAGAGTTCAACTGAAATTGGCAAATTGAGGAGCCCTGTGAATGGGACTTCTATTAATGATTCAAGAAAATTAACATTTGTATAATGAGTGAAATGTGCTTACTATTTTTGGTAGTTTAGATTAGTTGATGCGGAGAGTAAGTCTTAACAAGGATTTTAGAAAGCATTATATGTGTAAAACATTAATTCAAATACTTTCACGGAATACTGAAAAATACTTGTGCTTTTAGGTCACAGATTTTATCCAACTATGCTTGGGTTGTGTTTTTCCAGCTAATTTTAATTCTGCTGGCAACAATTACAAGCCGACCTTCACTAACCTGACTACTTGTAATCCGGTTCCTTCGATAATCCGGCACTGATTATGCTTAATGTGATCCTTCTGTAATTCGGCATTTTCACTAATCTGGCACACCTCAGGTCCCAATGGTGCTGGATTAGTGAAGGTCGACCTGTATATAGAAGAATTGCCTCAAGCAGCATTTTAATAGAGTAATGGGTTAGAATAATGTTTCTCTATCCCTTCTATTGTGTTCTAAAGTTAATGTGCTATATGGGTATATTCTTCCCACTTGTGTTACAAGCAAGACCCTGGTTCACTAGATTTACCAGTACTTTCAGAAAATAATTGCATTCTTTTATCCCCTTACTGGAGATTATAAACACAAAATAATCTGCAGATGCTGGGATCAAAGCAACACTCCTAACAGGCTGGAGGAACTCAGCAGGTTGGGCAGCATCCGTGGAAACGATGAGTCGACGTTTCGGGCCGGAGCCCTTCGTCAGGACTGCAGAGGGAAGGGGCTCTTCATGATTATTATTATTCATTATTATTTTTAGTCTCTTGCTTAGACAATCCATTTATAAAATGCTTTCATTATACCACAAGTTGTCATTATATGATACTGAGCAGCTAAGCACGAGTGTCCTGTTAGTCAATGGCTTTTATTTGGCAGTATGCATATATTTATTTGAGACCATTTTGTTTTGATTTCATTTGCCTTTACTGAATGTGGTTAGAAAGTAGTATGCTTCTACTTCAACAGAGAGACTATCTCTTTATGCTCACAAAACACAACTCTAATATGTGAAAATACACATAATTAGGATTAACTGAACTTGCTACGGCAGTAAAGTGATTTCTAGATATTTTGAAAATACGATTGTTTAAATTTCTTGATTTTTCTTTCCAACTGACCATGGATATGCATTTTGTATTGTTTGTCTTTATTTTTGATCTTGTGTCAAGCAAATTATTTGCAGCAAAGTAGACACTCAGTGCTCAGTATGGAAACTTGGCCTTTTGTGAAATGTTATGTAATTTAAGTGTCGGAATTGAGATAGTGTATTATTTGTTCCAAAATATTGAAGCTAAGAATTTGTTTTAAACTTTGAATATTTGCGATTTCTTTTTAGTGAAAAAGTCATGGGCACAAGTAGTGAAGGAAGGAGTAGTAAGACCACAGTTGAGGAATGCTGCAAAGAAACCTATTGTAAAGCGCAAACGGGTCAAGAATGTCACCTCCTTGAAAGTTGTAAGTTTTTCACTAGCATGCAAACAACAATAATGACACATGGCTCATCATTCCTAAACTTAATTTGCATAGTGCTCAAAAGAGTTGACTTGCCTCGGCCGACTGCCTAATTTGGTAAAATTATAGAAATGATTTGTCTTGGTTGAGTTTAATATCATCAGTTCTGTTTATTTTCTTTGTATTTTCATTTTTAATATCCTTAATTACTGTTGTGGAGCAAAAAAAGTTAACTGTTGTTCCAACAGATGCCTACTTGTTTAGTGAAAGATCATTTTAGTACTGGCCATGCTGCTTCTCCAGCAACAATAGTCATTGGCAAATTGCAAGCTAACAACGCAAAACTAACTGGACAACCCCCACGTCTAACAAGAATTGCTTCACTGAGACAGAAGGACAAAGAAATGGATGAAAGCTTTACAGGTAAACTTAGCTGTATGAAATACCTCTCACAGCTTTGCTTTCTTTGTTTGAAAGTTCTTTTTTTTTGCAGATCAAGTTACATGTAAAGTGAAAATACTTTTTTTGTCTGCAGTATTCTAACATTATATTAATGATATGGAGATAGGTTTATCCCATTTCTAAATCACTTTGGTTGTGTCTAGAAAAATTTGGCAGTTGGTATTGCTATATAACAGACTTGGCATAGTGAATCAGTAATCCCCTCCACCCAATCACGTAGAAATTGCTGTTCTACAGTCCTTGTCATCCAGTCATGAAGAGTGGTGGTTAGTGAAACATCTAGGTGGAAGAGACTTCAGGTGTTGTGGAGCCAGCATGTAAATGCCAAATATGCATTTGCAAAAGGCCTGATGCTTTTGCAACTCTGTTTAGCCATCTGAGTGAATGATACAACATGTCTTCTTCCTGAGTCCCCCATCTTCAAAGAAACCATCCTCAGGCAGCATAGTTCACACCATGTAATATATCAATCTTCTAACCACACAGGAGGCCATTCAGCCTATGGCTTCTATGATGACTGCTAGGAGAGCAATTTTATTAATCTCATTTCACCCTCTTAATTTTCTTCTGCATCTACAACTTCTCTCTCACTTCTCTCCCTTTCTCCTTTGATTCAAGCTAAAAGTGCTGGATAAAGAAAAGGCTATTGTTCAAGATAATATCTCTGCTGTTTACTTGAACCCAGAACCAGTAACACTTGTCATTCATTGGCAAAATGTGAAAACTGTCAAGCCGGGCATACAAATATTCTTCTACCCTAGGACGTATGTCTTTGCCAAGGCAACTCTTCTTTCAAACCACTCTCAGTCTTGGTCTAAATGAGCTGAACTCCAGAGGAAAAGTCAGAGTGATTGTTCTTATGTCAAGGCAGCTTTTGAATATGGCATCAAAGAATCTTAGAATGATGTCAATGGGATTTGACTGGGGGATAACCGCTACAGGATGGAGTCTTGCCATGTACAGTATAAAAGTTTTGGTAGTTAGAAGTTACTTATCTCAATCCTAAGGCAGAGCTTCAGAAATTCATGAGAACAGTACCCCAAGCCCAATGCTCTTCATTAATGAGTTTTCAATCATTTCACCCTGGCTGAGATATTTACATCATAGCAAAGTACTGGTAGACTTGACGGTAGCGCACGTTGTGCAAAGAAAAACATGAGATCCATTGACCAATAAGTCTAACTTCTGAGGTAGGTGAGTTACTGGAGATTTTGAAAGATGAGATGTATGTGCACCGAGAAGACAGATAAGAATGTACAAGTCATGGTTAGTAAGTTAGCACTGAACTAGGTGGTTTTGTGAACAATGACAAAACATAGAACATTACAGTACTGTACAGGCCTTGCAGTCCATGATATTCGCTGACCTTTTAATCAACTCTTAAGATCTATCTAACCATTCCCTTCTACATAGCCCTCCAGTTTTCCATTATGCATGTGCCTATCGAGACCCGCCATAGTGGAAATTTGAACGAGTTTACTGGGCAAGCAAGGAAAGATGAAGTTGAGCGAATGAAGGCTAGTTTCAGAAAACAAACGTCATTTTTTGCCAAGAAAAGCAGTGAAAGTGAAGGAAGTACCCATGCCAGCTACCAAGTCTCAAAATGTATTGCAGTTTTTTAAATGTCCCTAATGTATCTGCCTGACTCACCACTGCCCTTGACAGGGTGTTCTATGCATACACCACCCACTGTAACAAAAATAACTTGCCTCTGACATCTTCTCCCATCATACTTTCCTCCAATTACCTTAAAATTATGTCCCCTCATATTAGCCATTTCTGTCCTGCACCATTTACTCTATCCATGCCTCGTATCATGTGCACTTCTATCAAAGTCATCTTTCATCTTTGCTCCAAAGAGAAAACCTCCGGATCAGGGATAGGCAACCTAAGGCCTGCGAAGGTATTTTGACCGACCCGCGAGCAAATATTGGGATACTATGCTTATCTGGCCCGCAAGCGATTTCGATTCCCCCCCCCCCCCCCATTCTTAGTGTTTCACGTGACCTCACTGATGGACATGCATGGCATCTTATTACACTGGCCCCAGGTTCCGTTTTGTTCCAAACCTAACACTGGTATATACAAATGACGGGAAGGCAGACTACCTTATCAATATGTATTAGATACTCTCCGTGCACGTGCAGGTTTTCAGGTGGGATCGTTCAAATTTGTAAACAGAAACAGCGTCACTGTGTTTTAACAAGAAATCCACACTAAATATCCAGATATTTACATGTGCTACGATACTTGTTGAATAACTCCCGCTTCGAAATAAAATCGAAGAACAAAAAAATTCCAATAGCAATGAATGCAAAACGCGGGAAGTTAGACACTGTGTGCTGAAATTTCCAAGACTCTTGAACACTGGATTACTTCATCGAGCAAGTTGGGAAACCAGTTTGTCTCATTTGCCTAGAAAATGTTGCTGTGAAGAAGGTGGCAAATATCAGGCAACATTACGAGACCCGCCATAGTGGAAATTTGAACAAGTTTACTGGGCAGGCAAGGAAAGATGAAGTTGAGCGAATGAAAGCCAGTTTCAGAAAACAAACATCATTTTTTTGCCAAGAAAAGCAGTGAAAATGAAGGAAATACCCATGCCAGCTACGAAGTCTCAAAATGTATTGCAGAAAAGATGAAGCCTTTTACAGATGTAGAGTTTGTCAAAGAATGTTTACTGGCAGTGGTGGATATTTGTCCTGAAAAGAAATTTTTATTTGCATCTATCAGCCTGTCAGCAAGAGCGATCACACAGCGAATTGAAGAAATGTCAGCAGATGCTAAAAGTTGTTTAAGGGATGCCTGCAACGAATTGCAATTTTTTCCAATTGCGCTTGATGAGAGCTTGATCGTTTTTCTGATGCTTGCATGCAAATGAGTTCAAGTTGTTTGCTACCCCATTTGACGTGGCAGTGAACACTGCATCAGATAATTTTCAAATGGAATTGATTGAGATGCAATGTCTCAACATATTGAGATCGAAATTTCATTCTGAAGATGTGTCAGTGCTTGACTTCTATAGAAAATATATTCATCCAAGTGGGAGTATCCTAGCTTAGTGGACCATGCAAAAAAGATGGCATCATTGTTTGCCAGCACTTATCTGTGTGAGCAATTATTTTCAAAAATGAAGCACACCAAGAACTATTTGAGAACAAGTTTGATTGATGCTCATCTAGATAATGTCTTGCTCTTGGCATCAACAAGCCTAGCACCCAATATTGAGAAGCTTTCAAGCAACAAACAGCATCAGCTTTCACATTGATTTATCTACTGTTTGCGTTAAAATTTTATTTTTTATTATACTTAATTTAGCACCATTCAATGCATCATGTTCATACGTTTTATTCTTTGTGTCCTTTTAATAGATTCATAAGATGCCTTGATTGAAATAAATTACAACTAAACCGAGTTCTTTGATTACTAATTGTCATCCTTGGTTAAGCACAAATGATTTTCTAGCATGCATTATTCATTAATTTGAGGCAAAACGTAACTAGATGTATTTAAATGGATATTTCCCATATTTAAGTTTTTTATGGCCTTTATCTCGCCCACTGTCTGCTCATTAATATGCGATCAGGCACACAGAGGCAAAAAGGTTGCCGACCCCTGCTCTAGATCTTTCAACCTATCTTCATAAAACAAGCTTCCTAATCCAGGCAGCATCCAGGTAAATCTTTGCACCATCTCTAAAGCTTCCACATCCTTCTTATAATGAAGTGCCCAGAACTGAAAACAATATTCCAAATGTTGTCTAACCAGTTTTATAGAGCTACAACATTATCTCGCGGCTCTTGGAATCAATCCCCCAACTAGTGAAGGCCAGTGCCACCTTAATCACTCAGTCAACTTGGCAACTTTGAAGGATCTGTGGACATGGATCCCAAGGGCTCTCATTTCCTCCACATTAATAAGAAACCTGCTATTAACCCTGTGTTTTGCCTTCAAATTTGACCTTCCAAAGAGAATCACTTTTCACTTTTCTGGATTGAACTTTATCTGTCACTTCTTAGCCTAGCTCTGTATCTGGTCAATGTCCCAGTTTAATGTACATCAATGTTCTGCACTATCCACAATTCCACCAACCTTTGTGTCATCTTCAAATTTATCTTTTAACTCCCACTTCCTCATCCAAACCACTTATAAAAATCGCAAACAGCAGGAGTCCCAGAACAGATCTTTTCCACTAGCCGCTCACCTTCAGTTTAAATACCCTCCATCTGCCACTCACTGCACAACCACCCCTTGCCTTCAGTTGGCAAGCCAGTTCTGAATCCACGCAGCTACGTTTTCCTAGATCAGATGCCTGCTGATGTACTGAATGATCCTACCATGGGGAACCTTGTCAAACGCCTTACTGAAGTCCACATCCATTACATCCGCTGCCCTTCCTTCATCAATGTGCTTCGTCACATCCTCAAAGAATTCAATCTAGCTTGTGAGGCATGACCTACCTCTCACAAAACCATGGGAGTATTGTTAACAGTTTTGGGCCCTATACCTCAGAAAGGATGTGTTCTCAGTGGAGAGAGTCCAGAGGAGGTTCACAAGGGTGATTCTGAGAAGAAAGAAGTGGAGGGGGGGAATTTTATTGAAACCTACTACATGTTGAGAAGACTAGAAAGGGTGGATGTGGAGAGAGTAGGGGTTTCCAGAACTAGAGGGTACAGCCTCAAAATTGAGGGGCGACCTTTTGAAAAGGAGGTAAGAAGGAATTTTTTTAGCTAAAGAGTGGTGAATCTGGAATGCTCTGCCACAGACTGCAGTGGAGGCTAAGTTCATCGGTATACTTAAGGCGGAAGTTGATAGTTTCCTGATCGGTCAGGGTGTCAAAGGATATGATGAGAAAGCAGATGTATGGGATTGGGTGGGATCTGGGATCTGCCATGATAGAATGGCAGAGCAGACTCAATGCGCTGAATGGCCTAATTCTGCTCCTATGTTTTTTGGCCTTATGTTCTAAACTGTGAAGTATTTACAAGGATGTTGCTAGGATTTGGGGGATGAGTTACAGGGAGAAATTGAACCGGCTAGGACTTTGTTCCTGGCGTGTAGGAGACTGCGTGGTGATCTTAGAAAGATTTATAAAATCATCTGGGGCATTGATAACGGTGAATGTACTAGGTCTTTATCAGAGTTGGGGAATCAACAACAACTGCATAGGTTTAAGGTTTAATAGGAACTTGGGGGGGGGGTAACTTTTGCACAAAGGGGGTATCTGCCGAATAAGCTGCCAGAGTAAGTGGTTGCAGCAAGTAAATAACAACTGTTTTCAAGACAATTGGGCAGGTAGATATATTGAAAAGTTTTAGAAGGTCATGGCCAAAACACTAGCTTAGATGGAGCATCTTAGTTAGCATGGAGCAATTGAATCATAAAGGCCCCTTTTCATTATCTATATTTCGACTGGAAATGAGAGTATTTGTAGACAATGTTTAATTCCATTCCCGATTCCTCAGATAATGTAGCAGTCTGGCATACAACCTAGGCAACACTGAAGCATGACAAGAATCATTCTTGCCAAACAAGTGCCGTACAATGACCATTTCCAAATAAGAACCTAACCACCCTGACATGGCGTTCAATGGCATTATCAGCTTTTGTCCCACCACAATCAATGTTCTCAGTTGGAGAGGGTGGGGGGTTGCCATATATATGATTTGTTCTGATGAAACACCAGCTCTGTTGTCACCATCCATCCAGCACTAAACATTCACTCCCTTTTTTAAAACACAGCCCGCTGCAAAGTGGAAAGTAGTTACTCCCCAGGTTTGTTCCAATACTATTTTCTAAACTATCTGGGAGGAGAAGAATGAATAGGACAATTGGTGAGGATGAAAGAATGCTGGCCTTGCCAGGATGCTTAAATAAATTAAAAAGTATATGTAGCAGATTGATTTTTATATGTAGTAATCTTGTAATCGTAATGAATGGTTTAAATCAGAACTATTTTGAACTGACATAATGGATTGAGATTTATTTTGCTCAAGGGAACTTAATAACTGCAACTGTAAATGTAAAGTTGGAATTGTATATGGGATTGACCTGTCTTTACAACGTGAAAGTGATATTGTTTAAGGGTAAGGACAAAGGTAGTCAAAGCGATGTTCAGTGTAAATAATGAATTGGCATCAAAATAGTTCACATGGAGAAGATGAAGAATACTTTTGGTGGTGACTGGTCACGATTTTGGAGTTATAATCACTAATGTTCTGAAAGCACCAAGTGAGAGTAAGGCAACAATTGATCCTAACTAATTGCACTCAAATTGGTGATGATAAACCACCACCTTGAAATGCTGTAGTCCTCTTGTTAAAGATGTTGTTCTCGCAGGAGTTAAAAAAACGGGCCCAGTAATGATGATAGTGTAATGATAATATATTTCAAACTCAGAATGCTATGCTACTTTGAGGAAAAGTCAAAGGCATTAAAGGAAAGATTCTCGTTTCTTCATCTTCCCCCTTCCTATCCAGTCCTGATGAAGAGACTTGGTTTATTTTCCATAGCGGGTGCCTGACCTGCTGAGTTCATCCAGCATTTTTGTATGTAATACTTGGGAATAGCAGAGCGTTTGAGAATTTTTGTATATCTTAATGGCAAAATAAGTTTCTGGCACCCTGAGCAACGTGACAGCCTACAGTGTTTTGAATTGTGTAGATGAATTAAAGAAACACTAACAATTTTCTTTACAGGCAATGATGAGAATTTTTATTGGTTGCACTTTTGCTAAAATTTCCAATGGTTGTAAAAATGCGCTATCAATAGAATTTACTCATGTTTGAACAACATATCTAAATAGAAGCATTAGAATCATATTAAATTGTCAGGAATTGTCTGTAATAAATTCATATTTTGGCCGAATTTTTCCCATGTCTTAGTAATCATCATGTATTTAGGAAAAGGAATACAAAATACAGTAAAACTGTAAGCTTGCACCCTCAGCTCTTCGGTATGAAATTTTCTAGGATATTAGATGACACTTGTACCATCCCAACGGTTTAGTCATATTTTATTCTTTTTACATACTATAGAGTAATATAATAGAGTAGATTTTCCAGTGAACCTGATGGCTTTAAAAGAGCATGGGAAACCAATCCCATTGAATTATAGCTGGTCAAATTGTTCATGTTCCCCATCCCAGGCACTAGCCTTAACGACATTCTCAGTTATACATGGCCAAACTCAGAAGTGAAGAATAACAAGGATTTAGTATACTAATAATAAGCCAGATGCTGAAGAATTGGATGCTTTTGAGTTAAGCTGAAAGGCATTTGATTTGTGGATGACCATGATTCATAAACAACCAGATAATATTTTTGGTAATGTTATCCATACCCAAGAGGTAAAATTGGTCAGGATATGGTATTGACCCCCCCCCCACAAAAAACTCTTTTTTTGTTTGAAATTTCTACTGCCTTTGCAACAATGTATTTATTTACCTTTCACATTAATTTATATCAACTTATTAATACTCAACAGGTGTGGCTGAAATGTTCAGTACTCCCATGAATGTAAATGAGAAATCAAGTGTATTTAGGCAAACCTCAGATATTGTTGATGATGCTCAAGCTGCTTTGGATGTTCCAATATTCCAGAAAGTACTTGAAAACTCTGCTACCAAAACTCCTGAAGAGACTGGTTAGTCTGTTGCTATGTCAACCTTTATTCTGTCTTCCCATGTCCACTTGCATTTTCCTGGTCCGTCTTTTTGGCACTGCTAGTTAATCTCTTTGCTGCTTCATTGCTTTTCTTACCATCTTCACCTTCACACACTTAGCTGTTAATTCTATCAGGTGTTAAATCTGTATATGACTGATGTTTTGAGGTAAAATGGTAAAAATTCAATGGAGGGGAGGGGGAGAAACAGGCAGTGAGATAGTTCTATGTCAAGGCAATTTGAAACCTAATATGTGAAACATATAGTAGGTAGATAGAAGTCTGGATGTTTGAAGATTAAAGAAACACACTTCTAGAAGAGCAAGATGAAAAGATCCATAATTATAATTACAATGAAATTCATTGCTGTAGTTTTTAGATTTCATCAGTCCTAAGGCATTGAATGTGGGGAGTTTAGGGCAAGTGTGTTTTTTTTAATGTGGCCTATGCATTAGGGCTTCCATATAATTGTACATATTTTAGTCATACATTTATGTTACATCAACTACAGATAATGCTGTAGTGAAATAATGTCCATCGTTTATTGTAGGAGGAATGTAATTTTAGCTTGGCAGATTTATTGACATCAACTTGCATAGTAATGTGAAAGGTACTATGTACAAATCCCATGATGCACTACAAATCTTTAAAATACATTTTAATGCTGAGTATCATCAGGGATGTTTGAGCAGAAGAGTTAAGTTCTAAGGACTGTTTTAGAAAAATTCTGAAACCACATGTGTTAATAATCCAGGTGATCAAACATTTTAAGATGCGGTGATTTAAAGAGTGCATTAATGGTAAATGTGATATGTTAGATATGAATTCCTGATCTTACGACCGGACAGGTGAAAATGTAGTTGTAATTGAAAGTGACGGAATTTGAAAATGTGCAAGAAACCAGAAATGACGGAGAATATATCTTGTGAGGTTGCTAGGCTGGGAGTAGGTAACCAAAGAGGACTTGAGGGTGTTGTAGGGGTGGTGTAGGGCCTTTCCCACTACAATTTTGAGCACCAGGCAATGATCTGATGTAATTTAGTAGAAGACATGGTAGGTGAGCAGCTGCCTGGGCAAGGGAACTTTGAACAGGGTGCTTTATAGGGGGATGGTTTATGTAAAACTGATGTTTTACAATATCATAGTTATAAGATTGAGGTGCTCATAAAATATGCTATTGTGTAATTTTTGTCAATATCTTGTTTTCAAAAGTGTCTTTATTTTTCAGGTGTAAAGGCTGTTACACCACTAACAAGAAGTGTAAGGCACAAAACAGTTTCGCGTCTATTAAAATGTCGAGCTGATTTGTCACATACTTCAATAAGCCCTTCTGAAACCCCATTCAAGGGAACTGAAACAAGTAGTGAAGCTGAAGACATTGGAGATTATCAAAGAACCATGAAGATACCCAGAGTGAAAGGACAGCCTGTGGATGACATGGTTGGTGTGAAAAGAATCATGAAAACTCCTAAGGTGAAAGGGCAGCCTGTCGATGACATGGTTGGTGTGAAACGAATCATGAAAACACCCAGAGTGAAAGGGCAGCCTGTGGAAGATATGGCTGGTGTGAAACAAATCATGAAAACACCCAGAGTGAAAGAGCAGCCTGTGGAAGATATGGCTGGTGTGAAAAGAATCATGAAGACACCCAAAGTGAAAGGGCAGCCTGTGGAAGATATGGCTGGTGTGAAAAGAATCATGAAGACACCCAAAGTGAAAGGGCAGCCTGTGGAAGATATGGCTGGTGTGAAAAGAATCATGAAGACACCCAAAGTGAAAGGGCAGCCTGTGGAAGATATGGTTGGCGTGAAAAGAATCATGAAGACGCCCAGAGTGAAAGGACAGCCTGTGGAAGATATGGTTGGTGTGAAAAGAATCATGAAGACACCCAAAGTGAAAGGGCAGCCTGTTGAAGATATGGTTGGTGTGAAAAGAATGATGAAGACGCCCAGAACTATAAAGGAACCAATGGAAAATTTTGTGGGGCTACAAAAGCTTTTCATGGAACCCAAACGAAAATTAGAGAGTCCTGAGATCAGTTATGATGGAATTGAAAATATATTCTGTGCAGAAAAAGAAATGGAAAACTGTGATTATAGTGGTTTGGGTGAAATGTTTTCCACACCTGTAAAATCTGAAAACGTTACTGATTCTAAGCTTCAGCTTTGTTCAAAAAGTGCAGATAAATCTACATTACTGGACAAATATAGTGATACCCAGACAACTGAAACACCAGAAAGTAATTTGATGCAGCTTATGGAAAAACACAATGGAGCATATAGAAAAGAAACACCAAGAGGAACTGACCATAATTCAAGACTGACACCAAGAGTTCAGGTAAAACAAAGCATTAATATTTAAAATGACAGTAGAGTGATACCCAAATGATGGTGTGAGTTGTTTGGGATCTGAGCTACTACTACGGTGATCTTTACCAACATATGCTTGTGCAAGGCAAGTTGACCCAATGCATTGTGATCTCTGCCCTTGAACTGGCACAGGCCACAAGAAATATACACAGTGGCTACTTTATTAGGTACTTTCTGTACCTAATAAAGTGGCCATTGAGTGTATATTGGTGATCTTTTGCTGCTGTAGCTCGTCCACTTCAAGGTTCGGTGTGTTGTGCAATCAGAGGTGCTCTTCTGCATACCACTGTTGTACTGTGTGGTTACACCATAAGACATAGGAGCAGAATTAGGCCATTCACCACATCAAGTCTGCTCCACCATTCCATCATGGCTGATTCCAGATCCCACTCAACCCCATACACCTGCCTTTTCACCATATCCTTTGATGTCTGTCCAATCAGGAAACTACCAACTTCCACCTTAAATAAACTCACAGACTTGGCCTCCACCACAATCTGTAGCAGAACATTCCACGGATTCATCAATCACTGGCTAGAAAAAGCCTCCTTAAAAGGTCACCCAATTTTGAGGCTGTGTCCTCTAGTTCTAGATACCCCCACCATAAGAAGCATCCTCTCCATATCCACCCTAACAAGTCCTCTGAACATTTAGTAGGTTTCAATGAATTCATTCCCTCTGCATTCTTCTAAATTTCAGTGAATACAGGCCCAAAACTACCAAACGCTGCTCATATGTTAACCCCTTTATTCCCAGAATCATCCTCGTACACCTCTTCTGGACTCTCTCCAATGACAGCACATCTTTTCTGAGATATGGGGCCCAAAAGTTTTGACAATACTCCAAGTGCAGCCTGATTAGGCTCAGCATTATCTCTTTGCTTTTATATTCTATTCCCCTTCAAATAAATGACAACATTGCATTTGCCTTCTTTACCACAGACTCAACCTGTAAATGAACGTTCTTGGAGTCTTGCATGAGGACTCGTAAGCCCCTCTACACCTCTAATGTTTGAACCTTCTCTCCACTTAAATAATAGTCAGCACTATTTCTCCTTTTACCAAAATGCGTTATCATACTTTCCCAACACTATTCCATTTGCCAATTCTTCCAGTATGTCTAAGTCCTCCTGCAATCACATCGTTTCCTCAGCACTACCCACCCTTCCACCTATCTTCGTATCATCCACAAAGTCATCAATTCCATCATCCAAATCTTGACAACAATGTGAAAAGTCACTGGCAGCCAACTAGAAAAGGCCCCTTTTATTCCCACTCGTTGCCTCCAGCCTGTTAGCTATGCCTCTATCCATGCCAGTATCCTTCCTGTAACGCTGAAGGGTTTTATCTTATTAAGCAGCCTCATGTGTGGCACCTCATCAAATGCCTTCTAAAGAGCCAAGTAAATGGCATCCACCTACTTCTCCTTTATCCACCCTGCTCGTTACTTCCTCAAGGAACTCTAGCAAATTTGTCAGGCAAGATTTCCCTTTACAGAAACCATGTTGTCTTTGACTTACTTTATCACTAGTCTTCAAGTACCCTGAAACCTCATTCTTAATAATAGACCCCAACACTTACCCAAACACTGAAGTTAGGCTACCTGCCCTATAATTTCCTTTCTTATGCCTTCTTCCCTTCTAAAAGAGTGGAGTGACATTTATAGTCTTACAGTCCTCTAGAACCATGCCAGAATCAAGTGATTCTTGAAAGATCATAACCAATGCATCTGTTATCTCTTCAGCAACCTCTCTCAGGACTGTGGGATGTAGTCCATCTGGTCCAGGTGACTTATCCACTTTAAGATCTTTGAATTTGCCTAGCACTTCTGTAATAGCAATGACACTCAATCCTTCTCCCTAACACTATGGACCTCTGCAACACTGCTAGAGTCTTCGACGGTGAAGACATGTAAAGTACCCGTTAAGTTCATCCGCCATTTCTTTGCCCCCCTCCATTACTACCTCATCAGCATCATTTTCCAGTAGTCCAATATCAACTCTCACCTCCCTTTTACTCTTTATATAAATGAAAAAACTTTTGGTATTCTGCTTTATATTATTGGCTAGATTGCCCTCATTTCATCTTTTTCCCCTTCATATACCTTTTTTATTTGCCTTTTGTTGGATTTTAAAACCTTCCCAATCATCCAACTTCCCACTCACTTTTGCTGCCTTATGTGCCCTTTCTTTGGCTTTTATGCAGTCCTTTGTCAGCCACAGTTGCCTACCTCTGCCATTTGAGAACTTATTCTGTGGGACATGTGTATCCTTTGCCTTGTGAACTATTCCCAGAAACTTAAGCCATCTCTGCTGTCATCCCTGCCAGTATCCGCCTCCAATCCATCTGGGCAAGCTCCTCTCACATGCCTCTAATTCCCTTTATTCCATTGCGATGCTGATACATGTGACTTGTGCTTCTCCCTCTCAAATTGCAGTAAGAATTCAATCATATTATGATCACTCTCACCTAAGGGTTCCTTTACATTAAGCTCCCTAAAAATATCTGGGTTATTACATAACTCCTGCTCTAAGACGGACTTTCCCCGAGTAGGCTCAAGCTCAGGCTGCTCTAAAAAGCCATCTTGTCGGCATTTAACAAATTTCCTCTCGAGATTAGAGACTGGTTATTTCAGTTACTGTCACATTCCTGCCGCTCACTGGAAGCTTTTTTTCTCTTGTACCATTCTCTGTGAACCTGACTGCTGAGTGTAAATATCCTAGACCAGCAGTTTCTGAGATACTCAAACCACTCTATTTGGCACCAACAATCATTCCATATCAAAGCCATTTGGATCACATTTCTTCTCATTCTGATGTTTGGTCTGAACAACAACTGAGTCTCTTGACCAAGTCTGCATGTGATTTGAGATTGCTACTGCATGATTGGAAGATTCGATGGTTGTATTAATAAGCAGGTGTATCTAATGAGTGGCCCGAGTGTACAGGTTTCCCCCGCCATCCGAAGGTAGAGCGTTCCTATGAAACGGCCCGTAAGCCGGAATGTCGTAAAGCGAAGAAGCAATTACCATTTATTTATATGAGAAAATTTTGTGAGTGTTCGCAGACCCAAAAATAACCTACCAAATCGTGCCAAATAACACGTAAAACCTAAAATAACAGTAACATATAATAAAAGCAGGAATGATATGATAAATACACAGCTTATATAAAGTAGAAATACAGTACTTTTCCACAATCATTGCCTGAACTGCTCTCCGTAGCGAAAATCTCACACAAGTGCCGTCGGCAAAAACAGGGCGCAAGCGCTCTCCAGTAACCTTTAAGCTAGGAAGCTGCCAAATCATACCAAATAACACATGAAAATACACAGCCGATATAAAGTAGAGATAATGTATGTATAGTGTAGTATCACTTACCGGAATTGGGAAAGCGCGGCGCACACTGATGATGGTGTGTTAGGCTGAGTCGTCGGAGTTTGGGAGGTGCAGTGGGCCCCACCCTCTGGGCAGTGAACTGATACCAATCTGCGAAGCACACAGGGGTACAGCGGTGGCCAGGACACACCCAGCACATCTTTAAGAAAAAAGCCGAAATAAACATGCTAATTAATTAGGTGCCGCCCAGCACATAAATGTCGGCCCAGATCATTGCCGATTGTATCGCCTCTGACCTGGGCCGACAATTATGTGTCGGGCGGCACCTAATTAATTAGCATGTTTATTTCGGCTTTTTTCTTAAAGATGTGCTGTGTGTCTCCCGGCTACTGCTGCATTCTCCGCGAATGGGTATCTGTCCGAGGCCTGGGTGTTGGGGTGGTGGGACACTGGGGTATCATCTCGTCGTCTGTTTCCATTAGGGCAGGCAGCTCATCTTCTCCTATGTCTGCCTGCCTCGGTGTCAAAGGTTGAGGTTCATCGTCTGCTGTGGCTGATGTGGAAGGCTTGCTTGACTGCTGAGCCTCGCGCATTTTCCTATCATACAGTTCTTTGTAAGCACTCAAACCATCCTGCAAATATCCCCTAAACCGACATACCCTGTCAAAATTAAAGTCGTACTTTATCATTACTCATTCGGTTTCGATTGTTATCCTTTCCTCTTCCAATTGCATCAGCTCTTCATCTACCAGTTCTTGGTCATGGGATGCCAAAACCTCTTCAACATCATCTTTGTCAGCTTCCGCAAGCCAAACTCACTTAGTCCTTACTTCGTTCACCACGATCAAAACGCTTAATTATGTCTAGTTTTACACTAAGTGTAACACCCTTACGAGCTCTTTCAGGCTTTTCCGACACCTTAGAACTCATCTTGCGAACGACTGCTCACAGGCATGTGTTTAAGCAATGCCGGCGAGAATGCAGTTCTGAATCCGGGGGAGAGCAGCTGCTCGGGGCGCTGATTTTTTTCCGCGTGCTGCCTTTCTTCGTAACAGTGCAAACACCTTCTGTTAGCGAAAACAGGGTACTAATGTACACTGTAGGTCTTTCATAACAGTGAGGTTTCGTAAAGCGAATGTTTGAAAAGTGGGGGACACCTGGATTCATGTAGTAAGTTAAGAATGCCCTACTTGTAAATGTGAAATCAGATTCCATTGTTACTTTCAAAAGGCATTTGAATGTTTACATGAATAAAACTAATTTTAAGGATTAATGGGGAAAATTTACTTCTTGGATCAAATAGGGCAGCTTTTTCTTTGTCACAAAATAGACTAAATGCACAAAATGTTTTTCAGAACCTCAACATGCTCTTAACACATTAGTCTGTTCTCTGCTGAATTCATTGAAGTCCCTCTCCCTGGTGAGCACTGAACCACTTATTAAGGATTTCCCCTGCCTTGTCCTCCTCTAGGCATGTGTTTCTTCCTTTTCCCTCAGCTGTCCTACCTCACTCCAGTCATTCTACATTCACCTTAGAGTTTTCCTTAATCCTACTTGCCAAATCCTTCTCGTGTCCCCTTCCAGCTCTTCTAAGTAGCTTCTTGAGCTCTTGGCTACATTAAAATTCAAAGCTCAAAGTAAGTATATTACCTAAGTACTTATCTCACCATTTACGACCTTGAGATTCATTTTCTTGCAGGCATATTCAATAAATCCATTATAGAATAATAACCATAATGGAATCAGTGAAAGACCACACAGTGTACAAATACAAAAGATCTGGAAGGTCTTCCTCTGCACTGTATCTCAATAAATAAATAAATAAATCATAAGACTTTAATGTATGGTGTAATGCTGATGAAGATGGTACTAGTGTGTGGACTGAATTCTACTGCAGCAGATGTATACAGACTGTTTGCTCTTTGTTATCTTCAGCTAACTCTTAGAGTATTATATTTGGTTCTCTACCCTCAATTTGGGTGATTTCAAATAGCAACTTCGTTAAATTTCCCTCAATTTATATAATGGTTAAAATTATAATTAGCCAAAGTATGATAAACGTGAAGTGTACATCTGTGGGAGAAAGGGAATTGTCAATGTTTTGAACCAAAACTCTGACCCAGGATTCCTTTGTTTTTAGATTCAAACACCTGCAATCTCTTTTTGTCTCGGATAAGGATATAGTTAGTCTGTGATGCTTTGTAATCATCCAAATACATTAGTATTTTTAACGCTATTGTCACTTTTCTGTTCCATTAAAACTGGAGTGTTTGAATTTGTATAAGTACATATTAAACAAATTCTGTCACTGAGTATGAAATGTGTACTTTTGTGTTGTTTCAGGCGACAAGGACAAGAGATGCTCAAGCCAGATGTACATCCTCCCCATCATCCCAAGAAGTGTGTATACAACAGTCCCATCAAGCTGAAACTTTACAAACACTTCCTAAGGATGGCCTTGTTGATTATCCACAGACAGGAATAGCTGGTATGTCATACAACTGCAATGTTTCTAATGTGTTTCCCGCAAGCTTTCAAACTTTTTTTAAAGCTTACACAGTGTACTGGATAGCATGCTCATGACAGTGTCCTCATTTCTTCCAATCAGCAATTTTCTTTGCTCCCTTTTGTAAGAAATTTGACCAAAAGTGTATTCTATTTCAAATAGTAACAACCTCTCATCTGTCAGAGGCACAATTATTTTTATTTCTTATCTCATGGAGTTATTTTAATACCTGCAGGGCAAAATTCAGATCGTTACTAAAAAGAACATTTAGCAGTTACTTGTGATTGAAAATAACCAGGAGAATCATGTAACTATTTTGACCTACCATGATTTGCTCTGATATATTAAAATGCCAGCATTCTTCTAAGGTTATGATGGCCATCTGTTAATCAAAATTTGAAATTATTGGAGATGATACTGCAGTAAATTTCTCCTTCACTAGTTAGAGTGGACTTCACAATCCAACACATTTATTTTATACCCTTGAATATTCTGAGAGCAGCAGGCTGAGAAAGGTGACTCCACATATTTTGATTCTGCACCAAATTAATCACTTTACAATCCTCTAGAACTATTGATCTTAGCTTTAAAAATGTTTCAGCACCTGAAAAGTTATTAAATTAAAAGTCATAGTCATAGAACACTATAGCACAGAAACAGGCCCTTTGGTCTATCTAGTCTGTGCCGAGCCATTAATCTGCCTAGTCCTAACACCCTGCACCATTGCCCTTCTTTCCCTTCCCATCCGTATTGTACCTATCCAAATTTCTCTTAAATGTTGAAATCGACCTCGCGTCCACCACTTACACTGGTACCTCGTTCCACATTCTCACCACCCTCCGAGTGAAGTTGATTAATGCAATTTTTTTTTTTTTTAAGGCATACTACTGCAGAGTTTTACCCTAAGGCTTCAGAATGAGAGTTCAGATGTGGCAAAGTAAAGCAATTTCAAAGACTTTAAGTTTTTACTTTAGAGATTCTACCTGAAATGGGTCGTCAGCATTGAATCACAACATTGTCTTCCTTGGGCAGTATAATTGTTTAAGTTCTGACAAAACAGACCTTTTATGCTGTGAAGGCAGTATGCATTGAGTATCTCATGTCCACAGGATGTGCAAGTACAACTAAAGTAGAATTTAATTGTGCTTGAGTGGATGCATCCTTGTTGGCATATGTTATCCTGAAGACTTACAAGGAAAACATGCATTCATATGGAAATTTTAGTTATAGTTGTAAAAAAGGAATAATGGCAAGACAACCAAATATTACAAGTTGGAAGGCTGATGCGATTACATTTCATGGCTATGATGAAAATATTGACATATAATGGCTATTTCCAAGCATCGTCATTGACAACGCCTGTGCGATCTCCTTTTGGGAGAAGGCATTTTAAATTTCATATGCTTTCTTACTACATTGGAAGCTGCCTTTGAATTTATTGAAATTAGACTGGCAGCAGTGTCACAAAATTGCTGAAGGCCTAACTTTAGAACTCAGTCTCTTATTAGGTTCAAATCTTTCACTCTAGAATGTGGCTAAGTGGAAGAAAGTCCATCAGAGATCCTGATCACTGAGTATAACCCATTACCTTTGATAATCTGATGTAATACTTGCACATTACCTTGAGTGGGTATTCAAAATTTGTGTCTATGGATCAAAGTTGTCTTTAACTTTCTATGAGCAGGGCTCTAGGACCAGGACTCTTCAAATTGAAATCATGGGCCTGGTTCTATCAATTTTTAAGACTCAAAAGAACAATGCTGATTTGAGTAAGAATACTGTCTATGTGCATACAATATAATGTCAGAAAAGTTGAATATTGTACTTTAAATAGGATTTGGAGTAAAAATTTGATCAGATGCAATTTGAAAAGTGTATATCTTTGTGCTCATTAGTAATGCTCTTTCTTGTCAAGGAGTCTGTAGGGTTATGTTGCTTAATGCTCAAGAGGCATGAGCACAGAATTCAGTCTGATATTCCAGTGCAGCATTGAGAAATCACTTTTCTAAATGTGTTCTTAAAGCATGCTCTGTTCTCTCTTAGACCTGTTTTTGAGGATTCTCTGCAGTCATTAGAAATATTCTGAACTCCATCTAGCATTTTAAAACAGCATATGGAGAAGATGAACATAATTGCTATTTATGGTGTCTTACTCTGTCCAACCCTTCTATCATACTCTTTGTTAAAGTAATGACTGGACTTCACAAAAATATTTACTGTAAAAATGTTTGTTTTTGTGAATAAGTTGGCTATATCACTGCAAATGTTTGTAATTTTTGTTATTTCTAGAAGGTAAAGATGGAGAATCTTTAACAAACTCCCAAGTATCACCAGAAACAAATTTATTTAAAGAAAAGAAAGCAGAGGATACCGATGCAGAAGAATCAATAAAAAGTACACCAGGAAAGAAATCTCCTTGTAAGCAGATTGAGGAAATAATTACATTCAAGAAAAAGAGATCATTGGAGGAAAAGAATAAAATTCCGAACATTCCCAAAGTTGAATTTGATACGCCTAAATTTAAAACAAAGGGCACCGTAATGAGTAAGAATGAATCTCCAGATAAAAAAGACGAATTTAACAATCTGCTTTCCCCAGTTACTATGTCATTGAGAAGGAGGAAAAACATCAAAGAATCGAATGAGTTATTCACACATAGTAAAATTGCACCAACTGATGAGTCTCAAAATGGACAGATTTGTGAAGTAAAAGAAAATGCTTCAGCAGCAAAAAAATCATTAAAAGGGAAGGAAATTCAAAATGTTCAAGATAGTAAAGTAAAAAGTCCACCTTCTTCAAAAATTTCCACACAACATGAAGGATCAATCACTGAAATTGAAAAAGTCATGCCCTTAGCCTCAAGGAAAAGACCACAAAGGAAGAAGGAAGCTAAAAATACCAAAATTAATGATGGGGAAGAAACTTGTGTTGCAAAGGACTCTCAAAGTAAGGGAGCCGAGTGCGCACAAATTGAACTAGTTAAATCTCCTTTGGAAAAGTTACCACAAGAAAGGAGTGAAATTGAAAATGTTGAATCTGAGCGAATGACAAAAAGACATTTGTTGCCAAAAATGCCCGTAACAAGTATGGATGCTAATGACCTTGTAGCTGAAGATGTAAAAGCACCCATTGCAATGGGAAGACTACGGCGAAGAAAGAACATCAATATTGATGAAATGGAGATGCCGATACCACCTAAAGCAACAAATCCAAGTAAAAGGGCAGCTTGTACACAAGCTGAAGTTTTAAAGGAATCCAGTAGATTACAGACTAGTTCAGGAGATCAAGAAGAAAATAGCAAAACTATAGTAAATTTTGTCCTGGACGGATCTGTGAGAGAGGAAACAAAGTCTGAAAATGTGAAAATACCTAAAAAGGTTAACTTGGCTGGCTCCAAATATAGATCCACAAGACGAAAGAGAGTATCTGAAGAACTGCTTTCAGAAGATTTTAAACAGGATTCTGCTCCCATAAAGAGATTGTACAATGGGGAACAACTGGATGAAACTCTAACAAATAATACAGTACCCCATGTTTCTAACCCACCATCTCCGAATGTGTCGGACAAAGCATTGGAGATATCAGAAGGGATGTCTAATGGAAAAGAGGTATCAAAACGGCCACGCAGAGGAAAAGTTGCAATAAAGAAAGTAAATGAACAAGCTTCAAAAGATTTGGTAGAAACCCTTGGGAAAGTGATATCAAAACATCCAAGCGATAAAATAATTGCTGATGCAAACGAATTCCATGAATCAGATGAGCAGCAAAAAGGCAGCCCGAAACAAAATGAAGCAAGTATGCCTTGTGAACCACTGTTGATAAAAAAAGAGAAAAACAATGAGAGGAAAAGGGAGGAAATTGAGATTAAGCAGCATTCAGAATTTATTCCAAAGCTATCACCATCACCAATAAAAAGATCACTGAGAAAGAAGGCAAGTCAGAAAATAACTCAAAATAAAGAAGAAAATGCAAATCAATTATCTTGTACAAGAAAGTTGAGAAGAAATATTACAGAAGAAAAGATAAAAGCAACTATTAATGATGGACCATGTGTTCCAGTAAATAACCATTCAAGCAAAGAGCAAAAACATATATTGAATGAAGAGGAAAGTATCCCTTCATCAAAGATGAGGGGGAAAGGCAAGCAATCAAAGGAATTGTTGACTAAAAACCAGGAACAAACTGACCAGCAGCAAACTGTGGGCATAGTTGATGTACAATTATATACTACAAGTGAAGATGAACCACCGAGTCAAAAATTGAACAGCAAAGGTCGTCGACAAGGGAAGACTTCAGCGAAAGGAATCTCTGCTTGCCTTTCAAATGTTGAAGAAGAAGAAGCCCATTTGAATTCTTCTGCTAATTTCAGTGAAGTGGCTAATCATTCAGATAAGGCTGAAGCTGCCAGACAAACCAGATCTTCAAGTAAAGGCAAAGTTAGTAAAGCAGCAGGAGTAACTGAAGTAACAAATGACAGCAAAGAAACAGACGCAGTGTTGATTCCTGGAATTGAAGGGACTGGTCGGCCTAAGAGAAATATTAAGAGAGGGAAATCTGAAAAAGCGATTGCACCAGAATTCGATATAACAGGTTCCATTCCAGTTACTGGAGAGGAAATTGTAGAAAGAATTGATATGTCCAAAAAAGGTTCAAAAGAATTTCCTCCACTTGAAGATAGTCAGAAAACAGAATTGGATAATAGAAAGCTGCCTCGCGATAAATGTGGTAAAAGAAAAATTATGAAAGATGTTCCAACATTTGTACAAGAAACTATCAAGGAAGAACTGCAGATCAACAATGAAATTGTTGAATCTGTTGAAATTCCCAGAAAAAGTGGCCGTGGGATGATTAAAAGAAGGAATTTGGCTGGAAGCAATCAGGAATTAGTCACAGGTGCAACTGAAAATAAACAGGTAGAAAATTCAATCAACAAAGTTGAAAATAAGAAAGCCAGAACAGGACGGAGCAGCAATGTCAAAGAAACTGCTTCAACTTCATTTGCTCAAGGAGGAAAGGTTCAAGTAACAAGTAAAAGGGCAAGAAGAAATAATCTTCAAAAGCCAACAGATAATGATGAGAATCTTCTACGTGGGGAAGATGAGACAGAAGATAATAGTGGAGAACAAGAGACCAATATCATATCAACGGACTCTTCACAAGTATCTAAAAGGGTTACAAGAGCAAAAAAATCATCTGAAGCCACTGGAATGGAACAAAAATTGCTTCAACCATTGACTAGTGGATTGCTTTCACCGGTGTCTGCAAATCTCTCAAAAAGAACCTTAAGAGGCAAGCCCACTGTTGCAGAAACCACAGCTGATGTACCTGCTAAGAAAGCTAAAAAAGGTAAGGACTTTTTTCTTCTGCCCATAAAATGTTTGGTCATAAAGTTTTGGCAATACATTTAAAACAAAATGAGTAATATCAAATACATTTTTGTAATATTTTAGAGCTGTAAAATAAGAAAAGCATATGAGATACCGAATAACAAACACACATCAGTTGGTTACATCGCACACTGTAAATTAACATCATTCAAACAATTGAAATAAGGTCAAGCCAAGCTGCCAAAAAAATCCAAACCAGCAAATTAAAATTACAACATTTTAAATGTCAACACATATTGCCAATGAAAACGTTGAAGGAGGATCTCTGGAAAGAAGTGTGAAAAGATCTTCATTGTCATTAGGTCACACAATACCAGCCATACTCATCCTTTTATAATGAAAGCAGGCACTTGATTGAAGTTGGTTTATTTTTGTCATATGTACTAAGGTAATGAAAAGCTTGATTTACATACTTTTCATACATATCAGATCATTACACAGTGCATTGAGGTAGAACAAAGCAAAATAACAATGCAGAATAAAGTGTAACAATTACAGAGGAAAGTGCAGGAAAGCAAGGTGCAATATCATAACGAGGTAGATAGTGAACAGTCCAACTTGTATTGGGGAACTATTTAATTGTCTTGTAACAGCAGAGTAGAAGCTGGCAATGAGCCTGGTGATTCATATTTCCAAGCTTTTGTATTTTCTGCCTGATAGAAGAGAAGAGAGAATGTCCAGAGTGGTTGGGGTCTTTGATTATGTTGGATGCTTAACTGATGCAGCAAGAAGTATAGACAGAGCCCATGGAAGGGAGGCTGGTTTCTGTGATGTGCTGACAATTATTCTGCAGTTTCTTGCAGTTACGTACAGATCAGTTGCTGAAACAAGCTATGATGCAACCAGACATGGTGTTTTCTATGGAGCATCAATAAAACTTGACAGGAACATGCCAAATTTCTTCACCTTTCCAAGGATGTAGAGGTGCTCGTGAGCTTTCTTGGTGTGATGTGTACATGGTTGACCAGAACAGGATAATGTTCACTCCTGGGAACTTGAAGCTCTCAACCTCAAAACCACTGAACTTGATAAGAGCATATGCGCAGCTCCCCACCCTTCCTGAAGTCAATGACCAGCTCTTTTGTTTTGCTGGCATTGAAGGAAAGGCTGTTGTCTATCGTTTCCATCTTTTTTTAATATACTGGAGGTTTTGCATTTACTTGTACTACTTTCAAGATATATATGCAATTTATTGTATTTCATAGTTCATTCTTATTTTTATTGTCTTTTTTTCATATTTTGGGCATTATTTGCTGAATTTTAAATTTTCCCAACTGCAGGTTTATCTTTTCCATAATAATGTATGCCACTGCTTTAAAGTAATATTTTAAACCAATGCTTGCTTTATCAGAGTAAAATTCTCATTTTCAGTTTGTGGCAGCTTTCTGTGCACACATTCTTGTATTGCAACTAGTACATTACAGTACTTTGGCTCCAGCATGCTTTTAGACATATAGAGGGAGATATAAAGTATAGTTGAAATGCAAATCATTATTCATCTATGGTAAAGGTTCCCAACCTTTTTAATGTCATGGATTTCTACCCGTAACTGAGAGGTCCATGGATCCCATGTTGGGAACTCCTGATCTAGGGATTGTATATGTTTTCCATTTCTTATTACATGTTGTATAGGCAACTCAATGCTGATATCCCAGATTTAACTCCATTACTTTTATTGTAATGATCACTCTTTTCCAGAGGTTTCTTTATAATTATATTACTAATTATCCTTGAATTACTGGAAAATACTATAGTGGTTTCTGTATAGCACTGGTGTCTTAAAATATGAGCTGTAAATAAATACTTTGTTTCCTTTAACTTCACAGAACAGTTGACTAGAAAGGAAACGAGCAGTAAAAAGGAAACAAATCGAGCTACTGCAAGAAAGGTGCTTTCTATCACACCGCAAACTGCGCAGCCAAAAGGGCGTACTACCAGATCAAGAAAGTAGAAAATCCCAGATGTAATCTTATATTATTTTACATATACTGTATATTGCTTAAATTATGCTATAGCTGCATCAGTCAGTTTTCTAATTTTTTTGTCCTTCTAGTGCACTTAAGTTGGCACAAAATTGGTGAACTTCTGAAGCTGCCTATTTTAGTTAGTGAGGTACACACCAGTCATTTGGGAAAATAAGAATATATTATTGCAATATTGGAATTCTGGGAAATGTATGAATTTTCATGTAGAAATTTCTAGAGGGGATAAATCTAAAGCTTATGTCATTTAATGAGTAGTATATTGATTCTGAAGATGCAAGCTCCACCTACAAAAGCTTTTTATTTTTCTTGCTTTTAAGTATTTGCATCAAGTTTTGGAATTATATAAAGATACATTTTATACTCTGGTTCAAATTTTGTTGCAAAAAATAATGACAATAAATTTTACACATTAAATATTCTGTCTTTTATTTTTAAACTTCGTTCACATCATTTGAAGCACTTAATAAATTTAAACAAGCAAATGACATTAGTTTTCCTAAATAACCTCAGGTGAAATATCAAAAAAGTTTGGAATTAGAATTTGCAAAAATTAAAATATCAAATTATGTATCACTTCAGTGTAGTATGTCCCACCCAGGAAATAATTTATAAGTACTCTTGTGCTTTGCCTTGCATTTGTTTTAGCCAGTTTTCAAAATAATTTACTAACAAGCACAAATGTGGCAATTTTAGAAGAAAAGGCCTCTCGCACAAGGTTTACTTAATGCATCTCTTCCACAGATGGGTCTGGATATACATAAACTATAAAAGAGTAGTTTGTGAGGTGTTGCACTTTTTTTTACTGCTTATGATGTTTCTAAGTGTATCAAATGCATGGAGTTGAGGTTCATAATATGATTTTAAGTTCTGCTTCACTACTTTGAGCAGTTAGATTTGTAGGAGTTGGGGCAGGGGAAGCTATCTTTCCAGGAAGCCTTGAAAAATATTCTTGAATTTTTTCCACTATCCATCTGGGAATCTCTTCCTATCATAGCCTGGAATAATATCTTGTTTTGGGTGTCTGATATCAGGCATGCAAATGATGTGGGGCAGCATGAAAGCCATGATACTGACCAGCTGGTCTGCAGCAGAGCTAGTTTCAGTGAAGATTAATGTTAAACAAACATTAATGTCTCATTCTTTCTTGCTGTTATGTTGCATCTAACTGCCAAGAAAAACTTCCATTTGGAGTGAAGCTACTCTTAACAATTGTAATTCAATTAAAGCAGGAAAGTGCCCAACTGCCCAACATTTTTCCTCATACCATTTTACCAAATTAGCAAATACATATTTTTTTAAAAACTTGTCAATGTGAAATTGACCCTGTAGACAGGATATACTTAATCCTTTACCTCAGTTCTTTCCCATGCAGTTTATTTTCCACTTTCAAGTAATGATTGAATCTGATCCCATCATCCTTCTGGACATTGTATTCCAGATTGTCATTAGTCATGCAGAAAAAAGGATTTTTATTGTAGCTGGCTTCTACCCTTGAAGACCATGGGTTAGAGAAAATCCTTATTAACTGCCAACGAGTTAATTTGAAAATAGGTACTCAATTCATACAGCTTGGTTAAAAGTAGGCATGAAATTTGTACAAGGTTAACTGTCTAAACACACACCTGACACTTTCAAACAGTCAATAAGAATAGAAAAGCTATTGCTGAAACATCATAAATTAATGCTGACCAGGTGTTCCTCCTGGTCCTGATATAACTTTCACCTCTCCAGCATAGGGTCATCCACTGCCACAGAAGATGATCTCCTGAGTTTTTACTACTACAATAGAACTTCTACTAGAAGCAGCTGAATTATGGTTCTATAGGAGAATGTTAAAAATATCATGGACCACACACACATCGAATGAAGAAGTTCTCAGAAGAGCCCAAGCAGTTAGATTACTCATACCAACAATAAGAGAAAGACAACTCAGATTCCTAGGACACATCATACGGAAAGATGAACTAGAGAAACTCAGACACTGGAAAGATCAAGGGGAGCAAACCTAGAAGAAACCAAATGGAAGTCATCCAAAGAATGAGGGATAGATCTATTGGAAAACCATGGTCACCAACATCCGCATCAGATATGGTACCTAGACAGACAGGCGCCCGAAATAATTCCTGTTCTTTTTCTTGTCAGTTATACATTTTTGTGTTTTGATTTGATTGGTTCTGTCTTATCTGGATACTCCCATGTCCCATTCCCCATTGGATCTAGCCCAAAGTTACAGACAGTATTGCTTTTCTTGCAAATCTGAGCTTGTGTTTCCTGTCTCTGCCATTGTTATTCATAAACTCAGGTTGATTTAAATCAGCTTTTATGTGTTACTGGCTGCTCGACAATGTTCTTAGTGATGCGTGTCCCCTCGGGCCACAAGAAAAGTACCAGCAAATTGGAGGATAGCAAATGTTATGCCTTTGTTCAAGAAAGTTCATTGGGATAATCCTGGGATCAGTGAGTCTTGCATCAGCAGTGGGCAACTATTACAGAGGATTCTTACAAGATTTATGAGCATGTGGAAAAGCATAATCTGATTATAAATGGTTAACATGGCTTTGTGTGGGGCAGGTCATGTCTCATGAGCCTGATCGACTTTTTCAAGGAAGTGTCAAAACAAATTGATGAAGATGAAGTAGTGGATGTGGAGTAGGTGGATTTTAGTCAGGTGTTTGACAAGGTTCCCTACAGTGGTCTCATACAGAAAGTCAGGAGGCATGGGATCCGGAGAAACTTGGCTGCATGGGTTCACAATTAGCTTGCCCACTGAAGCAGGCAGTGGTAGTAGATGGAGTGTATTCTGCCTGGAGCTCAGTGACCAGTGGTGTTCCACAAAGAACTGTTCTGGGACCCCTGTCTTGAATAAGGAAATGGAAGGGTGGATTTGTAAATTTACAGATTGGTGTTAAGGAGAGTGTAGAAGGTTGAGGATTACAAGACATTGAAAGGATGTAGAGTTGGGCTGTGAAGTGCCAGATGGAGTTCAATCTGAAAGAGTGAAGTGATGCACTTTGGCAGTTCAAACTTAAAGGCAGAGTACAAGGTTAGTAGCAGGATTCTTAGCAATATGGAAGAGCAGAGGGATCTTGGGTCCTAGATCCTAGAGAGTTACTGCACAAGTTGGATGATTAAAAAGGCATGGTTTGTTGGCTGTATTTGGTTGGATTGAGTTCAAGAGCCAATGTTCAAAGTAAATTTATTATCAAAGTACAGATATATCACCATATGCTATCCCGTGATTCATTTTCTTGCAGGCATTTGCAGAAAATACAGTAAAATATAACAGAATCAATGAAAAACTGCATGCAACCAATGTGCAAAAGGCAGCAAATAGTGCAAATACAAAAATGAAACAAAACAGTAATAACAGATATTGAGAGCATGAGTTGTAGAGTCCTTGAATGTGAGTACATACAGTGTGGAATCAGTTAAGTGTTGGGTGAAAGACACCAGTCTGGTTGAGGGGTAATGTTGCAGTTCTATAACACTCATTAGACCACATTTGAAGTCTTGTGTTCAGTTCTGGTTGCCTCATAGGAAAGCTGTGGAGGCTTTAGAGAAGGTGCAGAGGACATTTACCAAAATGCTGCCTGGTTTAGAAAATATATCTTATGAGGAAAGGTTGAGCATGCTAGGGCTTTTCTCTTTGGAAGAGAGGATTAGAGGTGAAGTGATCGAGGTGTATAAGATGATAAGTAGCATTGCTAGAGTGCATAGCCAGTGCCTTTTTCCAAGGGTAGCAGTAGCTAAAACAAGAGGACATACTTTTAAGTTGATCATAGGAAAGTGCATGGAATGCACTATTGGGGGTAGTGTCAGGGGTGGATACATCAGGGATAGTTAAGAGACTTAGGCTCATGGATTAAAGAAAAATTGAGAACTATGTGAGAAGGAAATTTTAGGTTGATTTTGGAATGTTAAATGTTGGCACAACATTATAGGTCAAAGGGTCTGTATTGCTCTGTTCAAATAGGATAGGTAGTATGAGGGAAGTCAGCTTTATTAAATTGCATTTACTTCAATGTACGAGGTCTAACAGGTAAGGCAGATGAACTTTGGACTTGAATAGGTAATGGGTTGGGATATTGCACCCATTCCAGTAATATGATTATGGAAAGGGCAGGAGTAGCAGCTTAATGTTCTGAGATGTAGATGCTTTAAGTGAGATAAAGTGAGGAGGGGAAGTTCCTTTTCTGATTGAAGGGAACGTTGCAGCAGTAAGTAGAGATGAAGGATCATCTGGTGAGGCCTTATGGGTGGAACTGAGAAATAGGAAGGGAGCAATCATTTTGTTGGAATAATTACTATAGACCTCCAAATAGTCCTTGGCAAGGAACAAATGTACAGTGAGAGCTGGAGATTTTCACTTTCCTAATATTGATTGGGATTGCCATAGTTTTAGAGGTCAAGATGAGCTGCTATTTATTCTGTGTTCAGGAAATTTTCAAGTGCCCTACCCAGGAGAAGGCTAACCTTGATCTGGATAAGGAAAGGCCATGGCAGCAGAGCACTTTGGGACCAGTGACCATAGTTCCATTAGTTTGAAAGTAGTTATGGGAAGGAACAGAAAGATCAGAATCAAAACTGGATTGCTGTGAAAGATTACATTACCAGATAACACTTGGCTTTTTTCAGCCTTCACAATACTTTTGACTCCTTCAGTTGAGAGCGACAGTGGAGCACCCTCCACTGAAATTCTTATATTTGAAATATAGAAAACATACAGTACAATACAGGTCCTTTGCCCACAAAGCTGTGCCGAACATGTCCCTACCTTAGAACTACCTAGGCTTTACCCATAGCCCTCTATTTTTCTAAGCTCCACGTAGCCATCCAGGAGTCTCGTAAAAGACATCGTTTCTACCTCCACCACTGCTGCTGGCAGCCCATTCCACGCACTCATCACTCTGCATAAAAAAAGCTTAACCCTGACATCTCTGTACCTACTTACAAGCACCTTAAAGCTATGCCCTCTCATGCTAGCCATTTCAGCCCTGGAGAAAAGCCTCTGACTATCCACACGGTCAATGCCTCTCATTATCTTGTACACCTCTATCAGGTCACCTCTCATCCTCTGTTGCTCCAAGAAGAAAAGGCCAAGTTCACTCAACCTATTCTCACAAGGCATGCTCCCCAATCCAGGCAACATCCTTGTAAATCTCTGCACCCTTTCTATGGTTTCCACGTCTTTCCTGTAGTGCTTCAATTTGCTTCAAACCAGCATGGAAGACTTTATATTAAGTAATAGCTATACAACAGAACAATTCACAGAAACTAGTGTCAAAAATCTGTGCCATTGCTCCAATACTTTCCTTAATCTAACTTGCTGTAATGTGTCTCCTCACCTTGAATGAGGTTCCCAAGAAGTGGATCTGATTATCTTTAGAATTAATGAAAAGCTGTTCAGCCCTTGGCATCTACTATCCAGAACCAAGGTACCCAAACTTCAGTAACTGAACTATATTATGCAGATGATGCTCATGTGTATGCATACTCAGAGATCGAATTCTAAGCCATTCTTCACTCTCCTTACTGAAACATGAGATGATGAGTCTCTCACTCGATATCTCCAAAGTGTGCATTCTCTACAAACTACCTGCATTTTACTATCTTGTCCTCCGACAACAAAGTTTGCAGTAGGACCCTGGAAAATATGAACAACTACTTTTTGGCAAAGGTAAACATTGATGATGAAAGTAACCACTATCTTCACTGACTCAGCAAAACATTTGATCAATTGAGGAAAAGACCTGGCATGAAGCACATAGATTAGCAGGCATCAGTGATCGCTGTCCTACGTGCACCTTAGGTCTGGGTAACCTACATCAGACACTCCAAGGAATCAGAAAAATATCATCAATTCTTTCCCTGCAAAAATTCTCTGAATTTACTATACAGACAAGTGAGCCAACCCTGGCCAACACCCCTGATGTTCATATCCTAGTTAAACTCAGTCAGCTTTGTAGGAGAGGCTACCTTTTTTGTATGTCCAAAACCAAAACCTGAATCTGCTTAGAATGCACGCTATTCTATGATGGGAAGAGATAACTAGGTAAACAGGAAGGGAGTCCTGACGAAGGGTCTCGGCCTGAAACGTCGACTGCACCTCTTCCTACAGATGCTGCCTGGTCTGCTGCGTTCACCAGCAACTTTGATGTGTGTTGTCAGCAGTACATTCTTGTTTTTATATTCTAATCCTCTTGGAATCCTAACATTGCATTTGGCTTTTATACTATAAATTCAAACTGCAAGTTAACCTTGAAGAAACCCTGATTTAGGACTCACAAGTCACTTTGTACCTCTGATTTCTGAATTTTCTCCCTATTTAGAAAATAGTCTAGATCTTTATTCTTCCTACCAACATGCATAATGCCATGCATCCTCATACTGTATTCCATCTGCCACTTCTTTGCCTACTCTCCCAATCTCTCCAAGTGCTTTTGCAATCTCCCTACACTTATCTGTTCCTTTGCATATCTTGGTACCATCTGCAAACTTGGCCACAATTCCATCAGTTCCTTCAACCAGATCATGAATGCATAAAGTGAAAAATTGCAATCCCAACACTGACTCCTGTGGAACTTGACTAGTTATGGATAGCCATCCTGAAAAGGACTCTTTTATATCCCCTTTCTGACTTCTGCATTCAGTCAATCTTCTAACCCTGCTAGTAGCTTGCCTCTAAGTCTCTTGTCTTGAAACACCGTTGAGTGTGGCACCTTGTCAAAGACATTCTGAAAATCCAATTAACTGATATCTATCAATATGTCTGTCTCCACCAAGGCCAGTGTATATGGGCAACTGAAAGACTGAGGTGGGCTGCATTGTGTAGCCACTCCAATCCATCTAGTGAAGATATTATGATGTTGCCATTGCTCAATGGATTCGCAGTATGATGCAGCACTATACTGGTGATTCAGGCCATCGTACTGGTGCCTGAAGAGAGCTAACCAGTTAGTCCCAGCTTCTTGTTCTTGGCCAATTGCCCTGCAATTTTTTTTTCAATTTTCTTTCGATTGATGTTATAAATTTATTTCAATTTTCTTTCATGCAGTGTAATCCAGACCATAAAGTCCTATGTATGTTTTGTCATCAAGTTGCCATACACCTTAATTCCAGAATCTGAATCAGAATCAGGTTTATTATCACCGGCATGTGTCGTGAAATTTGTTAACTCAGCAGCAGCAGTTCAATGCTGTACGTGATAATACAGAAAGAAAAAAATAAGTAAATCAATCCCAGTAAGTATATATATATGTGTATTAGATAGATTAAAAGTAGTGTTAAAACAGAAATAATGTATTTTTTAAAATGAAGTAGTGTTCATGAGTTCAATGTCCATTTAGGAACAGTATGGCAGAGGGGAAGAAGGTGTTCCTGAATCGCTGACTGTGTGCTCTTAGGCTTCCGTACCCGCTTCCTGATGGTAATAATAAGAAGAGGACATACCCTGGGTGATGACGGTCCTTAGTAATGGATATTGCCTTCCTGAGGCACCACTCCTTGAAGATATCTTGGGTATTAGAAACATAGCAACATAGAAAACCTACAGCACAATGCAGACCTTTCGGCCCACAAAGCTGTGCCAAACATGTCCTCACCTTAGAAATTACCTAGTGTTACCCATAGCGGTCTATTTTTATAGCCTTTATAGGCATCCGTTAGTCTTGTAAGACCATAGATTTGTGTCTTGGAAGGTTTCCGGGGCGCAGGCCTGGGCAAAGTTGTATGGAAGACCGGCAGTTGCCCATGCTGCAAGTCTCCCCTCTCCACGCCACTGATGTTGTCCAAGGGAAGGGCATTAGGGCCGATACAGCTTGGTGTTGTCGCAGAGCAATGTGTGGTTAAGTGCCTTGCTCAAGGACACAACACGCTGCCTCAGCTGAGGCTCGAACTAGCGACCTTCAGATCACTAGACCGACAACTTAACCACTTGGCCACGCGCCAACACAGAGTTAGTACCTCTGTACTAGATGAGTCGACTAATTTAGAAACATAGAAAGCCTACAGCAAAATACAGGCCCTTCAGCCCACAAAGCTGTGCTGAACATGTCCTTACCTGAGAAATTACTTAGGGTTACCCATAGCCCTCTATTTTTCTGAGCTCCATATACCTGTCCAAGAGTCTCTTAAAAGACCCTATCATATCCACCTCCACCACCGTCGCCAGCAGCCCATCCCACACACTCACCACTCTCTGCGTAAAAAATTTACCCCTGGTATCTCCTCTGTACCTACTTCCAAGCACCTTCAAACTGTGCCCTCTTGTGCTAGCCATTTCAGCCCTGGGAAAAAGCCTCTGACTATCCACACGATCAATGCTTCTCATCATCTTATACACCTCTATCAGGTCACCTCTCATCCTCCATCACTCCAAGGAAAAAAGGCTGTTCACTCAACATATTCTCACAAGGCTCCCCAGTCCAGGCCACATCCTTGTAAACCTCCTCTGCACCCTTTCTATGGTTTCCACGTCCTTCCTATAGTGAGGTGACCAGAACTGAGCACAGTACTCCAAGTGGGGTCTGACCGGGGTCCTATATACAGTAGCTGCAACATTACCTCTTGGCTGCTAAACTCAGTCCCACGATTGATGAAGGCCAATGCACCATATGCTTTCTTAACCACAGAGTCAACCTCTGCAGCAGCCTTGAGTGTCCTATGGACTCGGACCCCAAGATCCCTCTGATCCTCCACACTGCCAAGAGTCTTACCATTAATACTATATTCTGCCATCATATTTGACCTACCAAAATTAACCACCTCACACTTATCTGGGTTGAACTCCATCTGCCACTTCTCAGCTCATTTTTGCATCCTATCAATGTCCCGCTGTAACTTCTAACAGCCCTCCACACTATTCATAACACCTCCAACCTTTGTGTCATCAGCAAATTTACTAACCTATCCCTCCACTTCTTCATCCAGGTAATTAATAAAAATCATGAAGAGTAGGGGTCCCAGAACAGATCCCTGAGGCACACACTGGTGACCGACCTCCATGCAGAATATGACACTTCTACAACCACTCTTTGCCTTCTGTGGCAACCCCGTTCTGGATCCACAAAGAAATTTCCCCCTGGGTCCCATGCCTCCTTACTTTCTCAATAAGCCTTGCATGGGGTACCTTGTCAACTGCCTTGCTGAAATCCATATACACTACAGCTACTGCTCTACCATCATCAATGTGTTTAGTCACATCCTCAAAAAATTCAGTCAGGTTCGTAAAGCATGAACTGCCTTTCACAAAGCCATGTTGACTATTCCTAATCATATTATGCCTCTCCAAATGTTCATAAATCCTTCCTCTCAGTATCTTCTCCATCAACTTACCAACTACTGAGGTAAGACTCACTGGTTTATTATTTCCTGGGCTATCTCTACTCCCTTTCTTGAATAATGGAACAACATCTACAACCCTCCAATCCTCCGGAACTTCTCCCGTCCCCATTGATGATGCAAAGATCATCACCAGAGGCTCAGCAATCTCCTCCCTCACCTCCCACAGTAGCCTGAGGTACGTCTCATCTGGTCCCGGAGACTTATCCAACTTGATGCTTTCCAAAAGCTGCTGCACATCCTCTTCCTTAATATCTACATGCTGAAGCTTTTCAGTCCACTGCAAGTTATCCCTACAATCGCCAAGATCCTTTTGCGTAGTGAATACTGAAGCAAAGTACTCATTAAGTACCTCTACTATCTCCTCCGGTTCCATACATACTTTTCCACTATCATACTTGATTGGTCCTATTCTCTCACATGTTATCCTCTTGCTCTAAACATACTTGTAGAATGCCTTGGGGTTTTCCTTAATCCTGTCCGCCAAGGCCTTCTCATGGCCCCTTCTGGCTGTCCTAATTTCTTTCTTGAGCTCCTTCCTGCTCGCCTTTAATCTTCTAGCTCTCATCATTACCTAGCTTTTTGAACCTTTCGTAGGCTTTTCTTTTCTTCTTGACTAGATTTACAACAGTCTTTATACACTACGGTTCCTGTACCCTACCATCATTTCCCTGTCTCATTGGAATGTACCTATGCAGAACTCCACAGAAATATCCCCTGAACATTTGCCACATTTCTTCCATACGTTTCCCTGAGAACATCTGTTTCCAACTTATGCTTCCAAGTTCCTGTCGGATAGCCTCATATTTCCCCTTATACTTTATACTTTATTGTACTAGAGCGTACAATCATCACAGCAATATTTGATTCTGCTCTTCGTGTTTCCTGGAGTACAAATTGATAGTAAATAATAAAAATTTAAATTATAAATCATATATAGAAAATAGAAAAGGGAAAGTAAGGTAGTGCAAAAAATCCGAAAGGCAGGTCCGGATATTTGGAGGGTATGGCCCAGATTCGGGTCAAACGCTTTCCTAATTTGTCTGTTCCTATCCCCCTCCAATGTGATAGTAAAGGAGTTGTGATCACTATCTCCAAAATGCTCTCCCACTGAGAGATCTAACACCTGACCAGGTTCATTTCCCAATACCAGATCAAGTACAGCCTCTCCTCTTGTAGGCTTATCTACATATTGTGTCAAGAAACCTTCTTGAACACACCTAACAAACTCCACCCCATCTAAACCCCTCAGTCTAGGGACATGCCAATCGATATTTGGGAAATTAAGATCTTCCACCACAACAACCCTGTTATTAATACATCTTTCCAGAATCTGTCTCCCTATCTGCTCCTCGATGTCCCTGTTACTATTGGGTGGTCTATAAAAAACACCCAGTAGAGTTATTGACCCCTTCCTGTTCCTAACTTCCACCCACGGAGACTCTGTAGACAATCCCTTCATGTCTTCCTCCTTTTCTATGGCCATGACCCTATCTCTGATCAACAGTGCCACACCCCCATCTCTTTTACCTCCCTCCCTATCCTTTCCGAAACGTCTAAAGCCTAGCACTCGAAGTAACCATTCCTGCCCCCGAGCCATCCAGATCTATGTAATAGCAACATACATCAAAGTTGCTGGTGAACGCAGCAGGCCAGGCAGCATCTATAGGAAGAGGCGCAGTCGACGTTTCAGGCCGAGACCCAGGGTCTCGGCCTGAAACGTCGACTGCGCCTCTTCCTATAGATGCTGCCTGGCCTGCTGCGTTCACCAGCAACTTTGATGTATGTTGCTTGAATTTCCAGCATCTGCAGAATTCCTGTTGTCTATGTAATAGCCACAACATCATAGCTCCAAGTACTGATCCATGCCCTAAGCTCATTCGCTTTGTTCATAATACTTCTTGCATTAAAATAGACACATCTCAAACCATCGGTCTGAGCATGTCCCTTCTCGATTACCTGCCTATCTTCCCTCTCACACTGTCTCCAAGCTTTCTCTATTTGTGAGCCAACCGCCTCTTCCTCCATCTCTTCAGTTTGGATCCCACCCCCCAGCAATCCTAGTTTAAACTCTCCCCAATAGTCTTAGCAAACCTCCCCGCCAGAATATTGGTCCCCCTGGGATTCAAGTGCAACCTGTCCTTTTTGTACAGATCACTCCTGCTCCAAAAGAAGCCCCAGTGATCCAGAAATCTGAATCCCTGCCCCCTGCTCCAATCCTTCAGCCACGCATTTATCCTCCACCTCACTCTATTCCTATTCTCACTGTCGCAGTAATCCCAAGATGACTACATTTGTGGTCCACCTTCTCAACTTCCTTCCTAACTCCCTGTAGTCTGCTTTCAGGACCTCCTCCTTTTTCCAGCCTATGTCATTGGTACCAATATGTACCACGACCTCTGGCTGTTCTCCTTCCCACTTCAGGATATCTTGGATGCGATCAGAAACATCCCGGACCCTGGCACCTGGGAGGCAAACTACCATCCGTGCTTCTTTCCTGCATCCGCAGAATCACCTGTCTGACTCCCTAACTACAGAGTCCCCTATCACTGCTGTCGTCCTCTTCCTTTCCCTACCCATCTGACCCACAGGGCCACACTCTGTCCTTCCCCCAGGTAGGCCGTTCCCCCCCAACAGTACTCAAGCAGGAGTACATATTGCCAAGGGGTACAGTCACAGGGGTGCTCTCTCGACTCTGACTCCTGCCCTTCCCTCTCCTGACTGTTACTCACTTATTTGTCTCCCCACGCCCCAGTGTGACTACCTGCCTATAGTCCTCTCTATCACCTCCTCACTGTCCCTGACCAGGCGAAGATCATTGAGCTACATCTCCAGTTCCCTAACACGGTCCCTAAGGAGCTGCAGCTCGACGCGCCTGGCGCAGATATGGCCGTCCGGGAGGCCGGGAGTCTCCTGGACTTCCCACATCTGACACTGAGCACAGAACACTGGCCTCACACACATACCTCCTGTCTGTATTCTACTCAGGCAATGTACCTTGCCTCAACCCGTTAATGCTGAAGCCCCATTGAGCCAAAGCCTTCCTATTCTGTCTCCCTCTACTCCCTCTAATTTGACAACTTTCTGTAGCTTCTTTCAGTCTTGTGCGGTAGCCTCCTCACCACCCCCCCACCCCCACCCCCATACCAGACAGTGATGCTCTCCATGATAAGTCTATAGAAGTTTTCGAGTGTTCTAGTTGGCAAACTAAATTTCTTCAAACTCCTAGTGAAATATAGCTGCTGCCTTGCCTTTTTTATAGCTGCATCAATATGTTGCGACCAGGTTAGATCTTCGAAGGTCTTGACACCCAGGAACTTGCAATGGCTCACTCTTTCCTCTTCTGATCCCTTGATGAGGATTGGTACGTATTTCCTCGCTTTATGCTTTCTGAAGTCCACAGTCAGCTCTTTCTTCTTACTGATACTGAGCGCAAGGTTGTTGCTGCTGGTATATCTCAGCTCCTGTGAGCCCTCCCATTTCCATCTGTGATTCTACCAACAATGGTCGTATCATCAGCAAATTTATAGATGATACTTGAGCTATACTTAGCCACACAGTCATGGGTATAGAGAGAATAGAGCAGAGAGCTAAGCACACACCTCTGAGGTGCGCCACTGTTGATTGCCAGTGAGGAGGAGATATTATTACCAATCCGCACAGATTGAGGTCTTCTGGTTAGGAAGTCTAAGATCCAGTTACAGAGGGAGGTACAGAGGCCCAGGTTCTATAACTTATCAATCAGGATTGTGGGTAAGATGGTGTTAAATGCTGAGCTATAGTCAACGATCAGCATCCTGACATAGGTGTTTGTATTGTCCAGGTGATCAAAGGCTGTGTGAAGAGCCATTGAGAATGCCTCTGCCATAGAGTTATTGTGGTGATAGACAAATTGCTGTGGGCCCAGGTCCTTGCTGAGGTAAGAATTCATTCTAGCCATGATCAATCTCTCTGAGCATTTCATCACTGTAGATGTGAGTGCTACTGTGGGATAGTCATAATGGTACCTCACACTATACTTCTTAGGCACTGGTATCATTGCTGCCATTTTGAAGCAGGAGTCCTGATGAAGAGTCTCAGCCGAAATGTTGACTGTTCACTCTTTTCCATAGATGCTGGCTGGCCTGCTGAGTTCCTCCAGCATTTTGTGTGTAATGCCTGTACAAATTGGTGGTTAGTTTGAAGATAGTAGTATTTTTTTGTGCCTGATGCCATGTCCTTCTGGTTGGTATAGGTCACAAAGATTAAGAAGTGGTTTTGAATCATCCCTGGTGAATAACTGTGTTACCTTTAGTAAGTGGTACCTACTGCAGTCACAATGATCTGGTGGTGGAGGGAGTGAGTATTTAGTGTAGTGGATGGGTGAAGTGAACTGGGCTGCATTGCACTGGATGACCCGAAGCATTCTAAGCTCAAGTGGATAGTATTCCATCACGCTTTGTATTTGTAGCTTGCAGGTAGTGGAAAGGCTTTGTGGAGATTGGAGATGAATCATTCAGCATCGGATACTCACAGTGACTTGCTTTTGTAGCAGCATTATTTATGTAGCTGGTCCAATCTAGTTAAGGCTGGCAAGTACCGCGCGCCCCCCCCCCATGCCCCTTCAAACATCACACTGCCGAATCTCCTGTATTGATGATAACAGCTGGGGACTGTGATAGTAAAATTGCTAAGTGTCATGAGTAAGTTTTCAAACTTCGCTGGAGATAGTAATTATCTGGCAGTGTCATGGTATGAATGTTACTTACCATCTACCAGACCATACCTGAATGGAACATGCATGCTTGTTTTGTAATCAGTCATGGATCGAATTGAGCATTAAGCAATATTCACTGAACATATATTGTATATTTTTGTTCCTATTATGTTAATTGATAAATCAAGTGAAGATGGCTGGAGATAGGACATCACTTAGAAGTTCCAAAGCAATGGCAAGGCTGACCTAACAACCACAACATCTTTCCTTTCTGTTAGTATTCCCATTCATCTCCACTGACTTCTGTTTTAAAAAGATTGCTTGGTGTCAAGGGTAGCCTCAAAATCAATGTCATTTACACTCATCACTTGAATTTTGCAGTTTAGTCTAATCTTCACCCAATATTGCTTGGAATTCTAGAGTCAAATGATCCAGGCAAAGGTCCAGTGAAACCGACTAAAGATGAGGAAATGTTGTTCGACATACTCTTGAATTTTTCATCAGCTTGTAAATGACTGGTGAATAATGAGACAGTGATTAGATTGGAGTTGTACTATTTTATGTGGCAAGGATCCACATTATTGAGTAGATATCAATGCTCTACTTGTAGTGGAACAACGGGACTTGTTGTTCTGGAATACAGTACATCTTCATCACCATATCCAGTTATTTTCTGTTCTCATGGTCTCTAATGCTGATTATGATGTTTTGCATCCATGCAGTCCAGTGTTGTAACTCTGTCAAATTGGCACCCTCTTTTTAGACATGCCTTGTTGCATTCTTCGTGTTCCTGCCTCGTTAAACTAGGGGTCGTCTCGAGGCTTGATGATACTGTTACAGTTATAGACACAAGAGACTGTAGAAGCTGAATATGGAGCAACACACCACATGTCAGAAAAACTCAATGAATCAGACAGCATTAATGGACAGAAGTGAACAGTTAACTTTTTGGGTTAGGACACTTCATCCAGAGTAGGTGAAGGATCCATAACATAAATCACATTACTTACATAACATTATGATGTTGTAATTTGCTAAGCTCTTCCTTAAGAATTTTCTATGCTCCAGCCTAGTCTCCTTGGCTTGAGAATGCCATCTTAGTTATACACAGGAGATATTTTAGGACTTTATTTCTTTATGAACTGAAACATTTTCTAGACTAGCTTAATTTCATGGAAGTTATGTCCATGTATAACAACAGTCAGATGGTTTTCACTGCCTGAATCATGCATGTGAGCATGGAGCAATTATATCATACTATAATACTGAGAACCTGCAGAATCTGCAAAAAGAAAATCTAATGAGGTGTTTATTAGCTACTGTTCTATTCGTTCTATTCTCACTGACCTGGCAGTCCCACAAAGCTACATCATCCTACCTGCTTTGGGAACTAAAGCTGTTGACTGATTATTATGTTGGATGTTCATCAACACTCTGCTGTTTTCTAATTTGTGTTATATTTTTCTCCTCCATATCTGGATTAAGAGTCTATGGAACTGCTGCTCAAGAAAAACATATTGAATATGTGACTAAACCTCTCCAAATTGTTACACAGACCTTCTGGCTGGTGCTCAGAGGGACCTAGGTAAATTGCAACATATGTGATGGTATTGCGTTTGAAGACCGTGAAGTTTTAAACTCAAACAAAGACCTTAAGCTCTATCCGATATAGATAGATACATGTACTCTCACTGAAGGGAGATTATACTGTAACTACCCAATCTTCAAAGACTAGTTCACTTCACTGTTTATTCTCCTTTGCGAGTTTAGCTGCCAAAATCCACTCTTAGACCAGAGTGTGCCCCCCCCCAACCAAGGAGAAGATACTTCCAACTAACAAAATAGTTTAAACACAGTCCATTTATTTTCAGTGATATATGTTTAAATCCAAACAATATCTTAAAACACATTTAACACTCATAGAGGATTTCTGCCTTATAAAAGACTTCTAATTTACAAACCATTTCGAAAACAGAGAATTTCCAGAATACGAATACAATTATATTAATTATAAAGACGTACTAATGATGCCGATGAACAAATTGCCTGTCACAGAAATTGAAGCCCGAGAAATAGATTCAAGTCGACTCCGTGTTTCTGTCATTCTTCTTGATGTAACTTAACCATTCCTAAAAAGCTTGGACTGCTCTCTACATATACAGTCTATGATTTTTCTGCCACTTGGGTGATGCAATATGTATATGATATTTCCTCAGATACCCTTTATAAACAAATTGCCTAAAAGCTTCTTGGAAACACAGATCCCAGGTACCCACAATTAATACTGTGAAACAGCAACTTCCAACTTACGAACACATCGGCCTTCTAATATGCTAAGTGATATTATCCATCTATTCTGCAAGCTTCCTTGAGCTAAATAACATAGCTAGTGTTGTCTATTTGAAATAAGACCAATTAACATACCAGTATCTTATACTGCACCTCCAGGTGCTGTGACCCAATATTCTATATTTTATAGATGGTGAATCTGTTTGCAAAGCTGTCCTTTCAACTTACAATTGATCATTGCTTGGCAACACACACAAAATGCTGGGACTTGGCAGGTAGGGACTTAGGCAGCATCTATGGAAAAGAATAGACAGTCTATATTTTGGGCCGACACCCTTCTTCAGAAGGAAGGGAGAGATGCCAGAATAAAAAGGAGGAGAGAGGGGAAGGACGGCTAGCTAGAAGGTGAGAGGTGAAGCCAGTTGAGTGAAAAAGATCAATGGCTGGAGAAGAAAGAATCTGATAGGAGAGGAGAGTGGACCGTAGCAGAAAGGGAAGGAGGAGGGGACCCATGGGGAGCTACTCAGACAGAATATAAGGTGTTGCTCCTCCACCCTGAGGGTGGCCTCATCTTGGCACACGAGGAAGCCGTGGATTGACACATCGGAACGTGAATGGGAATGGGAATTAAAATGTTTGGCCACTGGGAAGTTCTGTTTGTGGCAGATGGTGCTTAGGAACTTGACAAAGCTCTCCTCCAATTTATGGCAGGTCTCACCAATGTGGAGAAGTCCGCATTAGGAGCACCAGGCACAACAGACAACCTCAGCAGATTTGCAGGTGTAGTTTTGCCTCACCTCGAAGGACTGTTTGGGGCCCTGAATGAAGGTGAGGGAGGAGGGGAAGAACAAGTGTAGTGCTCAGGCTGCTTGCAGGGTCAGTGCCTGGGGGGAGTTTAGAGGATGAATGGACAAGGGAATCGTGGAGGGTGTGATCCCTGCAGAAAGCGGAGATTTGGTGGAAGTTGTAGAGGATAATGTATTGGATGCGGAGGCTGTTGGGGTAGCAGGTAGGTAGGGACTCTATCACTATTAAACCAATGAAAAGATGGGGGGAGCAAGATGTATGGGAAATGAAGGAGATGCAGATGAGGGCACCATCAATAGTGGAGGAAGGGAAACCTCGTTCTTTAAAGGAGGATATCGCTGATGTCCTGGAATAGAAATCTCCCTCCTGGGAACAGATGCAGCAGAGGTGAAGAAACTGAGAAAAGGGAATAACATTTTTACAGGCGATAGGGTGGGAAGAGGTGTAGTTGAGATAACTACGGGAATCTGTAGGCTTGCAAAAGATGTTGGTTGACAGTTTGTCTCCAGGGATGGAGACAGAGAGATCGAGAAAGGGGTGGGAGGTGTCAGACATGGACCAAGTGAATTTAAGGGCAGGGTGGTAACGTTGATAAAATTGATGACCTCAACATGAGTACATGAAGCAATGCAATCATCGATGTAGTGGAGGAAGAGTTGGGGAGAATAACCAAGGGAGGCTTCGAACATAAACTGTTCTACATAACCAATGAAGAAGCAGGCATAGCTAAGGCTCATGCGAGTTTCCATGACTACCCTTTGAGCTAGGAGACAGTGTGAGGAGCTGAAGGAAAGATTGGGCAGGGTGAATACCAGCTGGGCCAGACAGAGGAGGGTGGTGGTGGAGGGGGATTTGGTCAGTTCTTTTGTCAAGAAAGAAGTGGAGAGATTTGAGGTCTTCTTGATAGGGGATAAGAGTATACAGGGACTGAACATCCATAGTGAAGGTGAGGTGGTTAGGGCCAGGGAATTTTAAGTTACTGAGGAGATAGACTACATGAGAAGTGACATGGATGGAAGTAGGTGGGAAGTGACTGAACCAAGGGGGCTAGAATGGAATTGAGATATGAGGACAGGAGTTCAGTAGGGCTGGATCAGGTGGAGATAATAGGCCAACCCGGACAGTCTAGTATATGGGTCTTGGTTAGGAGGTAGAAGCAAGCAGTGTGGGTAAATTGGTGGCAGTGGTTGGGTGTTTTGCAGAGAGGATGAGGTCAGTGACAGTGTCAAGACAGTTTGAAGGATTGGAGTGGAGACCTCCTTGAAGGGTAGGTATGAGGAGGAGCAATGGGAGGGGGTTTTACTGAACTCCCATTGAAGAGAAGATTTAAATGTCTTCAGGGTAGGCATCCATCAAGCAAACTTTGCAGTGAAGTAGTCAATCACTAGCATGAAAATATCTGTCAATGCTGGAAATCCAAAGCAGTACACAAAACGCTTGAGGAACTCAGCAGGTCAGGCAGCATCTATGGAAAAGAATAAGCCATCAATATTTCAGGCCAAGACCCTTATTACTTGCTACTTGATTGTTGCTTGCCATTTACACTAAAAACTGGCTCCAATTTATGACCAGCAACTAAACAAAGAATATATGCTGGAAGGTTATCTTATTCAAAAACAACCCTTTGATCGCTAGAAGTGTCAGCTGCTGTGTTTAGGAAGCCAAGCTAATTTAATCTTGGCTTAGCTGTCATAAGTCACAGTCTCAAAATAAGGGCTCAACTATTCAAGACAGAGGTGGATAGGCGACTTTCACCCAGAGGTTCGTGAATCATTAGGTAAATATGGTCCCTGGAGAACTATAGAGGCTCAGTCACTGAGTATATTCAAAAGAGAATCAAGAGTTTTGGAAATTAAAGGAATGAGAGAAATGGAGTCAGTGCAGGAAAGTAGTACTGAGGCAAAAAATGCAACCACGATCTGATTGAACAGCCGAGAAAGCATGTAGGGTGAACATTCTGGTCCTGCAACATTCACTCTGTATGCTTACATTCTTATGTAATTTGCCCACATTTAGATCTCCATTGAAATGAAGTACATCTATTAGATCTTCCCAATCCATTTTTGCTAACCACAATTATTAACAAATCCTTCACCATTCCTTGCACTGCCATTACACAATACCTCATCAGGAAGCAGGAACCAGGACCTGTGAATGGCAGTGGAATAGCAGAGTATAACTGCTCACACTTGTGGGTGACCCATCAACAAATGATTGGGCTTTCATCCATCCTCACAGGAGAAGCATTGATTTTATCAGTGATCTTATATGTAGTCCATGCCGCTGGCCTGCATTTACCAGTGGGGAAGGTGAATTGATTATGGGGAGCAAGGACATGGCGGACCAATTGAATAATTACTTTGGTTCTGTCTTCACTAAGGAGGACATAAATAATCTTCCAGAAATAGTAGGGGACAGAGGGTCCAGTGAGATGCAGGAACTGAGCGAAATACATGCTAGTAGGGAAGTGGTGTTAGGTAAATTGAAGGGATTGAAGGCAGATAAATCCCCAGGGCCAGATGGTCTGCATCCTAGAGTGCTTAAGGAAGTAGCCCAAGAAATAGTGGATGCATTAGTGATAATTTTTCAAAACTCGTTAGATTCTGGACTAGTTCCTGAGAATTGGAGGGTGGCTAATGTAACTCCACTTTTTAAAAAAGGAGGGAGAGAGAAACCAGGGAATTATAGACCGGTTAGCCTAACGTCGGTGGTGGGGAAACTGCTGGAGTCAGTTATCAAAGATGTGATAACAGCTCATTTGGAAAGCGGTGAAATCATCGGACAAAGTCAGCATGGATTTGTGAAAGGAAAATCATGGCTGACGAATCTCATATAATTTTTTGAGGATGTAACTAGTAGAGTGGATAGGGGAGAACCAGTGGATGTGGTATATTTGGATTTTCAAAAGGCTTTTGACAAGGTCCCACACAGGAGATTAGTGTGCAAACTTAAAGCACACGGTATTGGGGGTAAGGTATTGGTGTGGGTGGAGAATTGGTTAGCAGACAGGAAGCAAAGAGTGGGAATAAACAGGACCTTTTCAGAATGGCAGGCGGTGACTAGTGGGGTACCGCAAAGCTCAGTGCTGGGACCCCAGTTGTTTACAATATATATTAATGACTTGGATGAGGGAATTGAATGCAGCATCTCCAAGTTTGCGGATGACACGAAGCTGGGTGGCAGTGTTAGCTGTGAGGAGGATGCTAAGAGGATGCAGGGTGACTTGGATATGGGTGAGTGGGCAAATTCATGCCAGATGCAATTTAATGTGGATAAATGTGAAGTTATCCACTTTGGTGGCAAAAATAGGAAAACAGATTATTATCTGAATGGTGGCCGATTAGGAAAAGGGGAGGTGCAACGAGACCTGAGTGTCATTATACACCAGTCATTGAAAGTGGGCATGCAGGTACAGCAGGCAGTGAAAAAGGCGAATGGTATGCTGGCATTTATAGCGAGAGGATTCGAGTACAGGAGCAGGGAGGTACTACTGCAGTTGTACAAGGCCTTGGTGAGACCACACCTGGAGTATTGTGTGCAGTTTTGGTCCCCTAATCTGAGGAAAGACATCCTTGCCATAGAGGGAGTACAAAGAAGGTTCACCAGATTGATTCCTGGGATGGCAGGACTTTCATATGAAGAAAGACTGGATGAACTGGGCTTGTACTCGTTGGAATTTAGAAGATTGAGGGGGGATCTGATTGGAACGTATAAAATCCTAAAGGGTTTGGACAGGCTAGATGCAGGAAGATTGTTTCCAATGTTGGGGAAGTCCAGAACAAGGGGTCACAGTTTGAGGATAAAGGGGAAGCCTTTTAGGACCGAGATTAGGAAAAACTTCTTCATACAGAGAGTGGTGAATCTGTGGAATTCTCTGCCACAGGAAACAGTTGAGGCCAGTTCATTGGCTATATCTAAGAGGGAGTTAGATATGGCCCTTGTGGCTACGGGGGTCAGGGGGTATGGAGGGAAGGCTGGGGCAGGGTTCTGAGTTGGATGATCAGCCATGATCATAATAAATGGCGGTGCAGGCTCGAAGGGCCAAATGGCCTACTCCTGCACCTATTTTCTATGTTTCTATGTTTCTATCTTCCAGATAGACTTACAGCTTTGCAGTCTGTGGAGTGACCCTGCATGGTCACGTTAGAAACCATAGAAGCCATAGAAACTACAGCACAGAAACAGGCCTTTTGGCCCTTCTTGGCTGTGCCGAACCATTTTCTGCCTAGTCCCACTGACCTGCACACGGACCATATCCCTCCATACACCTCCCATCCATGTATCTGTCCAATTTATTCTTAAATGTTAAAGAAGAACCCACATTTGCCACCTCGTCTGGCAGCTCATTCCATACTCCCACCACTCTGTGAAGAAACACCCCCTAATGTTCCCTTTAAACTTTTCCCCCCTCACCCTTAACCCATGTCCTCTGTTTTTTTTCTCCCCTTGCCTCAGTGGAAAAAGCCTGCTTGCATTCACTCTGTCAATACCCATCATAATTTTATATACCTCTATCAAATCTCCCCTCATTCTTCTACACTCCAGGGAATAAAATCCTAACCTATTCAACCTTCCTCTGTAACTGAGTTTCTCAAGTCCCGGCAACGTCCTTGTAAACCTTCTCTGCACTCTTTCAACCTTATTTATATCCTTCCTGTAATTTGGTGACCAAAACTGAACACAATACTCGAGATTCGGCCTCACCAATGCCTTATACAACCTCATCATAACATTCCAGCTCTTATACTCAATACTTTGATTAATAAAGGCCAATGTACCAAAAGCTCTCTTTACGACCCTATCTACCTGTGATGCCACTCTTAGGGAATTTTGTATCTGTATTCCCAGATCCCTCTGTTCCACTGCACTCCTCAGTGCCTTACCATTAACCCTGTATGTTCTAGCTTGGTTTGTCCTTCCAACATGCAATACCTCACACTTGTCTGTATTAAACTCCATCTGCCATTTTTCAGCCCATTTTTCCAGCTGGTCCAAGTCCCTCTGAAGGCTCTGAAAACCTTCCTCACTGTCTACTACACCTCCCAGCTTTGTATCATCAGCAAATTTGCTGATCCAATTTACCACATTATCATCCAGATCATTGATATAGATGACAAATAGCAATGGACCCAGCACTGATCCCTGTGGCACACCACTAGTCACAGGCTTCCACCCAGAGAAGCAATTCTCTACCACCACTCTCTGGCTTCTTCCATCGAGCCAATGTCTAATCCAATTTACCACCTCTCCATGTATACCTAGCGACTGAATTTTCCTAACTAACCTCCCATAGGTTGTTCTAGGGTTCCCTGCCGTAGGAGCCACATATCTGTTCTCTATCTCCTTTGTATTCTGTGTTGCAGGGCTTATTATGTTTATTATGGTAACTAGTCCCATGAGCGGGGGTGCGGTAAGGTGAAAGGAATAAGTTACGTATTCTTGCTTATTTCGAGGCAGTTTGCAGCTTGGAACCGGGGGAGATCGTATCTCTTGCTGACTGTTGAGACAATGCTGAATAGTGCTGAGCTTACACTTGGTACACTTAAGTTCATCGCTTCAACGTAGTATGTTTGCTAATTGTTAATAAAGGATTGAGTCAGGGATTCGACTTTTGGTGCAATCGTTGGAGCTGGGGCACATCATGTAAGTATAACAAGTCTGTAGTGGTTGCAGGCTGGCAGCAACTGTGTCGGTTTGGTTTTGCCACTATGCCTGCCTTCACCATCCTTGTGAACTTCGATTCTTCAATTTTGACACTTTACGATGTGACACTGGATAAAGGCAGAGGTGTAACGGTTACTGTTCTCTTCCATGTGACCGACACCCACGCTCCAGAATCTCCCCTCACCTGAAGCAGCTCCATGTTTTTGAATGCCAATTCCTAAGGGAATTCTGTCTTAGTGTTAATAAATGGATACATTCTCCACCTTCGGATTTTTGTTTGAAAATTTTCCATCACCCTTGCTTAAAAGTTTAAATCAATATGTAAATACACATTTTTATTAGTAGTTCGCTAGTAGTGAACTACAGAAGGCAATACATAACATCCCTGGATGTGTTGTTCATTAATGTTAATGGATCATTTCACTTTATGTTTCTATGTACATGATAAACAAATCTGAATCTGAGATATGAAATAATTATCCAAAGTTCAATAATTTTCAGATTATTTTTTCGCTGGTTACCAATGAAAACTATTTCTAACCTTCAGCACAGGAAAATAGGGCCAACGTACCTGGTTGAATTGGTAGAGTTTTGTGTCTACTTCCCTTTTGGTATCTCCATGCCGCATGGGAAAATTTAGGTCAGCACTTTGAGTAATAATTTGTATTGATTTAGGGGCAAAGTACCACCTGAACTTTATGATCACGTTGTTGCCCTGAATCACCCATATTCTTCAGTGAGGTTCCAGACATCCAGTATTATTGTTGATAAAGCTATTTTATCAGACACACTGTCCTTTTCTCTTTGTGCTGCTGCAATGAAGAAACAAACCATTTCTCATGCTGCTTTTATATTCAGGTCTGAGTATCACAATTGCACTACTTCAATTAACCCCTTTCCCACTAGCAATTAGGTCTGTATGTATGCTTATTAGAAAATACTAAATGTTTAAAATGTATTCCTACAACAGGAAGTCCATTGATGCTTGTTATCTTTATATAGTAAGTTTAATCTACTGAAGGTTTGAAGGATATTTTTTCAATTTATAAAAATAATGCTTTGTAAGATTGAATATTGTAAAAAAAATAAGCAAGAAATCAATATCTAAGACTGACAAGTAAGTCTCTCTTTAATGCTTAAATGGTTGTGTAATAATTTGGAATCTGTTACTGTAATGCTGCTGCAGTCTTCAAAATATTATCTCCACATCATATCCAAAGTTAAATAATTAAATACTTCCAGTATTTATCTTCTTATCCATGGTCTAAAGTAACCTCAGACTTAACCCTGAAAATAATTTCCAGCCTTGGGTGTAATATACATATGCACTTTTCTTTCCAATTAGAAACTGAATCTTTAAGTTAATTTTTAGCTTGACATTGATATGCTGTTTTTCATAAAAGCCTAATTACACAATATGTACACTTTGGCATTCATTTCTGTCCTAGTGGCTTTCTCAAATGATGTTTGTAAAATTTGCAATTTCATATTACAGCTTAAAAATTAAAAACTGCAGGAGGCTAGCATTAAAATGAGAATTCATTTCAGGGAAAGCCCCATAGACAAAATTCACCCTAATAGAATTGTGCATAAGGGGCTGCAAATCATGATCTATTGTTACACAGGGGAAGGCTTGTCAAAACCAGTATTGTTGGCCTGTAGTTGTATTCACAGTATTAAAACCATCAGTGAAGTCACTGTGGGGAAAAAAATTGAACATTATCAAAGAACAGTAAATTAGCAAGAAATTAAAGCATATATTTTTGCATTTTCAAAACAAAAGGTCTCTTTATTAGAAACCTTTCTTCAGCAACTTAATATTCATAGCACTAATTTGCATAACTAAATCAATTTCCACTGGTGAGAAAAGAACAAAGTTTTCTTTAATTTTTTTCCTTTCAATGAGCTCCATAATTTTTGATTAAAATTTTATACTACTAGTTGAGCAGTGTAAGGAGTTTAACCTCATTATTTAGGAAGAAACCCTGCTACAGAAAGAATATATCTCCTTAAAAATCGTCACTGATCCAAAACAGGCAATGGCCTTGTGGGTTTATTCGGCACTGCATTCTTGCTCCTGTTATATTTTATTTTTATTTTGCAATTGCATATCATCTAATATATACTGTAACACCAGCATCAAAAATACCAGAAAGATTTGAAAAATAGATTTTAATGATTATTTTAGATTTTATGTCAAAGTTATTTCTAAGGAACAATGGTAAGTATAATACATTACTAAAAATCAAAAGGTTCTTGCTTTTCATGTGTGGAATAGAATTACTGTCAATCTCCTATGTGATTAAGCTAACTTTTGCAAAACAAATTTTATTTCCATTATTGTTACCAGAATTTGCAGATAATGAGAATTATTCTTCAGTGTATAAATAACCTGTAGAATTTTGAACAGTGTTGAAAATATGAAAAAGTGCATTTATTAGACAGCTGAATTACATTGTTACAAAATATGAAAATAGTAAAATATCATCACAAATCACTGGAAAATTGCACTAGATAACTAAATGTTTATTAGTTTCTTTACCACAAGATTTGCTCCTGGTTCAATGCATTAACCTGCAATGAAATGGTCCTGTATGATTTAAAATGCCACTGGAATTATAGCAAAAATAATAATGTTAGCATCAGCAATCATTCTTAACACCAAAACATACTGCAGGAACAAGTTTTTGAATGATATTTTTGTCAGAGAAGCCAGGAGAAAAAGTGAATGTGTTCGTGCAAATGGGGCCCCTCATTTACATTTAGCACATTGTGACATGGTGGTGAATTACAGGAAATATACATCTCACTCATCAATAAAACAGCAAAGGATAGGAAAGGACAGAAATAAAATGATTACTTCCTGATTACTTAATGATGTACATTTTTCACGTTTTATCGTAACAGACAGGCCTATTCCTAGATCCTAGAAGACTGTTGCTAACCTAATTATTCAGGCAAGCTTCCATTTTGAATTATAGGGTTTAACAGGTGTGATGAATACAATGTCACAGTATATTATGAAATGATATTAGTAAATTCATACTGGAGCTTTGTTGCTTGACCTTATTGTTTATATTCCTGTTCAAGTCGTTTCACTGAATTTTCTCTACACCAGTGGTGTTGTACTGATGTAATTTTAAGTTTCATAATGGAAAAGATAGAAAAGTATAATTTTCTGTCACAGTATGCCAGATATTTCCGGTCAGCAATAAAGCACGGTTGAAAGTAACATAAAATATATATATTTTAGAAATAGGTTTCAATATTCCGTAAAACAATCCCTGCTGAATTACCATTTAATGTTACTCTATTATAATTGACTCTAAGCTTGCTTTCAAACCATCACAGTGATAGGAAGAATAAACATTAAAATAGGCAATGAGATAACTGACAAATTAACAGAAAAAGACTAATTAAAATATAAACAGTAAACGTTTTCTAATTGTGCATTACAGAAGGTTGTTTTAGGAATAGGCTTTCATTCTGATTTCATAGAAAGAATGCAGGAAATACTCAGAAGGTTAGGCAGCTCTTTTGGAGTAAGATAAACAGAGGAACACATTTATGTTCGACGACCTTGCATCCATAAATCTGCATCATGTTTAATCCCACTAGAGTAGCTAGGCAAGTACAATATACATAAATGATGCTATATATTTCAGTCATTACCTTATCATGACTATGTACATGATGGTTATTTACACTTCAGATTATTTACACTTTGCATGACAATTTTTCTTTATGTTCTGGCAACCAATATGACCTGAAAAAAATTGCCTGTTATGTTACCTTCTCAATTAACCTTAACTTGTTCTTCATAATTTCAATGTTTTAACTACATGTTCTTCTTCTTATGTGGGACTGCATTCTTCACCCATTTCAATTCATCAGACTCAAGGCCTGGTTAGGTCCTTTTAGCTGTGGGAATGACTCACACTGAGCATGTCTGGTGGGAGCATGCAATCAAAATACTATTTATTGTTCAAAGTGCTATTCAAATGAAAGCTTTCTGGAAGGTCAAAGGCTTTAGATGTTCAATAAATCAGTATGTTAAAAGTCATCACGGGAAATTTTTTGTCTCACTTATGTTTAAGGATGTATAAATAGAGAGTCAGGCATTACACATAATGCAAATTGATTCAATTCCAATGGTACTTTCAGTTCTCTAATAGTGTTAGTTCTATACCTAATTCCTAAGTGAACTAACTGGTGATTATATCTGCCTAGCGTTTAAATATATCAACATCAGATTCAGAAAAAGACATTCAGTTTATTCCGTTCTTGGGTAAAATAAAAGTAAATGAATCTGTCGCAGTAACTTGCTCTTCTTTAATATTGACCTTTCTGGTTTTTCAAGGGAATACTTCTTAATGGTATTATCAATATCTTTTAAAACACAATCCAGTCCTCTTGTCCACTTTATGATTTTTAAAATTATAATACTGAAAGGGCAAATGAGTTATGTTAGTCATTTAGCCTTTCCACATTTTCAAAATGTGAAAATAGAAATAATGTAGTTAAAATTCCATTTCCAGTCTTTGATTTTATTGCAATAATTATCAAATTCAAGAGCATTCAGACTTGTCTGTTAGTTTTTTTTTGTCGCTGTGAGGTCTGTTCTGACTACTTTTCCAAGTTGTAGGACGATGCTGTTAAGTAAGCACAGGATGAAGCAAGTCCAGATTCGTCTAAAATTATCAATGTTGTCACATTGCTTTAGCAATTGGCAGGGAAAGATATCCAATTTTTTCACTCCCATTCTGATGACAATTACATTCAAGATTCAAGATTGTTTATTGTCATCCTTCAGTATATAAGTGTGTATGAATGAACTATTTCTACTCTAGATCCAATGCAGCATAAAAAATGCAATGAAAATGTAATAAATATAAATACATAAGATCAGCTTATCAGAATCGGAGTCAGAATCAGAATCAGGTTTATTATCACTGGCATGTGACGTGCAATTTTTTAACTTAGCAGCAACAGTTCAATGCAGTACTGTACATAATATAGCAGAAAAAATAATAAAATTTAAAAAAAATACATAAGCAAGTAAATCAGTTAAGTATATTGAATGGATTAAAATCATGCAAAAACAGAAATATTGTATATTAAAAGGAAAGTGAGGTAGTGTCCAAAGATTCAATGTCCATTTAGGGATCGGATGGTAGAGAGGAAGAAGCTGTTCCTGAATCACTGAGTGTGTGCCTTCAGGCTTCTGTACCTCCTACCTGAAGGTAACAGTGAGAAAAGTGCATGCCCTGGGTGCTGGAGGTCCTTAATAATGGACGCTTCCTTTCTGAGACACCGCTCCCTAAAGATGTCCTGGCTACTTTATAAGCTAGTACCCAAGATGGAGGTGACTAGATTTACAACCTTCTGCAGCTTCTTTTGGTCCCGTGCAGTAGCCGCTCCATACCAAACAGTGATGCAGCCTGTCAGAATGCTTTTCATTGTACAACTACAGAAGTTTTTGAGTGTATTTCTTGATGTGCCAAATCTCTTCAAATTCCTAATAAAGTATAGCCGCTGTCTTGCCTTCTTTATAACTACATTGATATGTTGGGACCAAGTTAGATCCTCAGAGATCTTGACACCCAGGAACTTGAAGCTGCTCACTCTCTCCACTTCTGATCCCTCTATGAGGATTGATATGTGTTTCTTTGTCTTACCCTTCCTGAAGCCCACAATCAGCTCTTTTGTCTTACTGACGTTGAGTGCCAGGTTGTTGCTGCTAGTTGGCATTCTCACTCCTGTACACTCTCTTATTACCACCTGAGATTCTACCAACAATGGTTGTATTGTCAGAAAATTTATAGATGGTATTTGAGCTATGCTTAGCCACACAGTAAAGTGTACTGTATATAGGGAGTAGAGCAGTGGGCTAAGCACACACCCCTGAGGTGCACCAGTGTTGATCATCAGAGAGGGTGATATGTTATCACTAATCTGCACAGATTGTGGTCTTCCAGTTAGGAAGTTGAGGATCCAATTGCAGAGGGAGGTACAGAGGCCCAGGTTCTGCAACTCCTCAATCAGGACTGTGGGAATGATGGTATTAAATGCTGAGCTATTTGCTAAGCTATAGTCGATGAACAGCATCCTGATATATGTGCTTTTGTTGTCCAGGTGGTCTAAAGTCATGTGGAGAGCCATTGAGATTGTGTCTGCGGTTGACCTATTGCGGCAATATGCAAATTGCAATAGGTCCAGGTCGTTGCTGAGGCAGGAGTTCAGTCTAGTCATAACCAACCTCTCAAAGCAGTTCATCACTGTCGATGTGAGTGCTACTGGGCGATAGTCATTAAGGCAGCCCACATCATTATTTTTAGGCACTTATATACATGGACTGGTTGTTTATATGTAAAGTGACAGTATCAATTATTTTCAATTAAATGAAAATTGTACAAAAATTATAAAAAAGTTAGAAAAACAAATTTTTTGAGTCAATAATGCATATGGTTATCCAATGAGGAAGGCATGCTGTTGCAAAAGCTTCCACTGCAGATGTAGTTGCCACAACCCCTCTGTCCAGAGACATCCAACACAGTGCAGAGTTGCAAAGTAATAGACGACTTCATTCAGTTTTAGATTGGCAGTACAATATCAGATATGGATTGCCAGTCTTACACATTCATGATTCTGTGCAATTACGTATCATCTGCAAGTTCTGACAATGTGCTCTGGATCATCAGACTCTTCTGAGAAGAGGCAATGTGACCTTGTTAAAGTCAGAATACAGGAAGGAGACAGAGAGCCTAGTGATGTGATGTCATGGCAACAATCTTTTGCTCAAAAACAAAAAATCAAAAGAACCTGTCATTGACTTCAGGAAGGAAGCAGCATACATGGTCCTGTTTACATCAACGGTGCTGAGGTTGAGAGTTGCAGAACTTGAGATTCCTAGAAGTGAACATCCAACCACGATGACTACCGTTACCAAAAAAGCTCACCAGCACCTCTACTTCCTCAGGAGGCTTTGAGCCTCACTAATTTTTATTGATGCGCTATAGAAAGCATCTTATCTGGGTGCATCATGGCTTGGTGTGGCCACATCTTTGCCCAAGTCCACAAGAAATTGCAAGGTTGTGAACACAGTTCAGCAGATCACTGGAACTAGCTTTCCCACCGTGGACTCTGTCTATACCTCTTAGTGCCTTGGTAAAGCTGCCAGCGTAATCAAAGGCTCCACCCATCCCAGAAGTTCTCTCCTTCCATCAGACACAAGATACAAAAGCCTGAAGACAAGTACACCAGGCTCAAAAGCATCTTCTATCCCACTGATATGAGCATATTGAACAGTACGATGGACTGTTGACCTCACAATCTACCTTGCTGTGACTTTGCATCTTACCTTCTACCTGCACTGCATGGCTCTGTAACTGTTACACTTCATTTTGCACCCTGTTATTGTTTTACCTTGACCCACATCAGTGTACTATAATGTATTGATTTATATGAGTGGTCTGCAAGACAGGCTTTTCACTGTAGCTCAGAACGTGTAACAATCATAGACTAATTTACCAATTTGTTCTCCGGGCGTGCATCCTGAGGTACTGGCAGGCTATGTGCACTGGGCTTGGTTCTTCACGTATTGCTGGAGCCTTATCCTAACTCTTGTTTCTCTTTTCCTCGATCTCTACCTCTAGTGCTTTGACAACTGCTTTGACAACTGCATTGAAACTCTAACTTGCTGTTCACAGACAAACTTCCCTGTGGTACGAAACCTTTGCACACAATGTAGTTATGTCCTTCCAGTGGCCGACCTGAAGTTAATGCTGACCTAATAATGACACAGTATAAAGCACAGAAAGCGGCCTTCTGGCCCACTGAATCGATGTTCTTCATCAAACACCCATTTACACTATGCTGCAGCATTGCTATTCTCTCACAATATCCATCATACCCCCCCTAGAAACAACCACACTTTGGGACAATTACTCTATCAATTGCATGCCTTGAGAGTGTGGGAAGAAACCGGAGCATTCTGAGAAACTCACGGTCAGAGGGAGAATATACAAACTCTGTTCAGCAGAGAAGATCGGGATTGAGGCTGGGTTACTGGATCAGTGAGGTAGCAGCTCTGATATCTGTGTCACTGTCTAGATACTGAGTTCTTAGTCAGAGGCACTTCTGGCATTTTAATTCCCCCAAGTAATCTAAACCTGCTCTCAGAAACCACAGCATAGTGATTTCGTTTTACAAGAGTACTAGTTTCATTTTACACCATTCTACTTCTTCTAGGGATTACGTTTGAACAAGAGCTCTAGCACTCCGTCAATTGCTATCCATCCAATGAGACAATAAATTACAGCACATTATTCTGCGTGCTTCAGACAGCTAGTTTCTCTGAGTGGCTTCCCAAATCAATCAAGCATGTGCAATCAGTCCTAGAAGTGGATTATCACAAATTTTAAAATCATTCTCTATGAGGAAAGCAATAAAGGCCTGTAGTTTGCAGTCGATATGGAAGGAATAGCCTTCAGAGGTGTCAACTCTTCTTAGAAAGCTGCCCACCAAGATCCATTGATCTGTGTGCTGTGGATTTTCTCTCTCTTTATCAATGTAGTTTGCTGGCAAGAGGATCCCGCGATCATCAACAGTATTAGAGATAAGTTAATTAAAAAGACAACAGATTGCACAGCAGGTAGTTAAAAACTAATATTTTAAACATTTTACATTAAGAAAAACAAACATTGGAACATAAACATAAAATTAAGATTAAGATGAAAATGTTAAAAGATTAATCTAATTTTACTACTTTGAATCCATAATATTTTATGTGCCAGTATTAAATTAAAGAAATTACAATTCATACATATGTTGTTTAGATTATTTTTGGCCCAGAGAGATCAAAGAAATTATTGTTCACTTTCAAAACACACTTAAACGTCAAACAGAAATTCATGATATTTTTGAGGAACTCTGCAGGTCAGGCAGCATCTATGGAAAAGAATAAACAGTCGATGTTTTGGGCCGAGACCCTTCATCAGTTCTTTTCCCATTTCCCCTGTTTATCCAATCACCATTTTCCATTCTTTATCCAAGAGAATTTTGCACAGCAATACACCCCATAAACGAGCAGCGAGTCACTGAAAAGCTTTCTAGAATTTTGCATTTAATTGCAAATATGTAGTCCCTAAAGTTTCTGTGTGCTTCGTAATGTAATGACGCTGATAATAACAGCCACAAGTTTAATTTTAAATATAATTTTCCATCCTTCATAATTCAGGATCACATTTTCTGTGTCACACTTTAGGGGTGATGGCTCTTTAAACACATTTATGCATTATGCGGCAATCTGATTGAAATTTCATAGACATGAACATCTTTGAAAATGATGATGAATTGGGGATTCAAGTTTAAGATTCGCAGCTGAGCAAAAATGAAAATTTGAGTGAGAGCTGATAATCATAGGTCTTTATTCATAAGACAATTTTTACAATAGTGTATTTTAACCTTACCTTTAAAATTCCCTATTGTGTCTGCATTAATGGCCTCAATCAAAGTCTCAGTATCAAAGTCTAGATTAGAATTGAAATTTACCACCACGAGTAGCAGAATGTTAAAACTGTTTCTGCAATTGCTAGGATTACACAGCAAAGAAAGATCTTGGCAACTGTACGTATGATTCTCAGATGGTAACACTCTTTAAAGTCTGCTTTTCTAAGTCTTTTGAAAATAATCTGTGGAATTAATTTTTTCTTCTGCAATGCCTCACAAGGTAATTGAGATAGTTCCTGCATTATACTTTACTGGAAGGTTGATAGGAAGCGATCTATGTCCAGACAATTCAGAAACAGTTGTTCACATCACAATTTAATATTTACACCAAAGATTAAAATAAATCCCTAAGCAGATTGATAAAATAGTGGAATATGAAATAAAATGTCAGATTAATGTTATGTTGATAAATGAGGGCTGTACAATGTTGGAAAAATCAGCATTATTAAAATATAGAAAATACAGTGGTGTGCGAGAGGGGATGCTTTTAATTTCCTGAGATGTTGCCCTGGATCTTGGAATGATATTGACGTTCTCCCATTTAACTTTCAGCAACTTCTGCATTGCCGCATGTGAGTATGCAAATGTGAAACACAAACACTAACGTCTCAGAGGTGCTGTTGGGGATTTGCTGCTGTTTGGTGGGCTACACTCTGGCAGTGGAGTCCCCAAGAATTTCAGCATGGAAGCAAGGAATTACAGTGGGGAATCTGCACATTAATTCTGCATCACGTTGAACCATTTTTATTGGAGGAGATTGACTGCAAGGTACTGAAGGATTTGTTAACATGTTTTAAATTGTTTATTAAAAATGGTGCTTTTAAATTTTAGCTTTTTAGGATTTAATTTGTTTTTAATATTCTGAATTTTTAGAGCATTTTAATCACTTTTAATTGTTTTTGAATGATCTTTGAATGCTTTAGAATATTTGAAACATTCTGAAAGGTCCAGTCTTTATCAGATGTAGCTAACTTAGTGGGATAATCTAATTACAAAGATCACAGATCATAGAACAATACAGCACAGTTCAGGCCTTATGGCCCATGATGTTGTGCTAACCTTTCAACCTGCTCTAAGACCAATCACAGCTTCAAAGGTTCAGTTTTATTATCAAAGCATGCATGTAGAATACAGCTCTGAGATTTGTCTTTTCCAGCTAGCCATGAAATACAGAAAAATCATGGAGAAATACAGAAAAATCTACATGGACCTCCATTTTTCTATCACCTATGTGCTTAGTCTCTTAAATGTCTGTAATGTATCTGCCCCTACCACCAGCCCTGCAAACACGTTCCATGTACCCTGTGTAAAAAAACTTAGCTCTGACATCCCCCCTATACTTTCCTCCAATTATCTTAAATTGATTCCACCCCCTTGTATTAGCCATTTCCACCATGGAAAAGTCTCCGGGTAGCCACTCAATCTATGCCCCTTATCTTCTTGTACACCTCTGTCAATTTACCTTCATCCTTCTTCACTCCAAGAAAAAAAATGGTTTACTCAACCTATCTATCACTCTCAGTTGAAACAAGGAGTGCGGAACTGAGGAATGAGTTGATAAAGGAACTTAGAGTTGCGTTCAGTTTGTTTGTATCTTCAGTGGAGAACACATAGATAGGTGAAAGTTTCAATTACTCTGGTGCATTATCCTCTAATTCCCACCCCCCAACCATTTCCTCATTTTTAGCAAAGCATCTTTTTTTGAAACATTCTCACCATCTTTTCACAAACTTTGTGGGCAGTACACAGTAAAGAGTGCAGAGAAAAAAAAAACACTATACAGATGACAAAATAACAAACCACTCTCGCCTGCATTTCTTGGACAGGGAAGGAGTAGGAAAGTGGTGCAGGTTCTCACTCTCGAGAGGGCAGTCTGAGACTGGATCATCTGTCTGATACTATGGGAGAGGCCAGGCCAGCAGCAGGAGTGGAAAGACCAGTCCTACTTAAGCATGAAGCTAACATGTCAGTAATAGCACAGGAGATAGAATCACAGAGTAGAAATAGCACAAAAGGTTATTCAGTCCATCATGATGCTTTTTCTAACTTTATAGTCACTTAGTTTATCCTTCCTATGTCCAGAGCCATTTATTTATTCTAGTCCTGCAGTCTCTTCCACATTGTATGCAACTTTTCATCAATGCATATTAATCCACTTCCCTTTCAAAGGCCATACTGTAACCTGTCATCAACAAAAATGCACGCAATGGAATTCCAGGAGCCAGTCACACACTGTTATGCCTCACGTCACTCTTAATTCTCTTCTCCCTTATTTTCTCCTTTGATGTCCGGTCCGCGACCTCCCTACTAAATGGAACAGCCCCCCACTTTGCACTCTGTCAAGAACCCTCATTACTTTATATCTTCATGCTAGATCTCCGCTCAGACCTGTCTTCCCCAAATTAATCAGTCCTAGTCTGTACAGTCTATCTTTGTAACTGTTGTCCATCATTTTAGGAACCATCTTCATATATTTCTTTTGGACTTTTTCTAATGAAGGTCACTAGAATTGATCACAATAGTTCACCCAAGGCTTGACCAGTGCTTTATAATGAGCCAGCATGACTCCCTTGATTGTGTACTGCATGTTACATCCAGGTATGTCTATGCCTATGCTTTTTCAACCTTTTAATGATGTGCGTGCCCTTATGCAAGGTCCCCCGCCTTCTGCACCCATTTCACAAGTGTATCCTTCAATCTCTATTGCCTCTGATAGCCCAATAGTTCAACACTGTGGTAGAGACACATTTGGTAATGAGACCAGTCTGACAGGTGGTCAAAGGGAGTTGGTTGTGGGAGGGGAGAGAAAATGAAAAGCCAGTCTGAGGGAAAAATTGGAGAGGCCAGATGAACATGAAATCAGTCCGGTAGAGGGACTAGAGGGACTCACTTTCCATTTCTCTATTTTCTATTTATGATTTATAATTTAAATTTTAAATATTTACTAGTTTTTACTATTTTTAATATTTAAATATTTAATATTTGTAATCCAGGGAGTGGGAAGCGCCGAAACAAATATCACTGTGATGATTGTATGTTCTAGTGTCAATTGTTTGGCAACAATGAAATATAAAGTATAAAGTATAAGGAAACCAGCCTGAACTTTGATGCTGGAGAGTGATGACTCTTTCTGTGCAGTTCTGAAGGGAATCATTAAATATTCCCATTTAGGACTACTACAGCTGAAATCTGCAGTCACAGCTGTAGGTAATTCAGTAAATAACATTGTTTTAACAAATCCATCAATCTTCCAAGCCTTCAAAGTATGCAGGGAGTGAGTGTAGTTTCCCGTTAAGGAAATGCAACTGATGGGCTGGGCTGCTGGTAAAACTGAATCAGTGGGTTCTAAGGCCCCCACTCTCTACCATCCTACTGGCTAACGTACATAAAAATAAAAATTGGAGAACTCAGAGGCTGACCTTCGTAAGACATCAGGCCCTGATTCTGAAGATGGGGAAAATCCAGAGTGACACACAACATGCTGCAGGAACTCAGCAGGTCGGTCAGCATCTATGGAAATGAATAAACAGTTGACGTTTTGGGCCAAGACCCTTCATCAGGACTGGAAAGGAAGGAAGGAAGATGCCAGAATAAAAAGGTGGAGAGAGGGGAAGGAGACTAGCTAGAAGGTAATAGGGGAAGCCAGGTGGGTGGGAAAGGTAAAGGGCTGGACAAGAAGGAATCTGATAGGAAATGAGAGTGGGAGAAAGGGAAAAAGGAGAGGCACCAGACGAAAATGATAGGCAGCTGAGGAGAAGAGGTAAGGGGCTACAGTGAGGAATAGAAGAGGGAAGGAGTAGGGGAAATGATAGTGTTCCTGACTTGGCACTGAAAACCTGTGCCAACCAACTGGCTAGAGTGTTCAAGAACATCTTCACTGCTGCAGGTGGAGTTTCCAAGCTGTTTCAAAAGAGCTTCAATCATAATTGTGCCCAAGAAGAGAGGGTGAGCGACCTCAACAACTACCATTCAGCAGTGCTCACATCTACTGTGATGAAGTGCTGAGAGAGGCTGGTCATTAATTCCTGCCTAAGCAAGGATCAAGGATCCCTGCAATTTGCCTGTCACCACAGTAAATCTAAGTGGCCTTGGACCTCCTGGAAAACAGCACTTGGCCTTGAACCGACACTTTAGTCAGGCTACCGTTTATTGCTTACAGCTTAGTGTTCAACACCATCATTCCCTCAGCTTCAAAACCTGGGACTCTGTACCTCCCTCTGAAACTGGATCATGGACTTCCTCATCAGCAGACCACGGTCTGTGCGGAGAGGACATAACATCTCCTCCTTGTTTAAAATCGACACGGGCACACCTCGAGGATGGCTGCCACTGCACTCACATGACTGTGTGGCTAGGAACAGCTCAGAAACCATCTGTAAAGTTTCAATGACACAACTGTTGTTGGCAGTCTTTCAGATGGTGACGAGGAGGTGAGATAGACTGGCTGGTTGATTGGCGTCACAACACCAACCTTGCATTCGTGTCAATAATATCAAAGAACTGATTGTGAACTTTAGGAAGTGGAATTTGGAGCACACGCACCAATCATCTTTGAGGGGTCAGCAGTGGAAAGGATGAGTAGCTTCAAGTTCCTGGGTGTCAGCATTTCCTGGGCCCAACATATTGTTGCAATTATGAAGAAGGCATGCCAGTGGCTATATTTCATTAGGAGCTTGAGAAGATTTGGTATGTCACCAAAGACTCTCGCAAATTTAGATTATAAGGACACTCAGTCCTCATTTATTGTCATTTAGAAATGCATGCATTAAGAAATGATACAATGTTCCTCCAGTATGATATCACAGAAACACAGGGCAGACCAAGACTAAAACTGACAAAAAACACATAATTATAACATATAGTTACAACAGTGCAAAGCAATACCATAATTTGATAAAGAGCAGACCATGGGCACGCTAAAAAAAAGTCTCAAAGTCCCGATAGCCCATCATCTCACGCAGACAGTAGAAGGGAGAAACTCTCCCTGCCATGAACCTCCAGCGACACAAACTTGCCGATGCAGCACCCTGGAAGCACCCGACCACAGCTGACTCCGAGCCTGTCCGAAAACTTTGAGCCTCCGACGAGCCCTCCGACACCGAGCACCGAGCACCATCTCTGCCAAGCGCCTTGACCCCGCCCCGGCTGCCGAGCAGCAAGCAAACCCAAGGACTCGGGGCCTTCCCCTCCCGAGATTCAGGATCACACAGTAGCAGCGGCAGTGAAGTGGGCATTTCAGAAGTTTCACCAGATGTTCCTTCATGCTCTCACATCTGTCTCCATCAAATCAGGATTGTGCACAGCACCCTACTTGACAGATAACAGATATTCATCACTGGAGTGGCCGCTGCGTGCTGTGTCACGCCGCCATCTACAATTGTACCGGTACTGTAGAAACTGTCATCACTGTCTGGTACGGACAGGATTGGCATAATTGCAGAAGGTTGAAAACTTTGCTAGCTCCATCATGGGCGCAAACCTCCCCACCATCATGGACATCTTTGAAAGACGATGCCTCAAGAAGGCGGCATCCATCATTAAGGATTCTCACCGCCCAGGTTGTGCCCTCTTCTCATTACTTCCATCAGGGAGGGAGTACATGAGCTTTGAACACACACTCAGTGCTTTAGGTGTGGCTTCTGCCCTTCCACCATCAGTTTTCTGAACGGTCCATGAACCCCTGAACACAACCTCACTATTTTGTTCTTTTTTTGCACTACATTTTTATTCATTTTTATATTTCTTATTATAAGTTAGAGTAACTTTAAAATATATTGCACTGTACTGCTGCCACAAAACCACAAATATCTTGACATACAACACACATCAAAGTTGCTGGTGAACGCAGCAGGCCAGGCAGCATCTCTAGGAAGAGGTACAGTCGACGTATCAGGCCGAGACCCTTCGACAGGGTCTTCAAACTTCAAACTTTCTGCATTTTCACTCAAAGAGTTGAACTGCACGCGCATGTAATGAGAGCTGTATAACTCATCTCCTTCTACCCTAGGCCATGAACTTATCAATCACTCCTGCTGTGGACCACCTGGAGGTCCAAGACGCTCTCGTGAAATGCCCGTGAAGTTCAACTCTTTGAGTGATAATGCAGAAAGTTTGAAGTTAATAACCCATCTCCTTCTACCTTAGGCCACAAACTTATCAATCACGCCTGCTGTGGACCACTTCTACAGAGAAGGGATCCATATGCTCCACAACATACACTCATTACATACATGAGTGATGATAAACCTGATTCTGATATGTGTCCCTATTGTGGATTGAGAGTGGGAAGAGGGCAGAGAGAAGGGAATCATGCCTTGGAAAAGAGGAAGGGTGAGGGGAGGGAATAGGAAGTGCCAGGAAACCGCTCTGTAATAATCAATAAACTAATTATTTGGAATCAAGTGACCTTGCCTGGTGTCTTAGGGCTGGATGTGTCTGTACCCATGCTACCCCACGCCCCTGCCACTCCTCTACCACCTGTCCCACACTACTCCTGCGGTGCTCCACCCTCGCCATTCCCAAGATCTTTTGCTCCTGCTGGATTACAAACTCACTCTCCACTCCATGTTGACAAATACTTTACTCTGTCAAAGTTTTAGGCACCATAGCTGTGTGCCTAAGACTTTTGCACTGTACTGTATGCCAGTGATAATACATCTGAATCTGATTCCATGGCAGAAAGAGGGCAGTCTGACTGCAGGAGTGGATAGACAAGCACAATAGCTAGCAAATTATCAGAAAGATTGGAAGAGCAACCAACAAGTAGCTGGATGGTCATGCGGCTTGGATAGTTGGCATTTCAGGTCAAGACGCTTCATCTGGAGATTTCCTCCACCTTCTTGTTTATTGTTCCAGATACCAGCATCTGTTCTCCTTGATAAACGGGAGAGACAGCAAGAGTGGGTAAGAGAGTCTGAAACTGCCCCTGCAGCATTGAGACTGTATTAGAGTGCTGATCTGACACTCAAGTCAATGAAGTGGGTGAACATCTCCAGAGCTGCACACACGCAAAATGCTGGTGAACGCAGCAGGCCAGGCAGCATCTATATGAAGAGGTACAGTTGACATTTCGGGCCGGGACCCTTCATCGGGACTAACTGAAAGAAGAGATAGTAAGAGATTTGAAAGTGGGAGAGGGAGGGGGAGATCTGAAATGATAGGAGAGGACAGGAGGGCAGGGGTGGATCTAAGAGCTGGAAAGTTGATTGGCAAAAGGGATACCCGGCTGGAGAAGGTAGAGGATCATGGGACGGGAAGCCTGGGGAGAAGGAGAAGGGGGGGAGGGGAACCCGGAGGGTGGAGAGCAGGCAAGGTGTTATAGTGAGAGGGACAGAGGGAGAAAAAAGAGAGAGGGAGAAAAAAGGGAGGAAAAATAAAAAATATATTTAAAAATATATTAAATAAATAAATAAGGGATGGGGTGTGAAGAGGAGGAGGGGCATTAATGGAGGTTAGAGAAGTCAATATTCATGCCATTAGGTTGGAGATCTCCCAGTGGCCACACATTTTAATTCCACGTCCCATTCCCATTCTGATATATCTATCCACAGCCTCCTCTACTATCTCCAGAGCTGACTTTGTGTATCATAGTTTAATAATGCTTAGCAATATACATGCTAGTGTAGGTCATACCATTCACAAGTCACTTTGCACTTTATAGCAAATAACAAGAATAAGGCTAGAAAGCCAATTTATTCACTAGGTAGAGGTACAAGGTACTGGAAGATACATGGATAAGAAAGGTTCGAGGGATCTAGGCCAAATGTGAGTAAAAGGGACAACCTTAGGTGGTAATCTTGATTGGCATGGGTCAGATGGGCTGAAGGGCCTGTTTCTATGCCGTATAACTCTATGATTCTAGGTTCTGTGGTATGCAGTTCAGAACAAAGGGCGGGACAAATTGTTTCTTAATTCAGAGATTATGAAGCTGTGAGAAGCACCACCAGAATTAATGATTGCCAGAGGCCATCGCAACATTTAAGAAAATTATAAAGGTATTTGGAAAAAAAAGAAGTAAAAGAATATGGAACCAGTGCAGGCACATGGGATTAGAAGTACAGTTTAAGTGGACAATAAAGACTAACACAGACTTATTGGTCCGGGCGGTCTGTTTCTATATTGTTGTTCCTCTATTGTACTATGTAATTAATTTTTCCCAGAGTAAACTTGTTGACTCTTTTACTTGAGGCTATAATAATATTGTTCTCTTTCAAATGATTTGAAAACAAGTTGAATTTTGGAAGGATTTTGAGATGAAGTTTCACAGAAAATATAATATCAGGTGTTTAATTTTTTATGTCAAGTGCTACTGGCTGAGAGGAAGAGAGAGAAGTAAAGAGGATCAGAGGAATAATTTCAGCATCTATGCTTCATGGTTTATCAAATTCAAGATGGTGAGAGACTAATGTAAAGATTTCACTGTAGCTATTTTCTAATTTTGAAGAAATTGCTGCTTCTGAAAATTCTAATTAGAAGAGCCTTTTATCAGAAATTATCTAAATCCAGGGCTCTTGTTTTTACCGTAGCAAAAATAGATCACACGCTGAGATTAAGTTCAAAAAGGAGGTTCTGTACATACCTCCTGTCAGTTGTTTAGTAAGGTTTCAGGTGGAAACTGTTTGAGAAATACAGCAAAAACATGCTTTTGGAATGCACATTCTATATATGATGAAATTAAAACAAAAAATTAAGAGCCTTGCATTCCTATACAGTGTGAGGGTCTTGCTGATGAATTATTGCACAGCCCCTGCTGCCTTGAACTGTTTGACCATTTCAGAGTTCAGTTCCTGAAGGTCTGGAGTCACATATAGACCAAACCAGACCGGGTAATGATGACAGATTTCCTTCCCTAAAGGATACTAGAAACCAGATATGCTTTTGTGATTATCCACCAAATTTTTATTCTGGATTTATTTAATTAATTGAGTTTAAATTTTCCAGCTACTGTGATGGGATTTGAACATCACCTTTGGATCATTAGCCTAGATCTCTCTATTACTTGTCAAATAACATGATATTGAGCTACCTATAGGTCTATAATAACACAGTGATTACATTACTGAAGATATATGTTATATAATGTTTAGCAGAAAGACATAAATTATTTTTGATATCCAATTCTAAGTATACTGAGAGAAAAAATCTGCACCCTCATTGGTCTCCAGTCATGCCAAAAACACCTTACAGATGATGAGGTACTTCTCAGGGTCAAGATAAATGCTTGGAAGTAATCAGTAGTATGTGGTTCACCTTTAAAAGATCACTTCAGCTCCGTTTGCAATGCTGAACATGTTTCTGTCAGGCATGTCCAAGGCAGTGACATCAATCCTCTTGTTATGGGTGAATACCTTGACTCTTGACAGGGAACTGTCAGAGGCAAGCTCTGATCAATTGGACACCCTTCTGATCAAATGGTCAGGTATGCTTTGTTAAACCTTTCTTCTTCATGTACATCTGATAATTCATGAGCCTCCCAGGGATAGAGAAAATGATACCTACTTCTGTATTAACAGTTTTAGTAATGCTAATATTCCCGACAAGCTAATGCATTTGTCGCTGAACCATAAATCACACATCAACTGAAACTAGCTCCCTTGCAGCTACAGCCAAACTATCAGTCTAATAGCACGTGATGGGTTGCTTTTCATTCCACTTGGCAACTATTAACAGTGCAAAAAAATGCCTCAAAATTGATTCGGCATCCTAGCAGCTCCAGAAACACTAATATTGAGGCTGGCACCATTTTGTAGGACAACGCTGCGCAGGTTATGTGGGTTCTATGAGCAATGGAAGAAATAGAGGGCGAGCAAAGATAAATTTTAATTGATTTTGGTGTCTCCAGTGTGCTCACCATCTATAATTACAAACTCTTTTTACCCAACCCTACTCCCTAACCCCAGCAATTAATCATGTGGGTGATGAGTGCACTCTGTTTGCAGTATAAGGTGAGCTACTGTGGGATTCTTATTTGATGCTCAGCTATTCACTTGGCAAGTGTAAATGAGGATGGAACCTGTTGGATTGGGGTGTAGAATTGTTACTTATTCTTGTTGTCTAACTTTCTTATGCTTGTATGTATTTTTATATAATCACCTATTCACTTATTCATTATGTGCCCTGCCTTATGACGTGGGCAATTATGGTCTTATGCCCATCATTGTTCCTGGCAAATTTTTCCACAGAAATGGTTTGCCATTGCCTTCTCCTGTGAAGTGTCTTTACAAGATGGGGTGACCCCATTCATAATCAATACTCTTGAGAGATTGTCTGCCTGGTGTCAGTGGTCACATAACTAGGACTTGTGACATGCACCGGCTGCTCGTACGACTATCCACCACCAGCTCCCAAGGCTTCAGGTGACCCTGATCATGAGGCTTAGCAGATGCTACACATTGCCCAAGGGTGAACTGCAGACTTATTGTGGGAAAGAACACATTACACCTCCTTGGTAGAGACGTATCTCCACCCCGCCACCCAAAACTATATACATATAATTGTTCAGTGAGTTTTCCTGTGGTTAGAGTTGCCTCGGTATTTTTCTGTAAGTTTTTTCCTTTCGTTAGCCGGGGTCATATTACTTGAATCTGGCTACCTTATTGGTTAACTGTCATCAATGGAATTTCTGTTATCTGTAGTCTGGTACGAGAAGACCACACTACTTTTTCATTTTCTCTTTCCTTTTTTCTCTCTCATCGTGTTTCTTCTTCTCTCCTGCTTTTGTAATTTATCAATAAAATGATCATAAGCAACAAGTTTTGTGCCTCATTCTCGACTTCCGAAGAGCTTTTGCGTTGCAAAAACATCTGGATCCAACAAACCTCACCATTGAGAACCTTTCCATTAAACCTGAAACCTGGGTGAGAACTCAGTTGAAATATTTGATTCTGAGGCCACATTTAGTTTCAAAATCTTGGAGAAGACACAGGAGAAATTTACTGGCATGACCGCAAGGTGATAACCTTAGTTATGTGGCAGGGCTTGTAGATGGAGAGCAGGGAAAATAAAAAGAAAATTGGTATGGTTCTAAATCATGAAGAGCAAAATAATAGAAGCTTCCAGGCAGTGAATTGCAGATCACAACGATTAGCAAACCTTTGGTTCTTTCGCCATAATCGATCTCCTTTGAATACTTGCTCATTTTCTGTGGCAAATGCATCAGTAACCAAAGGAGACGCATTAAAAGTAATTGGCAAAAGAAGCAGAAATTTGTGAATTGTTGTGATCCAGAATCAGCTGCTCGAAAGAGTCCCAGAAGCAGATTGAATAGTAATGCTTGAGAAAACTGAATATACTGTATACTTAAAAGAGGGAATAAAATGGTAGGACTATGAAGCCTAAGCAGGGGAAAGGGATTAATAGCAAAGAGCAGACATGAGCATCATAATCTGAGTAGCGTCCTTCTGGTGGTCATCATTGTACCATTCCATACTCATTGGTCAGCCAATGTTCTCTGGATGTCAGTCTCTCTCAAGTAAAAATAGGTCCTGGTGAATTTTATTAAGATTCTCTTAACCACTTCAAAATCTCCATGAATAGATATTTCTCTGTAATATCACTTCCAGGATATTGGCTTGAGTGATAAAGTGTGAAGGGAAAGCAAAACAAAACCTGCAAATGCTAGAAATCTGAAATAAAGTGGAGATTATTGTTGTGATTATGGACATGATGGGTGGTTTTAAAGAGGAGAAAATAACTTTTGAAATTGAACCAAATTCAATTACAACATACCCAAGATAAATAGCCCACTTGAACTATTGAGGCAGAACTGAAGTTTCTGGACTCATTTGCATCTGTCCTACTGGAACATGACAGAAAAGACTTATTGCCTTTGTTGTTCGTTCTTCACTTTCATTGCTGCATAAATGTAGGATGAACTACCAACAACATTTAGTGCAGGCATAGTAGATCACCCTATAAATGGCAACATTACTCAAGTGATGAAGAGTCCAATGGCTTCCGTATAATTTCAGAAAACAAAATGTAATTTATTTGTTCATGATTTCATATAAAATATTAAATTAGTTTGGTGATTTGCTGCAAACCAGCATCAAATTTGAGCAATAAAAAAGCTACATTAGTGATTCCTCAAGCGCCTTCCATACACCTGCAGCTTTCCCTCAGTACCAATTTTTTAATACTTTTCTACCCTATCATTTCACAGGGGCTTGCTAAAGTAATGTTAAAGTGGAGGATAAAATCTTGGAAAGGGCTATACAGAGGCTTGAATGGGCTTTTAGTGAGAGAAAAAGAAATCTCAAATAATAACTGTGGTTGTTATTCATGAAAGAAAAATAAAGAGGCTGAGCCAGTCAAGAGAAGAAATAAACTGATTCAAAGAGTATACCGCAAGAGACTAAACCAAAGTGTATTATTTTATATTTTGGAGCATTCTGACTATTAAAAACAGTTGCTCTCCCATCAGGAACACCAGAAGAAAAAGAATCCATGCAAGATATACCCACCTGGGGCACAACAGTGATCTCACAGCATAAGCCTAATGGAGGGAGGAACAACAGGTCTTAGCATTTGGCTGAGTGCAGACAATGGCAATTCCAAAGGGAGAAGCAGCGAAATGTTAGTGGCAAAAACCCGAAGGTATGACTAGTTGATATGTAAGCTATCCCTTGCTCTGTGACTTTCTGGTTACTTCCTGATGTAAATATAGCTTCGCTGGCTAAGCATAAAACCAACTGTGCAGTTTGCATTGTGTAATGTGAAAGTTGTAGGTTATTCAGCAAGGAGTCAATTCATTGTTTGTATCAACATATTCTATTTGTATCTGATTCACTTTTTCTTCTCTTGTCTGTTATTTGAACCTCACTGTAACTGGGCCATACTTCATAACTATAGCCCAGAGGGATTTCAATACGACAGGTAGACATATAACCTTGCTACATGTTGCTGAAGTCTAGTGCACAATCTCAGGCCTCAAGCTACTACATCTGTGTAGCAACAAAGATAGAGAGCAATGAAAAATGTAAGAAAATGCACAGCTGATTTTCAGATGATATCTGCTTGAAACACTCACAGCATAGTCCTCATGCTCTTTATGAACAGTAACTTTCCAAACCCTATTCTGAAAAGTTTTGCATCCATTAACTTTTCTGCTTGATTGACTAATACACAAGGAAAGCCAACATCAATATTCAATATTCAGGAGGGATAGACATGAAGGAAGGGGAGGTGGGGTGGCGTTGCTGGTTAAAGAAGAGATTAACGCAATAGAAAGGAAGGACATAAGCCGGGAAGATGTGGAATTGATATGGGTAGAGCTGCGTAACACTAAGGAGCAGAAGACGCTGGTAGGAGTTGTGTACAGGCCACCTAACAGTAGTAGTGAGGTCGGAGATGGTATTAAACAGGAAATTAGAAATGTGTGCAATAAAGGAACAGCAGTTATAATGGGTGACTTCAATCTACATGTAGATTGGGTGAACCAAATTGGTAAAGGTGCTGAGGAAGAGGATTTCTTGGAATGTATGCGGGATGGTTTTTTGAACCAACATGGCGAGGAACCAACTAGAGAGCAGGCTATTCTGAACTGGGTTTTGAGCAATGAGGAAGGGTTAATTAGCAATCTTGTCATGAGAGGCCCCTTGGGTAAGAGTGACCATAATATGGTGGAATTCTTCATTAAGATGGAGAGTGACATAGTTAATTCAGAAACAAAGGTTCTGAACTTAAAGAGGGGTAACTTTGAAGGTATGAGACGTGAATTAGCTAAGATAGACTGGCAAATGACACTTATGGATTGACGGTGGATATGCAATGGCAAGCATTTAAAGGTTGCATGGATGAACTACAACAATTGTTCATCCCAGTTTGGCAAAAGAATAAATCAAGGAAGGTAGTGCACCTGTGGCTGACAAGAGAAATTAGGGATAGTATCAATTCCAAGGAAGAAGCATACAAATTAGCCAGAGAAAGTGGCTCACCTGAGGACTGGGAGAAATTCAGAGTTCAGCAGAGGAGGACAAGGGGCTTAATTAGGAAGGGGAAAAAAGATTATGAGAGAAAACTGGCAGGGAACATAAAAACGGACTGTAAAAGCTTTTATAGATATGTAAAAAGGAAAAGACTGGTAAAGACAAATGTAGGTCCCCTGCAGACAGAAACAGGTGAATTGATTATGGGGAGCAAGGACATGGGAGACCAATTGAATAATTACTTTGGTTCTGTCTTCACTAAGGAGGACATAAATAATCTTCCAGAAATAGTAGGGGACAGAGGGTCCAGTGAGATGGAGGAACTGAGCGAAATACATGTTAGTAGGGAAGTGGTGTTAGGTAAATTGAAGGGATTGAAGGCAGATAAATCCCCAGGGCCAGATGGTCTGCATCCTAGAGTGCTTAAGGAAGTAGCCCAAGAAATAGTGGATGCATTAGTGATAATTTTTCAAAACTCGTTAGATTCTGGACTAGTTCCTGAGGATTGGAGGGTGGCTAATGTAACTCCACTTTTTAAAAAAGGAGGGAGAGAGAAACCGGGGAATTATAGACTGGTTAGCCTAACGTCGGTGGTGGGGAAACTGCTGGAGTCAGTTATCAAGGATGTGATAACAGCACATTTGGAAAGCGGTGAAATGATCGGACAAAGTCAGCATGGATTTGTGAAAGGAAAATCATGTCTGACGAATCTCATAGAATTTTTTGAGGATGTAACTAGTAGAGTGGATAGGGGAGAACCAGTGGATGTGGTATATTTGGATTTTCAAAAGGCTTTTGACAAGGTCCCACTCAGGAGATTAGTGTGCAAATTTAAAGCACACGGTATTGGGGGTAAGGTATTGGTGTGGGTGGAGAATTGGTTAGCAGACAGGAAGCAAAGAGTGGGAATAAACGGGACCTTTTCAGAATGGCAGGCGGTGACTAGTGGGGTACCGCAAGGCTCAGTGCTGGGACCCCAGTTGTTTACAATATATATTAATGACTTGGATGAGGGAATTAAATGCAGCATCTCCAAGTTTGCGGATGACACAAGGCTGGGTGGCAGTGTTAGCTGTGAGGAGGATGCTAAGAGGATGCAGGGTGACTTGGATAGGTTGGGTGAGTGGGCAAATTCATGGCAGATGCAATTTAATGTGGATAAATGTGAATTTATCCACTTTGGTGGCAAAAATAGGAAAACAGATTATTATCTGAATGGTGGCTGATTAGGAAAAGGGGAGGTGCAACGAGACCTGGGTGTCATTATACACCAGTCATTGAAAGTGGGCATGCAGGTACAGCAGGCGGTGAAAAAGGCGAATGGTATGCTGGCATTTATAGCGAGAGGATTCGAGTACAGGAGCAGGGAGGTACTACTGCAGTTGTACAAGGCCTTGGTGAGACCACACCTGGAGTATTGTGTGCAGTTTTGGTCCCCTAATCTGAGGAAAGACATCCTTGCCATAGAGGGAGTACAAAGAAGGTTCACCAGATTGATTCCTGGGATGGCAGGACTTTCATATGAAGAAAGACTGGATGAACTGGGCTTGTACTCGTTGGAATTTAGAAGATTGAGGGGGGATCTGATTGAAGCGTATAAAATCCTAAAGGGTTTGGACAGGCTAGATGCAGGAAGATTGTTCCCGATGTTGGGGAAGTCCAGAACGAGGGGCCACAGTTTGAGGATAGAGGGGAAGCCTTTTAGGACCGAGATTAGGAAAAACTTCTTCACACAGAGAGTGGTGAATCTGTGGAATTCTCTGCCACAGGAAGCAGTTGAGGCCAGTTCATTGGCTATATATAAGAGGGAGTTAGATATGGCCCTTGTGGCTACGGGGGTCAGGGGGTATGGAGGGAAGGCTGGGGCGGGGTTCTGAGTTGGATGATCAGCCATGATCATAATAAATGGCGGTGCAGGCTCAAAGGGCCGAATGGCCTACTCCTGCACCTATTTTCTATGTTTCTATGTTTCTATCATGTTTTACCTTGTCCATATCAAAGTGCTCTGAAATTTACACCTACCTGGTTACTCTTTTGGAATCCTAGAATGTCTCCTGTTGGAACAGTTTTTGTTCCCCTCAATTCAGGGCACTGAGATTAGAAGTGAAAGGCTCAAGCCCAAAAAATTGAAGGGGTTTTGCTGAAACTTGGTGACCTTAAACTCTTTGCTAGTTGGGATCAGTGGCCACCATCAAAGAATTCACTGGCTGATTTTCCGAAAATTCGACAATTCCTCTCCCCCACCACCCCACCACAGATGCTGCTCAACTCACTGAGATGGACTCACTCCTGGGGGACTTTACGGCTTGACGTTTAATGTTTTCTGTGATATTTGTTTGCTTTTTGCTGTTTTGTGTGATTTGTTCTTTTTTCACATGTCTGATGGTCTTGTTGTGTGTGTGTGTTGGGGGGGTGGTTCATTAAACAGGTTCTATGGTGTTTCTTTGTTTCGTGGCTGCCTGCCAGAAGTCAAATCTCAGGGTGTATATTGTATACATACATTGATAATAAATGTACTTTGAATCTTGAACTTTGAACTGTAGTGTTGTGTGTCTCCTGGAGTGCTGCTCTTCCTCCTTAATATTTATGATTACTAAATTTGAAAATGGATTAGGCTAAAGATTTCAGAATGTGAAGAGCTTCAGATAATATAGAAGATACTATTACAATAGTGACTTTTAAATTAATCTGATGTCTGCAGAAGAGCCACTATGGAACAGAACTTTGTAGGAACCACAGCTGCTATTCAGAGCAGATCTACAAACTAGCAGAAAAGTGAGGCTGAATTCAATAAAATGGCATCAAACCCTAGGTCACTTACTGTATTTTTTACCCTGGATATTTTCCTCAGTGTTCTGGACAAATTGAACACCAAGTTCCAAAATTTCTTATTGGTTTGAAGTTTTACTTCAAACCACTAAATAGAAAGCTAAATTGCTGGGATGGCTTAACTGATTTAAAAATTGCAACGATCACAAGTCATCACCTGGGGTTCAATCATTCAATCAGAAACCTTACAGCTGATCTGGAGGGTTTGTCCACTTATTTCTGAATTTGCTGCACATTAGACCGAACTCCATTCAGGAATTAGTCTTCTTTTGCTATGTTCTGTTGGGTGGAAAGCTAACTTTTCCAAAGATTAGCATCTCAGGGTCTTGGGTCCGTGTCCATAGGACACTCAAAGTTGCTGCGCAGATTGACAAGGTTGTTAAGAAGGCGTATGGTGTGTTGGCCTTCATCAGCCGTGGGATTGAGTTCCTGAGTTGTGAGGTAATGTTACAGCTATATAAGTCCTTGGTCAAACCCGATTTGGAGTACTGTGTTCAGTTCTGGTCACCTCACTACAGGAAGGATATGGATACTATAGAAAGAGTGCAGAGGAGACTTACAAGGATGTTGCCTGGATGGGAGGGCATAATTTATGAGAATAGGTTGAGTGAACTTGGCCTTTTCTCCTTGGAGAAACAGACGATGAGAGATAACCTGCTAGAGGTCTATAAGAAGATGAGAGACATTGATCATGTGAATAGCCAGAGGCTTTTTCCCAGGGCTGAAATGCCTAACATGAGGGGGCATAGTTTTAAGGTGCTTGCAAGTAGGTACAGAGGGGATGTCAGGGGTAAGTTTTTCACATAGAGAGTGGTGGGTGTATGAAATGCACTGCCAAGACAGTGGTGGAGGCGGATACAATAGGGTCTTTTAAGAGATTCTTAGATAGGTACATGGAGCTTAGAAAAATAGAAGTCTATGCAGTAGGGAAATTCTAGGCAGTTTCTAGAGTCGGTTACATGGTTGGCACAACATTATGGGCCGAAAGGCCCGTAATGCGCTGTAGATTTCTATGTTCTATGTTCTATGTCCTAATTCAGTGCTTATGAAAGCCTGTGAGTTTTTGAAAGAAACTTCAAGCACAAATAAATATTGCATTTTGATGAATATTTCTGCTTTCCATTAAAATATGATTATCTCAAAATAGAAAGCTTTCTTCTTTTCTTTTACCTTTTACTGGACACACAGCCCAGAAAATAAGTCAGTCCAGCAGAAATCAGAGATTCAGCATGCACCTATCATTATGATTTTATACTTCTTAAGCAACTGAATGATAGCTTGATAATAGGGAAGTGATAAATACCTGTAAGACAGTGGTGCATGCAGCAAGATGGAAAAAAGCTAGTGGTTGTAGAAAATTTTATGTATGTCACGGTTGACTGCTCGGGACACATACATTCTCTTTCATGTAAGTGTCTGCAGCTTTCACGTAAACCCTGTTACCCACCTTCAGGTCAAGTCCACTATCAGCCCATCACAACCCTCCATGGACTCCCAATGACAGCTTTCAGCTGAGTCCTGATGACAGTTCATGCACTGGAAGTGAATGAAGTTATGGCCGACTTGCCAGCCAGTTCATTTCTATGTGTTAGGCGTTCATTGATTGCTTTTATTCCTTTCCAATGTTTCTGGGATTAACACTTATATATAAATTCTACCTCCTTATATTAAGAATGACTGGCTCTTTGATGAGCCTACATCTACATCACGTGTAAGTGGAGACAATAGCCACGTTGGGGGGGGGGGGTGAATGGGGGTAAACATTAGCTTAAAAAATGTAAGAATGATGCAATGTAAATCTGTCAAGCAATAACGAGCATGAATCATGTCAGTCTTAAGTTGGTCAAAGTGTATTGATTATCATGCAGGTTATAATGAGAAATATTACTGGTTTGCTGTTGGTTGCTGGTCACAGGATAATACATCACTTTTCTCCTCATTATTTTTCTTTCAATTAATGAAATTTTAGCAAACTGTCCTTTTTTAATGTCTTGAAAACTGTCCACTTGTGATTACACATTACCTACAAACTTCTGATGGTGCTTTAATTTGTAAACTTATGATTATTCTGAACTCATTACCTATTACTGTTGTGTATTTAATATTTAAGTAATATTGTAAACATATTGTTTGATTAAGCATTCTTTGTTGTTTACATAACTCGTTACCGTTTTAATGTAAAAGTTCGTGAATGGCATACGTTATTACACCAACATGTCCCAAGTGCTCCTCACAAAAGTAAAAATGAAGTAGACTCGTTTATGCAGCTCTCATGTTTTCCTTTCAATTTGTTTCTGGAGTTATATGACATAACATTGGTGATGAGGAAGTATTAAAATGAACCCGAGATGACTACATAGCTGTTTAAGTGTAGCTCATTTTTTTCTTTGCAATGGGGAAAAAGAAATGTTTGAATTGAAAAAAGGCAGAAAACAGACAAAATTCATGGGTTCACAAACATTGAGTACCGGGTGATACAAATAATAAATAAATAAAAAGCAAGCAGAAATGGCTATCTACATCAGAAAGATAGACGTGTTCAATTGCACAACAGATAACTGGATGATGTATACTGAATGAATTGAGCAGTATTTTAAAGCAACTGAAACAGCCACTAAAAAGTGAGTGTCAGTTTTGCTGAGTGCAATGGGTGGCAGAGTGTATAGTTCACTTTGAAGTTTAACTACTCCAACCATACAGCCAAAATGAACTTTGCTGATATCGTAAATGTAATGCAGGAACATTTAGAACCAAAACTATTGTTGATTGCAGAATGCTTTAGGTTGTATTAGCAGAATCAAAAGAAAGGGGAGTCCATTTCAGCTTACGTGGCTGATTTGAAGAGATGTTTCACACATTGTCAGTTCAGTAATAGGCTTATTAATGCACTGAGAAATTGCTTAGTTGGTGCAATCTTACAAGAAATCATTCAAAAATGGCTCCTAACTGAACTACAACTTACATTTAAAAGAACCGTTGAAATAGCTGTATCAATGGAAACAGCAGACAGGGATGCGATTGAGTTACAGTCTGCAATGAAAGTGAGCATGAACAAAATTGCAATATCTAAATAGAAAATGGCTTGGCCAAAAAAATGTTAATGTTGTGTCAGAGGCTCACATGCAGATTTAAAGGCAAAACTTGCAGAAAATACAACAAAGTAGAACATATGCAAAGAGCATGTCGGGCAGACAAAAATAAATTGACTTCACAGGGAATAGAAAAAGATAAAAAGTCAAAATGCAGTTTCAAAAAGAGCACTAGTCTGCATGCTGTTGATGAAAAATCTGATAATGATGAGAGTGGTACAGGACTGAGTAGCCTTAAGATATATAATGTGAAAACAAATATAAGACAAGAAATATGGCTTACATCAGAAGTGAATGACAAATTAATTAAATTTGAATTAGACACTGGCCTGGCTGTTTTAGTCATTCCACAAAATGAATGTGAATGGCATTTCAAAGATACTGAAATGAAGCCCGCAGGTATCCAACAAAGAACTTATAATGGAGAAAAGATAACTTCTGTGGTAATGACACTCATAACAGTGGTATACAGTAACCTACAAGACACATTGTGCTTGTATGTGGTAAAACCAAGAGAGGCAGTACTGTGGAGTTGTGATTGGCTGAGACAATTCCAACTTGATTGGAGATCCATCCACCATGTGCATGCCACATCCCCTGCAATGGAGTCAACTGAAAGAGAATTAAGTAAGGGACTGGATGATGCCACAGCAGTGTTCAAGGATGGCATTGGAAAACTCAAAGATATCAAGGGTAAATTAGTGTTAAATGAAAATGCCATACCCAAGTTTTGCAATGCCTGTCTGGTTCCCTATACCACCTGCGATAAAGTAGCCAATAAGTTAGGTTGCATGAAGGCTGAAGGAATTCTTTCCAAGGTTAAGTGGAGTCCATTTGCAACTCCATTCGGCCCTGTAGCCAAGAAGAATGGGTCTATCAGCAAGTCTCAAGGCCAAAGGACATGTCACAGTTGTGGACTTTTTTAGGATTTGTTAATTACTATAACAGGTTCCTGTCAAACCTGGCTTCTGTGCTCCAGCCCTTGAACTCATTGTTACAGACCGGGAAGAAATGGCAATGGACAAAGCAGTGCGGTGGTTTGCAAAAAGAGAAAGGAAATGGTGATGTCAGAAACTGGACTCATACATTCTGAAACATGAGGAAATCTGTAGAAGCTGGAAATTCAAGCAACACACACAAAATGCTGGTGGAACGCAGCAGGCCAGACAGCATCCATAGGAAGAAGCACAGTCGACGTTTCGGGCTGAGACTCTTCGTCAGGACTAACTAAAAGAAGAGATAGACTTACTATCTCTTCTTTCAGTTAGTCCTGACGAAGAGTCTCGGCCCGAAACGTCGACTGTGCTGCTTCCTATGGATGCTGTCTGGCCTGCTGTGTTCCACCAGCATTTTGTGTGTGTCACACGTTCTGATCCATATTGTCCAGCGAATCTTGCCTGTGATGCCTCGCCTTAAGGTATAGATGCCGTCATGTCGCATGTTATGAGTGATGTAAGTGAACATCCCATAGCCATTGCATAACAATCCTTTATCACTGCAGAGAAAAAAAAATGCATACAGTTTGGCATAAAGGCCTTAAGTCTGGTTTGGGGTATAAAGTGTTTCAACCAGAACTTCTATGAGGAGAGAGTTTATCCTCAGTACTGACCATCAATAACTAGTGTCCATTTTCAATGCACAAAAGAGTGTTCCAGTAACAGCACCAGCACAAATACTAAGATGTGCTCTGTTTTTTGGAGGACACAATTACAAGATTGAATTCAAGAGGACAACTAATCATGGAAATGCTGATAGATTGTCCTGTTTACCCTTGAAAAAGGAAATACCTGAAAAAATTACAAAGGAGGGCACTCCTCTTGATGTATTCTCCCTAAAGCAAATCGAATATCTCTGAGGATCTAACCTGGACCCAACATATCGATGCAGCTACAAGGAAGGCATGACAGCAGCTATTTTTCATTAGGAGTTTGAGAAGATTTGGTTTGTCTCCAAAAACACTCGAACATTTCTACAGATGTACTGTGGAGAGCATTCTAATTGGCTGCTTCACTGTCTGGTATGGAGAGGAGGGGAGCTACTGCACAGGATCAAAGAAAGCTGCAGAGAGTTGTAAAGTTATTAGCCTCCATTGTCTCCTGGATATCTTCAAGGAGCAATGTCTCAAAAAGGCGGTGTCCATTAATAAGGACCCTCTTCATTCAGGTCATGCCCTGTTCTTATTGCTACCATCAGGAAGGAGGTACAGAAGTGTGAAGGCACACACTCAACGATTCAGGAACAGCTTACTCCTCTATGTCTCAGATTTCAGAATAGACATTGAACCTATAAGCACTACCTCACTACTTTTTTTATTTCTATTTTTGCACTACATATTTAATTTAACTATTTATATATATACTTATTGTAATTCTCTTTTTTTTCTACTGTTATGCATTGCATTATACTGCTGCTGCAAATACAACAAATTTCATGACATATGCCGGTGATATTAAACCTGCTTCTGATTCTGATAGATGCACAGAATCAGAATCAAGTTTAAAGCCATTATATTATATGACTTGAAAGTTCTTGTTTTGTGGCAGTAGTGCACAGCAAGGACAAAAAAAATTACTATAAACTACTCAGAGGAAAATGTGTAATGCATATTACAATCAGGTTTAATATCACCGGCATATGTTGCTAAATTTGTTGTTTCCTTACTGTAATTCACAGTTTTTCCCCTCTATTATTATGCATTGCTTTGTTCCTCTGCTGCAAAGTCAACAAATTTCACAACATATTCTAATGATATTAAACCTGATTCTGAAAGTCTACTTATTATTGGCATAGATGATTCAAAGGGAAACCAAAAAGGACCCTACACTGTCTCAGGTCTACATGGCCACCCAAAATAGCTGGGATGTTCAGAAGAAACTCCAGTTCCTCCACTTTCACCAGTGCTGGGATGAACTTGCCCTGAACGGATGTTGCCTTATGTAGGGAATGAGAGTTGTACTATCCCAGCTGAGAGCTAAATTGTTGGACGAGTAACATGCCGGCTGTCTAAGCATGGTCAACATGAAAGTGTTGGCTTGAAGCTTTGTCTGGTGGTCTGGGATAGATCAGCAGCAGATCGAGCAGCTTGCCAGTACACTGTTCAGGATGCCAGCATGTACAGAAGGTGCCAAGAGCAGTACCTCTCCATCCCTGGGAATGGCCTGCATTGCCCTGACAGAGGATCCAGGTGGATTTTGCTGGACCATTCATAAGATCATAAGACATAGGAGCAGAATTAGGCCATTAACTCTATTGAGTCTGCTCCGCCATTCTATCATGGCTGATTCCGGATCCCACTCAACTCCATACACCTGCTTCTTGCCATATCCTTTGATGCCCTGACCGATCAGAAAACTAGCAACTTCTACCTTAAATATACCCATGGACTTGGCTTCCACCGCACAGCATTCAACAGATTCACTACTCTCTGGCTAAAAATATCCTTCTTAACTCTGTTCTAAAAGTCTGCCCCTCAATTTTGAGGCTGTGCTCTCTAGTTCTGGATACCCCCATGATAGGGCATATCCTCTTCGCGACTAGCCTATCTAGTCCTTCCAATATTTGGTAGGTTTCAAGGAGATCCCCCTGTATTTTTTCTAAATTCCAGTGAATACAGGCCCAAAGCTACGAAATGCTCCTCATATGTTAACCCCTTTTTTCCTGGAATCATCCTTGTGAAGCTTTTCTGAACGCTCTCCAATGACAACACATCCTTTCTGACATATGGGCCCCAAAACTGGTTGACAGTATGCTGTGTGGCCTGACTAGTGTCTTACAAAGCCTCAGCATTATTTCCTTGCTTTTATATTCTATTCCCCTTGAAATAACTGCCAGCATTGCATTTGCTTTTAATACCACAGACCAACCTGTAAATTAACCTTCTATGAGTCTTGTGCAAGGACTCCGAAGTCCCTCTGTACCTCTGATGTTTGAACCTTCTCCCCATTTAGACCATTCATCGGTACAAATTTCTTGGTCGTAGTAGATGCAGCTACAAAGTGGCTAGAAGTGTTTCCAACAGCCTCCACTATGGTTTTGCACACGTTTGATGAGTTGAGAAGTCTCTTCTCAAAGACTGGTGCTGCAGAACATTTAGTCAGTGACAATGAGCTTCAGTTTTTTGTTGAACAGTTTTTGTCATTTCTGAAAATGAATGGAATAAGACATATTACATCTGCGTTGTACCTTCCAGCTACAAATGGATTAGTGGAAAGAATTATCCAGAGTCTAAAGAATACTCTGTAAGCAATGTCAGCACAACACACTACACTGACATTGAATGAAAAGCTTGTCAATTTCCTCCTTGCACTTCAAAATGCAGCACACTCCACAACCTACAACTCTCCATCTATACTGTTCCTGGGTCATCCCTTGCACTCACATTTGGATCTCTTTGAACCCAATCACAGAAAGAGTATGCAGAACAAACAGCTGAGACAAATTGAGGGCTCCTCAAATGAGAAGGTTCCATGTTTCACTCCTGGACAAGCAGTCCTGGTGAGGGACAACGGAGGTGGGTACTTGGAAAGATTAAGGACAGAATGGGACCACTCTGCTACAGAGTAGAGATCGTGTCTGATGACATCTGAAGATGACGCATCGATCAATTGTGGAGGGCAGAGTCAATCGTTAGAGAAGAAAGATGTCCAGAGCTGTCAGAACCATCTCCTGCAGTCCCAGAGTCAACTCACAACCTCCATGGAGGTGGCTCCAGAACCTGAAATTGTTTCACAGCCACGACTCACCTGCCAAGCAGAGTGACCCCTCAAGAGTAAGAAATCCTCCACAGTGATTAAATACTTAGGCCTGAAAGGGACAGTTTAAAATTTACTATGCTGTGGATGTCTATACATTAGTTGTGTTACAGTATATCGTATACTGTATATAGGCATAGATATGCATATACTGTAAGTTGAGATGCATTCTATATTGAGTTGGGGTTTGTAGCTTTGCAAGGAGTGTTTTTTCCCCCGGCTAGCTTCTGGAGTTACAAAACACAACAATTATAGTTTTACTCTTGTCCACCAACCTTCTGTACATCAAACCGAAATTGTGACAGACTGCATTTTACATTGTATTTCTTAGAGAATTATGCACTTGAAATTTTATATTCCATATTTTAGTCCATAGGCCATAGGCATAAGGATAGAATTAGGCCTTTCAGCCCATTGAGTCTGCTCTGTCATTCTTTCATGGCCGATTTATCATCCCTCTCAACCCCACTCACCAAGATAACACTGGAAGACAGCGCCTTCAAGTGCAGTCAATGCAGCTGAGACTGTCACTCCCGTGTGGGCCTCTACAGCCACAACAGATGCTGCTTTAACACAGACTGAAGCAAGACCTTCCAGGCGCAGATCCATGGTCTCGCGAGACTAACGGATGTCACCACCAACCCCACTGTCCTGTTTTCTCCCTGTAACTTTTAACTTCCCTACCAATCAAGAACCTATTAACCTCTCCTTTAAATATATACCCATGATTTGGCTTCTACAGCCATCTGTGGCAATGAATTCTACAGATTCACCACCCTCTGTGCTAAAGAAATTCCTTATCTCTGTTCTAAAGAGACCTATTCTGAGGCTGTGCTGTCTGATCCCAGACTCCTCCAGTTTACAAAATATCCTCTCCACATCCACTCTAAACCTTGCAATAGATTAGATTAAATTATGAGGACACTTAGTCCCTGTTTATTGTCATTTAGAAATGCATGCATTAAAAATGATACATTGTTCCTCCAGAATGATATCACAGAAACACAGGACAAACCAAGACTAAAACTGACAAAATCACATAATTATAACATATAGTTACAACAGTGCAAAGCAATACCGTAATTTGATAAAGAGCAGACCATGGGCACGGTAAAAAAAAGTCTCAAGTCCCGATAGCCCCATCATCTCACGCAGACGGTAGAAGGGAGAAACTCTCCCTGCCATGAACCTCCAAGCACCGCAAACTTGCCGATGCAGCACCATTGGAAGCATCCGACCACAGTCTGACTCTGAGTCCGTCCGAAAACTTCGAGGCCTCCGACCAGCCCCTCCAACACAGCCTCTCCGAGCACCATCCTCTGCCGAGCGCTTCGAACCCGCCCCGGCCGCCAAGCGACAAGCAAAGCTGAGGACTCAGGGCCTTCCCTTCAGGAGATTCTGGATCACACAGTAGCAGCGGCAGTGAAGCGGGCATTTCAGAAGTTTCACCAGATGTTCCTCCGTGCTCTCACGTCTGTCTCCATCAAATCAGGATTGTGCACGGCACCCTACTTGACAGATAACAGATATCACCACCGGAGTGGCCACTGCAAGCTGCGTTGCGTTGCCATCTTCTCCTCCAATATTCGATAGGCTTCAATAAAATCCACATTCATTCTTCTAAACTCCAGTGAGTAGAGGCCTAAAACCACCAAAAAGTCCCCATACATTAACCCTTTCATTCCTGGGATCATTCTTGTGAACCTCGTCAGGCCCCTCTCCAATGTCAGCACATCCTTTCACAGATAAGGGGCCCAATACTGTTCACAATGCTCCAAGTGCATTCTGACCAATGCATTTTAAAGCCTCAATTTTCCTACTCTCTTCAGTGTCATTTCACTCATTTCTTTTTCTCTACAATTCATATTTCTCCATATTTAATGTTATCTATTACTGACCCATTCTGTTTATTTGACTGTTTTCTCTTCATTTCCTATAACCCTCCTTGATCGTCTAACCCAGCATTTCTGTACTTGTATCAAATTTCAATATTGTTTTCACTAAATTCAAATTATACATTGGTCTTGAGAAGAGAGTTTTCTTGTATTTGCACAATTTGTTGTCTTTTGCAGATTTCTTTCGTGGTCACCTTTGTTGTGTGCAGTTTTTCATTGATTCTATTTAGTTTCTTCATATTTTCAGTCAATGTCCACAAGAAAATGAATCTCAGGGTAGTATATGGTAACATATATGTACTTTGATAATAAACTTACTTTGAAATTTGCACTGTTTCCAGTTTTTTAATGTTGTCAGCAATATTCACTCTAACCATTCTGTCAAGTCAACCAAGTTTTCTCTTGCACTATACTGCTGCTTTTTCCCAACCTACTTTAAGCAAACAACAAAATCAAATGGCTTTTTAAATTCCACAAGCCTTACATACTGGCCATAAGTCCCATAATTCTATCAAGTAGATCACCCTTTAGAAAACTCGTTGCTTATAAAGCCTTTAAATAACTTGTCCTTTTCTAAATATTTACTCATCTTAACTTCCACCATAGATTCTAAGAGTTTGGTTGCAATCAGCGTTAGTGATCAAAGAGTACATCCCATTGGCCTACCTTGTTAGGAGTTTGAGGAGATTTGGTATTTCACCAAAGACTCTCACAAATTTTGATAGATATATGGTGGAGAGCAGCCTGATTGGTTGCACCCTAGCAAGGTATGGAGGCCCTAGAGCACAGGATTTTAAGGGGCTGCAGAGGGTTGTAGAGTCAGTCAGCCTTATCACAGCCACAACCCACCCCACCGTCAAGGATATCTTCATGAGGCAGTACCTCAAGAAGACAGCATCCATAACCGAGGACACTCACCAACCAGAACATGCACTCTTCTTGTTACTACTGGAGGAGAAAAGGGAGCCTGAAGACCCACAGTCAGTAATTCAGTAACAGCCTTTTCCCCCATGCTTCAGATTTGTGAATGGATCATGGACCCATAAACACTATCTTATCTTTCATTATTTTGCGCTATTTATTTATTTTTGAAATCTATAGCAATTTTATGTCTTTACACTGTACTGCTACTGCAAAACAACTAATTTAATGTCATTAAGTCAGTGAAAATAAATTAAATTCTGAATTTAGATGGCTACTTTAAATCACAAAATTAGGTGGTAAAAAATTTTACATTCATCTGTTATTGCAAAATCATAGATATCTTCTTATCTGAGGTAATATGGGTGGATATTTAACTGAAGGGAGATTAAAATAGTTGTGAAAGAAATCTTTTAAAGTTATAATGCTAATCTGGCTGCCTTTAACTAACCAGTCCCCTAGTTTGACAAAGCACGTTTGTGGGCTTTGTGACCATTTCAGTCAGGCAGTAAAACATTTCAAGAAAATTGCCTACTATTTATCAGGAATTTTACTTATATACTATCTGGGAAATCTACCAAATAAAAGAAGGCAGAACAGTTTAGGATGTTGCATTGCAGGTTACTAACTAGGCCAAGATACAGAGGACTAAACTACTGAGCTGGTGACAAATCTCACCAAGATAGCCGTTGAATATAAATTCAAATAGTTTGGTAAACCTGGGAGAGGGGATGTGGTAGAGATAAGCTAGTGCAGTAACTATGAAGCAGCTGGATTTCAGTTAAAAACTCATCTAGCTAACTGATAAATTTTGAGGATGGAAGTCTACCATCCTTACTGTGTTTGATCTATTTGTGACACCGCACCACCAATGCAGTTAACTATTAGTTATTCTCTGAAAAGGCTGGGGGAGCATTACATTCAATGGAAAGTTAGGGATGAAGAGTAATTGGTTTCCTTGTTACTGTCTTCATCAACCCATGGAGAAAGTTCTGGTTGCCTTTACAGCTCTGCTGAAGGTAAGTAGGGGCAGTAGTTTCTCCAGCAAAGCCATTAAACTAATTCATTTGAAGAAAGAGCAACATACTCAAAATGTTGAAGGAGTTCAAAAGGTCAGGCAGCATCTATGGAGGGGAATAAACAGTCCAGGTTTTGGGCTCTGACCCTTCACCAAGACTGATCTCAGCCTGAAACAGCGATTGTTTATCCCTCTCCATAGATGGTGCCTAATTTGCTGAGTTCAACTACATTCTGTGTGCAGCATCTGCAGAATATTCTGGGTTAATCCTTTGAAGCCAGTTAGTGATTGGCTGCTCATCTTCTTCCAGTCCCACTTAACTGTATGAGGTTTGACTCACTGTCCATCTCACCCCATGCCTACAACCACTTTGACCTCATTTATAGAGACTGACTCTAATCCTCAGCATCCTATGGTTTCTCCCTCATTGCTTATACTTTAGACCAGTCAGACTAACATTGACATTGGAAACCTGTGGACAAAAATTAAAGTAATGACCAGCTAGAGTGTCTGGAATACTTATGCTTTTTACTTTGCTGGGTTGGATTCCTCAAAAGATGTGAAGTAACTACTGGGGCCAATGTTCCAGAAACATTTAAAAGACTTTGTAGAACTCTTTCTTAAGTCACTACAAATATAGCGACCAAAAGAGTTCTTACTACTTTGTTCTTTGTGTATACATAATTTGTTAAATATCACAAATTAGTAATGATTTATCGAGATCCAGAGTGAGGAAGACAGAGAAACTATTCACTTGTGACTCACTCGCATTGAATATAACCTCGCTTTCAGTAGACATTAACTACATCGCTGAATAGCTGAAAATGTTTCAACTCACATTTTATTAGTGCAGTTATACTTAGATCATTGCAAAGTACTTCCTACTGTGTGTGTTTGAGGTTTTGAACCCCACCCTTGAAACTTTATCAAAAATTCTAAGCTGCTACTTTGGTGTAGCTCTGAAGTGCTGTAGTGCAGCACTGATCTGCTAGCGGTCTCCTCTACTGAACGCCAAACTCAGATGAGATCTGATCTGCTCTCTTAAGCGGAAGGAAAATATTGCACAGTATTGAATGACAGGTGATGATATAGCCTGGCGGATATTTGCCTCACAACATTATATTTACGTTAACTTGCTTTTTTGGTGCTACAAAATAATCACAGGCCAAGGTACTTCATTTTTTGTAAAGCAGCTTGGAACATCTAGAGCAGCAACAAACTACATTCCTCCAGCAGTTAGTTTTTGGAATCTGCCTCCTGAATCAATGTCATATGAGATCGTGTGTAGGAAGAACAGAATGAAGGGAAAAAATTTATATTTTTTAAAAAATTAATTTTACAGGATCTGGTTGTTTCTGAAAACTTAGAATTTATTGCTAATGCCCAATTGCCTTGAAACAGTGGTAGTGAGTTGACTACATGAATCATTGCATTGGACAATGGTAGTGTAGTGGTTAGCACGACGCTTTATAGTACAGGTGGCCCAAGTTCAATTCCCGCCACTGCCTGTAAGAGGTTTGTATGTTTGCCCCATGACTGTGTGGGTTTTCTCCAGGTGCTCCAGTTTCCTCCCACGGTTCAAAGACGTACCGGTTGGTTGGTTAATTGATCATTGTAAATTGTCCCATGATTGTGCTAGGATTAAATGGGGGGATTGCAGGGCTGGAAGGGCCTATGCTCAATAAATAATAAAAATAAATTAATCCTGGTGAAGATACTCCCATAAAACATAGAGAGTTATAAACTTTAAACCCAACGCTGATGAGAGAACAATGAAACATTTCCAAGGATGGATTTGGAAGAACTGTTGGTGGTAGCATTTCCATGCACTTGTTCTTCTTGGCGGAAAGTTAGTGGTTTTGCGACATCACAGTAACCTAGTTAAGTGACTGCAGTTCATTTAGTGGGCTGATGTTGCTTGGCTGATGAGTGGTAGATGATATTGAGTTTCTTGAGAGTTGTTGGCGTTTTAATCATCTAAGCAAATGGGAAGTATTTCATTATGTTCCTTCCAAGCATTGTAACAGTTGGGAAGATCATGGGCTATCAAGAGGTGAGTCACCCACTGCATGATACTCATCCCTAATCTGTTCCTGTGGTCACGGTAAGCATGTATGAGTGAAAGGAAATCTGCATTTTTAATGCTTATTTAGTTTGTTTTAATCATTTGTTGTGAAAGAGATTTAATATTTTTTAAAATTCTAATAATTTTATTTTTTAAATAGATTTTGAATGTCAGTAATATTTGGAAGTATTTAATGCCCTTGACAGCTATGGGAGCTGGCAAAGCCTGGTGCACAATGTAGCTGGCTGTCAAAGATCATTTCTGGTGCAGGTGGGGTATATGGGTTGTTTGCAGGGAATGGATATTGGCATTTCACCTACCAGCAAGCTGAATGATGCAACAGTAAGTGGTCTTCTTATATTAGTGCTGACTGTGGGCGGGTCATTAAAAAGAAAAAGAAGAAAGATCAGCTTTATTTTTCACATGTATATTGAAACATCAAAACAGACAGTGAAATGTGTTTGCTTGTGTCAGGGATGTGCTGTGGGCAGTATGCAAGTGTCACCATGCTTCCAGTGCCAACACAGTATGCCCCAAAATACTAACCCCTACTTGTATATCTTTGGAATGTGGGGGAAACCCATACAATCGTGGGGAGAATGTACAAACTCCTTACAAACAGCGGTGGAAATTGAGCCCGGATCTTACTGCTGGCGAGCCATAAAGCATTGTGCTAACTGCTGCACTGCAGTGCGGATCTGGCAGGAGATTCTTGGTTCTTCAATCTCTCTTCATTAAGTAGAACATCTCAGTACTGCAGGTTTAGACTCTGATGACCAGGGTCTTTGGCCAAACTGAAGCAACAAAATGCACTTAAGTAAAGATACATGCTTTAATATTTCAACAATTAGTTAAAGGAATATAATTTCCCGAGTACCCAGGTCCCATACATCTCTTCCTCTCCAGTGACCGCACTCAGCATTAGACTTGGAGTAGATTTAGAAGGCAGATTTCTCATATAGCACCCATTATGTTATTGATATGCCTTTGTGGTTTTATTAATGAAGAGTTAATAAAGCAGCAACTATACAGCAGTAACATAATGGGTGGAAAATTTTCGGGCCAGAACCTACTGTCTACACTCAGCCTGAATTTATCACAGATATGCATGAAAGGTAAGCACTTAACTTTTGCAAATCCACCAGTTGTTAATTACTTGCTCATCCTCACTCATGAGGTCCTGCACTTTAAGAGGATTAATACCATCATGTAGAGGTTTACTGTGACAAGCTCTGCTTATAAAACAGCCACAAAATTCTTTAATAATTGGCCAAACTGTGCTGAATGAACTATTAATAGTTTCTGGCATTCAAACATGTTCCAAAAAATCAAAATCCATTAAGGTCAACTAAATAATTAAAAATGCAATGATTATTGAAGAAAATGGATGCCAAAACCCTTAAGATTTCTAAAGAAAAAGTCATCACCTGAATTAAGATTAATTTTTAAAAATAGATTTTCCGAAGCATCTGGATCCCAGACCGCTGTTCCTATTCATTGACTGCTCTCACCCTGATGACTTGGGGTAGGTTTAGTGGACAGATCCCCCAGTGGATATGTTGCAAATTATACAGTGCCCATAAAAAGTATTTACCCCCTTTGGAAGTTTTCATGTTTTATTGTTTTACAATATTGAAAAACAGTGGATTTAAATTGGCTTTTTTGACACTGATTAACAGAGAAAGGCTCTTTTGTGTCAACGTGAAAACAAATCTCTACAAAGTAATTTAAATTAATTACAAATATAAAACACAAAATAACTGATTGCTAAATATTCACCCCCTTCATTGGTATTTAGTAGATGCACATCTGGCAGCAATTACAGCCTTAAGGCTGGGTGGATAAGTTGCTAAGCTTTGCACATCTGGACACTGCAATTTTTCCACATTATTCTTAACAAAACTGCTCAAGCTCTGTCAGATTGCATGGGGATTTTGAGTGAAAAATCTTTTTCAAGTCCAGCCACAAATTCTCAATTGAATTGAGGTCTGGACTCTGATTTAGCCACTCCGGGACACTGACTTTGTTGTTTTTAAGCCATTCCTGTGTAGCTTTTTCTTTATGCTTGAGGTCATTTTTGTCTTGCGGGAAAACAAATCTTTTCCCAAGTTGCAGTTCTCTTACAGACTACATCAGGGTTTCTTCCAAGATTTTCCTGCATTTTGCTGCATTCATTTTACCTTTTATCTTAACAAGCTTTCCAGGGCCTGCTGCAGTGAAGCATCCCCACAGCATGATGCAGCCACCACCATGCTTCATGGTAAGGATGGTATGCGGTGTTTGGCTTACACTAAACATAGCATTTAGTTTGATGGCCAAAAAGCTCAAATTTGGTTTCACCAGACCATGGAACCTTCTTCTAGCTGACTTCAGAATCTCCCACATGTCTTCTGGCAAACTCTAGCTGAGATTTCATGTAAGTTTTTCAACAGTGGCTTTCACTTTGTCGCTGGGTAACAGTTGTTGTATGCGCTGTCGCTCCCATCTCAGCCACTGGAGCTTGTAACTCCTCCAAAGTTATTATAGCTTTCTTGATGGCCTTCCTGACTAGTCCCCTTCTTGTACTGTCACTCAGTTTTTGAGGACAAACTGCTCTTGACAGATTTACAGCTCTGCCATGTTCTTTCCATTTCTTGATGAATGACAATGGTACTCCAAGGGATATTCAGGGACTTGGTAATTTCTTGTATCCATCTCCTGACTTGTGCTTTTCAATAACCTTTTCGTAGAGTTGTTTGGAGTGTTCTTTTGTCTTCATGGTGTAGTTTTTGCCAGGATACCGACTCACCAGCAGTTGGTCCTTCCAGATCATAAGACCATAAGACCATAAGACAAAGGAGCAGAAGTCAGCCATTCGGCCCATTGAGTCTGCTCTGCCATTTTATCATGAACTGATCCACTCTCCCATTTAGTCCTACTCCCCCACCTTCTCACCATAACCTTTGATGCCCTGACTACTCAGATACCTATCAATCTCTGCCTTAAATACACCCAATGACTTGGTCTCCACTGCTGCCCGTGGCAACAAATTCCATAGATTCACCACCCTCTGGCTAAAAAAAAATTCCTCGCATTTCTGTTCTGAATGGACGCCTTTCAATCCTTAAGTCATGCCCTCTCGTACTAGACTCCTTCATCATGGGAAACAACTTTGCCACATCCACTCTGCCTTTCAACATTCAAGATGTTTCTATGAGGTCTCCTCTCATTCTTCTAAACTCCAAGGAATACAGTCCAAGAGTGGACAAACGTTCCTCATATGTTAACCCTCTCATTCCTGGAATCATTCCAGTGAATCTTCTCTGTGCCCTCTCCAACGTCAGCACATCCTTTCTTAAATAAGGAGACTTAAACTGCCCACAGTACTCCAAGTGAGGTCTCACCAGCGCCTTATAGAGCCTCAACATCACATCCCTGCTCCTATACTCTATTCCTCTAGAAATGAATGCCAACATTGCATTCGCCTTCTTCACTACCAACTCAACCTGGAGATTAAAGATACAGATACGGGTGTATTTTTACTATAATCAATTGAAACATCTTGACTGCACACAGGTCTTCAAAAGCAGATCTCCATTTAACTAATTGTTTGAATTCTTAAACCAACTGGCTGCACCAGTGATGATTTGATGTGTCATATTGGGGGGGGGGGGTGAATACATATGTAATCAATTATTTTGCGTTTTGTATTTGTAATTAATTTAGATCACTTTGTAGAGATCTGTTTTCACTTTGACACAGAAGAGTTTTATTCTGTTGATCAGTGTCAAAAAAAGCCAAATTAAATCCATTGTGATTCAATGTTGTAAAACAATAAAACATGAAAACTTCCGGGGGCGGGGGGAATACTTTTTATAGGCACTGTAACTTGCTCTTGCTCTGCTGCTAGATTCTATAAGGATTCAAATGGTCAGAGCACAATTTAGAAAAAGATAAAGTCAAGTGTTTACCAAGATCAGAATTTGCATACCCAGTCTGGAAATATTGTTAATATTTAGTGCAGAGAAATGACAAAAGGTCCCTGTGAAACTCGTTGTGTTTTTCTGTAATTTGTTGCTCATTATCTTTTGTTGTCATTGCCTTGGACACCATAGCATTTTCATGTTGACAACCTTAATTATTTTGTCAATATATTAAACAAACATGATTGCCCTGAAGACATGAGGAGACAGACTAATACTGACCCATTTCATGGTGAAGCCGGTTAAAATGAGAAGTAAATTCAATCTGAAATGGAAACACACCTTTACATCAGGGATCCCCAGCCTGGGGTTCACGGACGCCTTGCCTAATGTTATTGGTCCATGCCCAAAAATGGTTGGGAACCCTGCTTCACATACTCAAGTTTCCACAGGTAAACCTGAACTTGGAATAAACTTGAAACCATGGAATTCATTGCCACAGGTGGCTGTGGAGGCTAAGTTATCTAGAATATTAAAAGCAGACATTGGTAGTTTCTTGATTAGTAAGGGCGTCAAAGGTTATGAAGAGAAAGTAGGAGACTAGGGTTGAGAGGGGTAATAAATCGCCCATGATGGAATGATGGAACCGACTCAGTGGTCCGAGTAGCCTAATTCTGTTACTGTGAATCATGGTCTAATGATCTAAATATGCTTTAAGTTCATTGACTAGTGGATTGGACTTTTGAATGAGATAAAGGAGTGAAAGTTTAGGCACAGCTGATGACATCGCTGGAATCTGTGGGCTCGCTCCGGATGTGTAAACGACCAAGCACCGAGTGATCACTTTCATTCACATTTGATTTATAACCTTGTGATTGAACTTGATACCAATCTTAATTTAAATCATAGTCATTAAAGAATCCTGTCGACAACTCAATTTTATTTTATTGAACTTGAGATGGAGCTAGATTGTGAAAAAAATGTTAATGTAATAAAACGTGATCAATGTAATTCCTTTTGCTTCCAGACTCTTATTCGAGATTAAAAAAAACTAAGTACTTTTATCTCATTTTTTATTATGTTGGATCTTGGATTTTTAATTGAATAGGTGTGTCCTTAAGCTCATTTATCTAAAGATCCTGAACATTAGGAACTTTTTTTTTCATTTTCTTAAATGAACATTTCATTGACAGCTAAAACTCACATAATGTTGTTTGACAAGGTTTGGAAATGATTATTCTATTAATATCAAACACAGTCTTTTACATGTAGAGGCACTTACTTCCTAATATTTGTATTTATTTACTTGTTACAGTCTAATAGTATCACAAGTATATAGGATGGAATGATAAAATGTAAGACCAGTTTCAAATTAGCCCTCTTAGACCTGATAACCACAGAGACTGAAGAATCCTGCATTAAAGTATTCAAAGGTTAATACATTAAGCAGGTAATACATCAAAATGTTTCATTTGTACGAGCTCGATTACAATATATTGCTACTTCGTCAAAGTTAATATTTTGTTAAAGCGGCTATAAATGTTCTATATAACTGGAGTCATACTTCAATTGCAGTTGTGATTGAAATACATAAATAAGGTGTTTGTTTGGCTTATTTTGATTTATTTCAACCTTTTTCTCCTTTGGAACCCCTGGTGGATCATCACTTTGTTTATTACAAATTAAAGTTCAGCTGATTGTTTGCCAGACTCTAGGCCTTGTACGTATTTCTATAGCTGTTCCCTTTTCATATCACTGCCCAGCATTCATTTGCAAGTGGCCCTCATCTGCATGAGAATTATACAATTAACTTTTGATTAACCACCTAGTTTGTGAAAGCCATGGTGTATAAAATATTCTGCATTTAAATAAATTCCCCAAATTAGGAGCAGATCTTCCATTAATCTATGACCCACAATAAACAACAACACTGGGTGATAATCAGGGTCAAAACAATAGATCCAGCAGTAGGGCTAGAATGTCATCTTTAAATATAACAGCCCAGATAAAGGCTTCCAGATTGCACCTTATCATAACACAAAAAAAATCAAAGCTCTCTCTTGTCTGTGGCAAAGCGCCAGAGCCCAGCGTCTCGAGCAACCATTGTTTGGGACCACAACCATTGCCAGATTTGCATTCAGAAAGACAGTTCTTACACACATTACATCACGTACAGCACTTATCTCTGCGTCTGACAATAATTATCAGTAAGAATGTACTCAGAATGACTTTTTTGTGATATTTATGCATCACAGACACAAGGAAGGTGAGATAACAGCATTATGAGAAAGAAGAGTCTCAGAAGGCATTGCTCAGAGCTGTGCTCTTCGATTAAATTTACTCTGACACTGTGGTGCGACTGAACAAGTGAAAAAAGGACTATAAAGCTTTTATTTAATGCAATAATAGCTATGAACACATTTCTCTCTGAAAGATAAGATCCTTTGTCAAAACAAACAAAAGAACCTGTATTAAACATTATCTGAAGAATATATATGAGGAAACTAAAATCTCAGGTTTTATTAACAAACAATTTGTTTATTTGACATTCAAAATAAAATGCTGGCACTATTCATCTTGAATATATATAAAAAAAGACTCAACCATAATATAGCAAAAAAAAATCACAGGATTTATATATTTCGCACCAGTGTTGTCAATCACATGAGAATTTTTCTTTTTGTTTTCATATGAGAAAAAGTGTAAAATATTCAGATTTCATTCATGCTTGCTTGCTTGTAGTTAGGCAAATGTCAGATTAAGTATTAATAATTAGACGATTACCACAATGTTACCAAGCAACACAATAGAAAGTTTATTCATTATGCTAATCACAGGTTTTGGTTTTCACCAAGCCTAACTTCAATGTAAAATAAAGACTAAAAATATTGTATTGAACTCAGTTGGTTGCTCATTCTTTATAAAACCAAAAATTGGTACTCGGTTTCTTTACCTCTACTAAAACATTTTAATAAAATTGGATGTAGCTTTGGATAGGTGTAAGTATCAGGAAAAAAGCTGAAGTATAACATACAGCTTCTTTGCATGTGTAATGGAAATGAGTAGCTTTACAAGGTTATTGGACAAAAATCTGCAGAATGTTTGCTTTAATACTGACTTAATAATTTATCAGTTGGAGAAATGACCCTCATAGCCTGTACGAATATAAATTTAATTAATTGTGTGAATTAAAGCTACAATATGTTTGTTTTATATAACACAATGCAAGAATAATTGTGGAGAATGTTTCTGTTAACATTTTAAGCACCAGCACTGGGCTAATTATTCCAGCAGCAGGAAATTATGACCAAATTAAAATAATACGTTAGAGACTGGTTACGTAAAACCCCTGCGGTAAATGCTTCAATTACATTTGAGAGTCCTATTTTAGCAGACCTTGTCTGAAAAGGTTTTGAACATCTTTATGGTAGCAGTTGTCATGCTTTAGAAAAATCACATGCGGTAAAAAATCAGAATTGTCAGTTCTGAAGACATTGCTTGTTCCGTTGGGTAAAGCAGAGAAAGCAACACTGGCAAACAATCTTTAGAAAAGGACGGAAACAGCAGCAGAATGATGATAAAAAGCACTGCATGCTTTATTCTCACTGAAGGATGGCAACAGTAAATCATTTTGAGAAGAAGTAGAATATCTGATAGGTCATCTGTTGTATAATGAAAGAATGGGAGACAAGAGAGAAGTTAAAGAAGGAAGGTGATTCAAACTCTCTGGGGAAGTTAGATTCAGACACATGTGTAGGTGATGAAGATGCATATGTAGCATCTGCCATCTGTGTCCTTCATTAGCCCAGGTGAATTCTAACACTTGCATTATAGTCTATATGCAAATTTTATCAACTTTGTATAAGGCTAATGACAAAAGCTACAATACAAGTACTGAATGTTAGGATTTAGTGTCAAGTCCTAATGGTTTGCTGTTCTGGGCCTTAAGTAGCCAAATCTTTATTGAGTGGTAAACCATTGGGACATTTTAGTCTTTCAGAAGGTTGTTCTGGTTACTACTGCTTTAGTGGATAAAATCCACAAGGACACTCTTTTAACTTGTTTAGACTGTAACCATTCGGTTTTATTTGATTTGGACCCACCAGGGAGGTGGCTAATTTAAACATGTCTGGAGTGGCTTTCATTCTGGACTTCTGCTGGAGAAATGTAGGCAGGTGATCTTTAAATGGTCTCCTTATCCTGGTCAAAGAGCAGTGAATCTATTTTACTTTTAATATTCCACATGGACGTACTGTTTTCAAATCAATACCTAACCTTCCCCCCTCCCCACATCTGCTCTTGAAGTGAATTGCTTTAGTGGGCTGCACAACTGTAAAAGTTTCCAGATCTGCTGGCAAATGCTTAGACCTGGACAAACTAAAATCTGATCTGAGAGATTTAAAGTAACAACTCATCACAGGCATTCCGAGGTCTTGGTGCCACACACCACCTGAGCTTTATGCTTATTTTAGATTTGTGTTGATGGAAGCTTAATGAGGAGGAAAATGTTTAATTACCATGTGTTTCCTAAGGTTGTTTAATAGAACAGGACTTACTGTTTTGCTGAGGTCATAGGTCCATGAATAATATTGAAATACATTCTGCATTATTATGTTCAATTTTATTAGTCTTAGTTTTGATTTTAGATCAGCTTTGTTTGAAAAAGTACTTGAAAGATTAACTATGATAGTTCAGAGTCACATTAATAATCCAAATAAAAAATAAAGCTGTAGGCACATTTGCTAATATAGAGGAAAATTATCAAGCTCCAAATGCTGAACATATTTCTTGTTTCTGGCAATAATTAATTTGCTTTCAAACACAAAGTATAAGTGTATTTTAATGGGAACACTCTCCGTTTATTTCTATCAGTCATCATGCACTTTAGGAAATCTGTGGCTGCTTTTTAATTATTGGGTCAGCATTTGACATAGATAGTACTGACCACAGCGCAGATGTGAGACCTTAAATGCCAACACTTCTGTCAGTACGATAAAACTAACAAAGATAACAGCTTCAATTTCTTAATTAAGAAAATAAGTACTATTTAGTGGTCATTCTAGGCTGATCATTGCCATTTTCCAGAAGACCGGCACAGCAGTGGGCATATTATAGCAGAAAATGAACAAATCCAAAGTAACTGATAATGATATTTCACGTAAAATAATGCTGGAGATTAGAAAATGGTGTATTATGTGTGTTAAATAAACATTGCATTTATCTTGGACTTTGAATGCAGTTTTATGTCCAGTGCTGAGATTCAGGAAAAACAAAGTTTTTTGCTCACCTTACTCTAACCTTTAGATACACACTCATTACTTTGTTACACAACCCCACTTGTATAATGTATGCGCTAACAATATAAGTGTAAGAGTTAGATTTGCTGGCCCTAATGGAATATCTGCTGCTATTGTGCAATAAAAATATTTGATTATATTATACAAGATTAAGCTGCTTGTAGTTTGGGATTAATCTGTGGATGATCAGACAAGCTGCTCAGCAATGTCCAGGAATAGATATTCGGAAGTATTGAAGTGCTACACAAATATTCCTCAGGTACCCGGACTGTAACCTTGCACAGGATCAGCAGAATGCAACAAAAATTATGTTGTAAATTGTGAAATAAACTGCCGGGAATATTTTGCAGGTCAATAAACATAGAAGGCAAAAGATAGGCATTGATAAGGCTCTAAGACATAGGAGCAGAATTAGGCCATCCAGCCCATCGAGTTTGCTCCGCCATTCCACTATGCTTTCTCCCTGTAACCTTTGATTCCCTTACTAATCAGGAATCTATCAACCTCTGCTTTATATATACCCATGACTTGACCTCCACAGCCATCTGTGGCAATGAATTCCACAAATTCACCATCCTTTCCTCCTTATCTCTGTTTTAAGGGGATGTTTTCCTACTCTGAGGCTGCATCTCTGGTCCCAGACTCTCCTACTATTGGAGACAACCTCTCCATGTCCACTCTATCAAGGCCTTTCAAATTTCAATAGTTTTCAATGAGATCCCTCCTAATCTCCAGTGAGTACAGTCCGAGAACCATCAAACGCTTGTCAAATCCTTTCATTCTCTTAAGCATTCTTGTGAACCTCCTTTGGATCCTCTCCAGTGCCAGTACCCTTTCCTAGATAAGGGGCCAAAACTGCTCACAATACTCCAGGTGCGATCTGACCAATGCCTGATACAGCTTCAGTATTACATCTTTGTTTTTATATTCTAGTCCTCTCAAAATGAGTGCTAACATTGCATTTGCCTTCTTTACCATTGACTCAACCTGCAAGTTAACCTTAGGGGAATTTCGGATGAGGTTTTCCTAGTCCCGCTGCACCTCTGATTTCTAAATTTTCTCCCTGTTTAGAAAATAGTCTTTATTCCTTCTACCAAAGTGCATAACTTTACACTTCCCTACACTGTATTCCATCTGCCACTTCTTTGCCCATTCTCCTAAAATGTCTAAGTCGCTCTGCAGACTCCCTGATTTCTCAATACTATCTGCTCCTGCGCTTACTTTGTATTGTCAGCAAACTTGGCCACAAAGCCAGTGATTCTGTCATCTAGATCATTGACATAGTGTATAATGTGAAAAAAAAGAGGTTCCATTTCTGATCTCTGTGTTCACCAACAGCCAACCAGAAAAGGTCCCCTTTATTCCCACTTTTTGCCTCCTGCTAGTCAGCCAATTCTCTATCCATGCGAGTATCTTTTCTGTAATACCATGGGCTCTTATCTTGTTTAGCAGCCTTATGTGTGGTACTTTGTCAAAGGCCTTCTGAAAACCCAAGTGAACACCATCCTCTTACTCTCCTGATTACATAAGATTGGAATGACCAGAAGGATATGCCCAAAGAAGCAAAGGGATCGGAGAACAAAAGGTCTCTTGAACTCCAACTATTGTTCTTTTGATCCCTCTCCCAATTTGATGATAAACTGAGTTAATCATACAGTCCGATTGTGTCAGTTCCAGAAAATGTGTGCAAGCTTCAGATAATCATATTCTTTCTCCTTGAGATAATGTTGAAAGTTAAGGGTTGTTTCTTTCAAGTCCGTATTTTTGAATGACCATTCGATTCTCAGTCAGACTCTTGTACCTGGAAATTCAATCACATCATTTCATGCTTTCTGAACTATGCAATTAAAAATGATCTTACTCTAGATTAAAACACAACTGTGACCTTCACTGGATTATTTTTTTTATTTGGAAATTTAACTTGACACATCTGTGTGTGGGCCATCTTTACGGTTTAGGAGTGAATTCTGGGATAATCACACAAGGATGATGTCCTTTCCTACGGCCACCAATGGGCCAGCTAAGTTCTTCTGCAAGCTCCATAAGCCATCAGCAAGAACACTTAGGACAAATTGTAAAAATGCATCACTAAACTTTTACCTTTAAGGCCCTCTTCCCACACTGCAGCATCCACAACTGGCTGATTTAACTCAAGCCCTCTGATCCCACTTTCAGACCCTTATATGGCCCAGTACCCCAGTCAAGATTCTGACATCTAACGACCTTACCCTGCCAAATAATTAACTGTTGGCCCTGCATCCCAGGCCCTGATCTCCAGTGTTAATCTTCAGCACTATCTCTGTTATTGCTGACATGGACCAAAGAAACCCTAATTTAGCAAGACTTCCATAGCAACCCCACATCTTAGGCATGGGCTATTCAGAAGCTCCCTTTGATCCAGACCGCACCATAGCCCTGATTACCCTTACGGCCACAACCTGTCCACCCCAATTTCACGCCAAACCCATACCTTTTCCCATGGTTTTGAATGCAAAGGTGTACAGTACCCACTTATTTGTGCCTAAGGTCCTAGATCTCAGTTATGACCAAAGGGGTCATTTATTTTATTTTTTAATTTAGAAATATAGGAAGGTAACAAGCCCTTCTGACCCAGCGAGCGCATGCTGCCCAGTTACACCCATGTGATCAATTAAGCTACTAACCCGTACATTTGGAAAATGAGTAGCTTGGGTGGCTGATGGTTGGGTTGAGTTTTTCTCCGATCTTGGCAATCTGCTTGCAAATGTTTCATCCCTGTTCGAGGAGACATCATCAGTACACTGTTAATTGTGGTGTATCCTCTGAATGCTTAGCCTTTATATGCTTATCAGTCAGCGGATTCCTCCCACATCACAAATGAGTTTCCGAAATGACGACCAAAGAGCTGATTGATAAGCATGTAAAGGCCAAGCATTCGGAGGACACAACACGATTAACAGCGTACTGATGATGTCCCCTCCCCTCGTATGTTTGCAAGAAAATTGCCAAGATTGGAGAGCAATTCAACCCAACCCGTACATCTTTTAAATGAGGGAGGAAACTGGAGTACCCAGAGGAAACCCATGTGGTCACGGGCAGAAGGTACAAACTCCTTGCAGACAGCGGTGGGAATTGAAGTCTAGTCGCTGGCATTGTAAAGTGCTGCACCAACTACTACAGTACCATCATTAAGTACTTCTCATCGGAGCCTGGCAGCAACACCAGCTGAATACACCTTTTGTCTGCGTAGCTCCATAAATACGTGAAGAGTTTCTTCTGAGCACATCTGTATTTGTCCTTGTTTTCCTCAACCACTTTCCTCCTAAATATGAAAGTAAGATTGCTCCTCATTATTTACCCCATAATGGCTTTACTTTGCATCGTGAAAGCTAGTTTTGGGAAAGAAAATTTTTGAGTGGATATGTTAGCTTCATTTGTAATATTACAGCTTTAACCATTCAGATTCATTGTAAATATCTAATCAAAATATGCATTTCTTCAATATGTACTCACATCTGGGCAATTTATTAATGAACTTGCAAAATTCGTAATAATCCTTGTGGGATTATTACAGTTTATTTGCAATGGTGTTAGAGATGTATGTTATTCATATCATTCCCTTTGCCTCTGTACTAAGAAAAACAGCTCAATATGCCAAACACTGTCTAACTTACTCATAGGCAAAATGGTAAGAATTCTACTTAATGAAAAATTGAGTCAGAAATACACGATTGGGAAACTACTGTATTCCTATACTTATATAATAACCATAATATCACAACTAATTGCATTTGGATGCTTAAGTACCTTAGTACAACCAAAAACAAAATAACCACCTTTTAATTATGGCTAAAACAAAATAACATGCAAAATAATGGTATTTTTGAATGATTTGTCCAGAAAGACATTTCAATGAACCGAATATGTTTAAAAATGCAATTCTTCTACTTTCACCAAAATCTATCTGGTATTAAAAAACCTGTAGGAAAAGTTTTGTAAATATCATTCTCTATGAAGATAGTAATAAATATTTGTGATGGATATTGCAAATAAAATTGTAAGTTCCTTGGAGACCAGGGGTGTCTAATCGCAGCATTATCTATTATTTTCCATTAGATGGCAGTCTTCAGCTTTTAATGATCTCATTCCTACCACTTTCTCACTCCAAAAAATGATTCGGGGTGCTTTTCAGAATCTGTACAACAGTGAGAAGGTTGTGACAAATTCCCTGGGCAATTTAAAAGTTGCTGAACTTTGTGGGAGACTATTTTTACTTCCTATAACTCTAGTGTTATTTATTTTCCAGAACATTCAACCAAGGAGCCTACATTCAGGTCGACAATGATTTTTGAAATCTGGTTTCTTCATTAGTTTTTTCTTGGGTTTGTGCCACAGCAATAACAGTGAGATTTTAAAAAAATGAAAACATTGAGCATAAAATATTTTAAATTTAGCAATTATTTCACGGAGCTGCAGAAACTTATCCCGGAGTTACTCTCCGTGAGGTAGATTTTTGACTCTGTTGGAGAGTATAAAGCAGGTGATGCATCTCTCCTGATTTTTATTTTATTGAAGTCAAAAGCTGCTCTGTGTGCTTAATAGATTGGACATGTTAAATAGAGAAAATGCTTGTTGGAAAAATGATTTGGGAGCCTTGTTAAAACAAAATCTGCAAAAAAGCGGTATATATTTTGTTAGTACATTACAAGAAAAGTTTCTGAAGCTGATTTACCATCATAGGTACAAAAAGTGACAATTTGAGGACTATAGGTTATTAAGCATCTGTGCATATCTGGGAGGAGGAAAACAATAGCATATTATTTTCCACTGAATTTATGTTAAACACCAGTTATTAGCTGAATTCTTATTTTTGACGCATGGACACATAAACACAAAATAAAAATGTAAAAGGCTTGATAAGACAGAAGAGATGATGTGAGTGTTTAATTGCCAAGTATTAGCAGGGATCCCCATGGAGGTGGCGCTGATCAACCCTGTTAGTTACATTTACAGCCAGTTCTTTGTCACTTGAAGAGGTGATCTCCTCTTCAAATCCTCCCAGGTTGAAACTTTGCAGTCCTCACCTCCAAGATATCGCCCAAGGGAATTATCTCCTTACAATCAAAAATATCAGACACTTGAGCATTTGTTCGTTTTGGGATTTGGAGGTGCAATGTAGGGACATCCAGCCTGCTTTCAGTACCACTCTGTCTTGATTCTGACAGCAGGAGGGACATAGTGTTTTTATCAGTTAATTAGAAACCTGAAGGCAATGAGGCTCACACTGGCAAGCCACCTTCTGCTTGAGTGTGTGCTGTGAAACTTTGGTCCTCCCATTCCTGCTTGGTCATGAACAGTTACAGTAGCCAACAGAGTGGTCCATTCTCGCCATGCTGGCTGCCTTTGATCTTGTTGATATCAAGCTCTTTTTATACGACTGGGGGTTGAGCTGCAGGCTGCGGGCACCACAGTAACCAGCATTAGCACCTGTATAGGATAGACTTACCTTTGTGCTTTAAACACAACCCGTGAACTGCTACATGACATCTAAGGCAAACCAATTGACTGCCGGTTTAATTAGATTGGAATATTATGTTAAAGAACAAAGAGTCTCCAAAGAAAAAAAAATGTGCTACATATGTGACAAAGATAAATTGGATTGTTCAATATATTCCTGATGAAACATTACATTTTGTCACTAATTATCAATCTGTTTTATCTCCGGACTGGCTGGGTGGATTTTACATGCAAGATCTGACACACCAATAGTTTTTAAACACTCCTGCAACATTTACATCCTTAATTTTGAAAATAAAAATGTTGGAATCAGCAGGTGTAAATCACAGCTGAGAACAAAGTCTAATCTTGTTGAATTCTTTCCAAGCCGATACTTTACTAATGAAGTTCTTAGCTGTGTGAAGAAATTATAACAGCAGTGCCAAATTTTTCTTTGACTAAGTGAGGTTCACTGCTTTGAGAAACATAACAGATATCCCTTCTTTCAATCATAGCTTTTAAAATGTTTTACTTTTTCTGAATTCTGGTTTAATGAAAATTACACAAACTAGTCAGTATGTAATTTGAGTAAGTGCAAGTGTAAATGTTAATAAGCTGCTAACTTAACATCAGACACAGCACATGCGTATTTTTTTCAGACTCTATATCAATGCAGGATAATCATTGACCTCTTAAAGCTGGCAAGTCTAATATTTAAGCCAAATGTTCAGAACAAAGAATATCTGACTTGAATGCATGAGTAAATACCTCACTGGTGAATATGTACTTTTAAATTTCCATTCCTTCTTTTATGTACCCTAGACAATGTACAACCATAGTCAGTCCCAGAAGTTATTCAACACATCTTTAAGCTAGTTGCACACAAAATGTTGGAGGAACTCAGCAGTTCAGGCAGCACCTACGGAGAGAAATAAGCAGTTGACGTTTCGAGCTGAGGCCCTTCATCGTGACTGATGAGGGTCTCGATTGACAAAGGGTCTCCATCTGAATGTAGACTGTTTATTCCTCTCCATAGATGCTGCCCTACCTGCTGAGTTCCTCCAGCACCTCGTGTATGCTATTCTGGATTTCCAGCAGTCCTAATGAAGGGTCTTGGCCCAAAACGTTGGCTGTTTACTCTTTTCCGTAGATGCTGCAGGACCTGCTGAGTTCCTCCAGCGTTTCGTGCATGCTACTCTGGATTTCCAGCAGTCCTAATAAAGGGTGTTGGCCAAAATTGTCAGCTGTTTACTCTTTTCCATAGATGCTGCCTAGCCTGCTGAGTTCCTCCAGCATTTTGTGTGTGTTGCTTTGGATTTCCAGCATCTGCAGATTTTCTCTTGTTTGTGATTTGCAGAATCAGTGTTCAGAGTCAATGTGTTCTGAGTAAGATTGGCCTTATCAAAACTCTCCAGTTGACTTTGCCCCTTTGTTTGCATTTATTAAAATGCTTGGCCTCTCCACAATCCCATGACTGAATAGTTCAACCCTGAATGCTGCATTTTTCTAGTGTAACGTTGGTGTTCAGCTCTGTTGTGCCACTGATGACATCGTTCTTAGTAAGCAGCTGAAAAGTAAATTCACAGCTTGTCCAAAGTAAAACTTTGTGGGTAGAAAACAGAAATAGGTCCTCACCAGAATTCCTTTGCATATTAAAAAATCCCCTCCTCTGCTTGTAATAGTTTTCCATTGGACATGAAACTAATTGATTAACAGCATGCATTATTCAAACGAGGATTTCTTTCCTCATCGATTTACAATGTAATGTATTGATGAAATGTGTCTTGAATTTGTCTGATATGTGAACTGTTTCGTGTAACATTCTGTAACTATTGGGAGATTTAGCTGAGATCATTGAGATCAGAATCATTCCCAATCTGTCATGGAGCATTAAAATGGCAGATAACCACATTATATAAAAATGACAGTTCGAACTTCTTTAATAATGCTCTTTGTAATTAAAATTTCATATAACTATATACATGCTAAGTTATATATAATGATTTTATGTGCAGAGTCATGGTAGGTAGGAAGTGTTTAATATCCTCCAAATTATTATTTTTTTCACTGCTCAGTTTCAGGAATTGTAGCTATTTTCACTGGACTACTTAGTAGACATAATTCCTCAGACAGAAGGTAAGAATCGCAGTTATAAGATTAAAAAAAAGACGTGAAACAATAAGTAAAATAAAACTGATGAAAAGTAGAATATTAAATTTGTTCTGTTCTTAAATAATATTTTCAGCACAACATATTTCATTTGGTTTCTTTGCAACAAATACTGCAGCGATGTATATTAAAGTTCATATTTCAGCCAAATTTGAAGCATTGTTAATTCATTCATCCCACAGAATTTGCATTTTACCAAATCTGAGATCCCAAGCAGTTCGTCTTTTCTCATGGCTATGGCCGCTAGCAAATTTTATACAATCCCTTTTCCTCTGAGTAAATTTGGCCTCACATCTTTGGTCAATCAAGAGCTATATCCTCCTGAGAAAATGGGGAAAAAATCACTTGAAAATAGCTGGAAAAAAATCTTTGTTCCATAAGGAGTTTATAAAAGGTGGACTCAAGGTCAGTAAAGTGCTAAATGCTGTTCCTGACTCTCCTGCCAATCCCTTGGTGCACTAGTACATACTCCAAGTTGATTAGACCAAATAGAGTTGACTACTCTTAAGATATCTCACACAAGTCCTTTGTGTGTCTATTAGAGGCATGAGAATATACATTTAAGGCTTTGCAAATGCATATTTCTTCGCCTCGCTATAAAGGAGCATGGCTAATATGTGTTCACAATGCAATATCATCCAAGTTATGCTTAAATGCTAACTATTGTAAAGTGGTTTGGAGCAGAAAGGATTAATTCCCCTAAGGTATCCATACAAACTACTATGACATCTTATTGCAAAGCAAATCAGGTTGAAATAAGCGATCTCCACTAACTTACATTTAAAAGTTGTTTGATGCTTTTTTCCCTCCTAATCTGAAGTGCACAACTTGCAGATGAACAGCATGCATCCAGTGCCATGTTTTAAAGATGTGTTCTGTGGAATAAATGTTGTTTTTCTTGGTCGCAACTCCCCACAGCACAGGAAAATTAGTTTCCCATTCATTTTCAAATCTCCAGCTGAGCATGGAGGCAAACAGAGAGGGAAGTTTGCATACTGTGAACATTGTATTTTGACACTTTCTTGCTACAAAAAAGCCTTTGTTTGACAGAGGAACAAACCTGATATATTTTCATTTTCTGCTTTAATAGTTAAAATCCGTGCATTCCAGTTGTATTGTTTTTTCAGGTTAGTTGTATTATGAATTCAAGGCACTGCCTTTTCCAAGAGATGAAATACTCTGTAAAGATCATCATCTACATAATGATATACTGATACACCTACCTTTTTACATATTTATTACTGTGTTGATAAACAGGGAAGAGACATAAGAATAAAAATGAATCTTTATTAGTAATTGACATCGTATGTGTCTATTACTGTATTGTCTGCAATAAAGTCAGTAGGGTTTGATACAACATATCATAGTTGTAATATATTGTGCTGCATTTAACCATCTTTACACCATTTAAATATTCTCTTTTATTATCTTGAGTTTAATTTTATAGCCTCTTTAATTTTTTTAAAATTCAACATTAAGGATGGGCATAGGCTTTTGAAATTCACTGATGTGTTAATTATGACCTTTAGAAACTCCAGTTCTCAAGATTAAAAATGTGATATTGTTTTAAACATGCTGGAACAGGTTCAACAGAGGACTACGATAAAACAAGAAAGGTAAAAGGAAATTTAAAGCTTGTAGCCCTTCTTAAGATACTTTAAGCTAAAATTCGCAAGAAGTTTTCAAGTGGACTCCATATAAACTGTTTCAGTTGAACTTATTTTAAATTATCTCGGAGTATGTTTCTGTCCCTGTCAAAATTATATGTATCAGTAGGCTGCATGGCAGAAATCAAATCCGCTAAGGATTTTTATGACAATAAAGCACTGTAAAAGAACACAGATCCTCCAATACAATATACTACACTGTTTTAACAAACTACATCTGGAAATTGCATGAATCAAAAATGGTATTCTGGCCAATAAATAGAAAAAAAAGCTAAGAACTGACTTGGTGCTTTACAAAACATGATATGTTTGCAACCTGGGGCAAAAGGCAAGAGTGAGTCTCAAGGGACAGTGGACAAGGTCAGAGAGGGTGAGAAGCAGGCTCACTGGTGTGAAGCCTAAGGCCTATTTAACACCAGAGCCCTTCTTGCTCTGAACGAGTGACTTCTATCCGACTCTGACAGGAATGATGTGCAGGTTGGTAGGAAGGAAGGGAGGGGTGAGCCCTGCAGCAAACCATTGCCAGGGACCTACGGGAACATTCTCTTGGCTGTCAGGTCAGCGCTTGGAGGAGGCAGGTCATGACCGTGGTCAGGAGATGGGGGATGCCTTGGGCAGGAGAGGTTCAAGGTTTCCTTGTGGGACCCGCAGGAACAATCCTGCTCCCCCTGACCCACAAGGAGACTGTTAAAAATGAAAACAGACTTGTCTTATTGACCCTCTTCCAGCCCTGCTGCTCTGAGATGTTTGGTGTTTCTGCCAAGCCAGGTACAGGCACTGAAGCTGCAGGTGATGTTAACATGAGGCTGAAATCCGTCATTAAATTGAACTCTTGTATTTTAGTGAGGCCTTCATTTAGGAAGGTCTTCACATGGCTTCTGAAAGCCGAGAGTTTAAACACTGGCTGGCATGAGATCAAGATACTTTTACTATATTAACCCTTTAAATACATAGCTCCTCTGGTGTGAGGTTGGTGGAGGGGTGAGTAGGTGGATATGGGAGAGGGAGCAATGAAGTTGGACATTATATATTTCTGCCAGTTATGTATTTGGCCAACTCTTTACAAAAGGTATTTTATAAACATTTAAAAGATTAAAAAATCTACATGGAATTATATATAGGAACAAGCATTGATTATTTCAATATAATAATTTAGGAATTTTTGTTTCTCCTTCCCATCATCTCAGAAGTCCCAATACAACAAATTCTGTGTTTGCTCTCGATGTGCCTGTGATTGGCTAATCTGTTTATTTTGAACATTTAGTTTTTCTTAAAAGCACAAATGTTCATTAAGCATATTCTGTTTGGATGACATTTATTACAACATGGTGTGAGGTATCATATTAGCAGAAAAAAGGATTCGGAAATGGACAATTCACAGTGTTCACATTGTGCTGTGATATAAAACACTTTGCTGTTACATTCGAACATCAACTTACGTTTGCTCTCTCTCTCTCTCCTTTATCATTTTCCCTTCTGTAGATACTTTCCTTTGAAGTTTCTACATACTTCAGGATGCACTCTGATTCCAAGGCTAGAAAGCTAGAGAAGAAAGTACATGGTTGCGCAAAAATGCCTCTGGCAAGTGATCAAAAGTTCCATGGCAATAAGTAAAAGTTTTTACTTATAGATGGGTCATAAAAAAATTGATATAACAACACTACGACCATTTCTAGTGAAGTCCATGTAAAAGGAGCAAGCAACTCTGGTAGCAGTAATCTCAGGTAACAATCCACAAACCTTGGTTCTGATTAGCATTCTTATTACATCTCCATCTCCCTAATGCTATAATGAATAGGGTGCAACCTAATTATTACTACTGGAATAGATGGCCCACACCAGCGCCAACGTCCTTTTTAAAGAGAGGTAAATTACCTTAGAGTTCATCCTGAGTCAGTAATAGTAAACACCATCAACACACTGCACTCTACCTCTGAAATTAATTCCATTGATTTTAATGCAATGTATTTACAAAACAGGTTTCTAGCCAACTATGTTAACACACCAAACATAAGTTTCTTCTGTCCATCATTTCCTTGGCTGCTGTGCTTCATGTCTGCAAACTTTGTGGCGTTTTGCCCTGCTAGTATGATGATCTGAACACCAAGGTTTTGGGCCTACTCTGGGCCGCTCCAGTGATTTGGATCTAAGGGCTCAATTTGGTTCAGAATACTGTTGTTGTTGCTCGCTTCCGTTGTTTGAATGATTTGTTTTTCTCTTTCTCTATGGGCATTAGGGGTTAGTCTTATTTTTTTTTAATTGGGTTCTTTCAGGTTCCTTGCTTTGTAACTGCCTGTAAGATTATATAATTTCAAGATTATATAATTTTATACATTCTCTGATAATAAACGCAGTTTGAATCTTTCCTGGAAATTCACCCTCATTTGACAGTACAAGATGTCCTGCATAGTCATATCAGCATGTCACCTACTGCCTTCAAAATTTGCTCTGTCGGCTTTAATGGAGAAGATTTTGGAGGCAGTAACTTCTACAGATCAGAATCAGGTTTATTCTCACCGGCATGTGTTGTGAAATTTGTTTACTTAGCAGCAGCAGCTCAATGTGAAGGACGAGGTCATGAAATACCTCGAGGAGCATGACAAGATAGGCCCAAGCCAGCATGGTTTCATGAAGAGAAGATCCTGCCTCACCAACCTATTGGAATTTTTTGAGGTAATCTCAAATAAGATTGACAAGGGAGAGGCTGTGGATGTTGTGTATTTGGATTTTTAAAGGCCTTCGATAAAGTACCGCATAAGAGGCTGCTTAATAAGATGAGAGCCCATGGAATTACAGGAAAGATATTGGAATGGGTGGAACATTGGCTGACAGGCAGAAAGCAAAGGGTGGGAATAAAGGGATCCTATTCTGATTGGTTGCTGGTTACTAGTGGTGTTCCGCAAAGGTTGGTGTTGGGGCAGCTTCTTCTTACAATGTATATCGATGATTTAGATTATGGATTAAATGGTTTTGTGGCTAAGTTTGTGGATGACACCAAGATAGGTGGAGGAGCAGGAAGTGTTGAAGAAATGGAAAGGTTGCAGAGAGACTTGGTCAGTTTAGGAGAGTGGGCAAAGAAATGGCAGATGAGATGCAATGTTGAGAAATGTACGGTTGTACATTTTGGAAGAAGAAATAATCGGGCAGATTATTATTTAGATGGGGAGAAAATTCAAAAATCGGAAGTGCAAAGGGACTTGGGGGTCCTTGTGCAGGATACCCTAAAGGTTAACCACCAGGTTGGATCGGCAGTAAGGAAAGCGAATGCTGTGTTAGCTTTCATTTCAAGAGGAATAGTGTATAAGAGTAAGGAGGTGTTGATGAGGCTCTATGGGGCACTGGTGAGACCTCATTTGGAATACTGTGTGCAGTTTTGGGCCCCCTATCTTAGAAGGGATGTACTGATGTTGGAGAGAGTGCAGAGAAGATTTACGAGGATGATTCCTGGAATGCAGGGGCTAACATATGAGGAGCGTTTGTCAGCTCTTGGACTGGATTCATTAGATTTACGAGGATGATTCCTGGAATGCAGGGGCTAACATATGAGGAGCGTTTGTCAGCTCTTGGACTGGATTCATTAGAGTATAGAGAGGGGATCTCATAGAAACATTTTGAATTTTGAAAGGGTTGGACAGAGTAGATGTGGAAAGGCTGTTTCCCTTGGTGGGTGAGTCCAGGACAAGAGGCCACATTCTTAGAATTAGAGGGTACCCATTTAAAACAGAGATGACGAGAAATTTTTTTAGCCAGAGGGTTGTGGATCTATGAAATTCGTTACCACATAGAGCTGTGGAGACCCGATCATTGAGGGTGTTTAAGGAGGATATTGATAGGTACCTAATTAGTCAGGGTATCAAGGGATATGGAGAAAAAGCTGGAAATTGCAACTTGATGGGAGAATAGTTTAGCTCATGGTGGAGTGGTGGAGCAGACTTGATGGACAAAATGGCCTACTTCTGCTCCTTTGTCTTGTGATCTTGTGAATGCATTAAATGATAATATAGAAAGAAAAAAAAAGTAAATAAATTACAATAAGTATATATGTACAGTATATTAGATAGATTAAAACTAGGGCAAAACAGAAATAATATTAAAAAAGTGAGGTAGTGTTCATGAGTACAATGTCTATTTAGGAGATGGATGGCAGAGGGAAGAAGCTATGTCTGAATCACTGAGTGTGTGCCTTCAGGCTTCTGCACCTCCTTCCTGACAGTAACAATGAGAAGAGGACATATCTAGGGTGATGGGGATCCTTAATTATTTCTACCAACTTGCAAATTTCTACAGATGTACCGTGGAGAGCATTCTACCTGGCTGCATCATCCACAAAATGCTGAAGAAACTCAGCAGGCCAGGTAGGATCTATGGAAAAAAAGTACAGTTGCCTTTTCGGGCTGAGGCCCTGTCCTGCTGAAGGATGCCTGCTCCAGCATTTTGAGTGTGTTGCTTGGATTTCCAGTGCCCGCAGCTTTTCTCTTGCTTGTGGCTGCATCATCGTCTGGTATGGCAGGGTGGTGGGTGGGTGCTACTACACAAGATTGAAATAAGCTGCAGAGAGTTGTAAACTTAGCTCTATCATGGGCACTAGACTCTGTAGTATTCAGGACATCTTCAAGGAACAATGCCTCAAAAAAGCAGCATCCAGCATTAAGGACCCCTGTCACCCAGGTTATGCCTTTTTCGCATTGCTACCATCAGGGAGGAGGTACAGAAGCCTGAAGGCACACACTCAGCGATTCAGGAACAACTTCTTCCCCTCTGCCATCCAATTTCTGAATGGACATTGAACCCATGAACACAACCTCACCCTCCTGCTTTTTTATTTCTATTTTTGCACTACTTATTTAATTTAACTATTTTATATATATATATATATACTGTCATTCTTTAGCTATAATTATGCATTGCAGTGCACTGCTACCGCAAATACAACACATTTCACGACATATGCCAGTAATATTAAATCTGATTCTGATAAAGCACAGAATCAGAATCGGGTTTAATATCACCAGCATATGTCGTGAAATTTTTTAACTTATCGGCAGCAGTACAATGAAATACATGATAAATAAATACAGCGAAAAAACTGAGTTACAGTAAGTATACTTATGTCTTTTAAATAGTTGTGTTAAAATAAGTAATGCAAAAAACAAATAAAAAGTAGTATGGTTTTTTTTAGTAAATATTTAATTTCAAGTCATTATTTTATTGTGAATCTATATTCATGTAGCAACTCAATAACAATTGACCTGGTTTGGTACTTGAGTCTTACTCACCCAAAGCAAGATTACGTGCAGAAGTTGCATCTTTGACCCAGCAATTATTTCCATGACAGCAATCTTAATAATTCAATGAGACCATGACAATTCTTATTCTATACAATGTTTCACAAAATAAAATCATTATCTTTCTTATATTATTCAGAACTTGAGCAATGCTGTTGCAGGAATGTAATTTTTTTTTAAAAATTGAAGAATTTACCAAAATGTGTTGTTCTACTATTCAAACAAATTCGGTTCATGGCCATGTTCTGTCTGCATTGATTCCAATGCCCATGATGTATCATCACAATGCTCATCATTGTCAGATTTTCAGATCAAAGTTAATATGTCAGGACCACACTTGCCTCGAATCAGTAAACTCAAACTTAATGAAGCTTCAAAAAGAATGGCTTTCAATTAGATTTAATTTTATCAAGGACCAAGCAATGTAAGTATTACACTGTAGATTTTTGTAATTATGTTTGAATGGGACAGCAGTTTTAAACCCTGCAAGGGGGATTAAAACAGAAACATTGGAGCAACCATTATTCAGTGTTAATTGCTGCATTTTTATTACTAAACTATAAACTAGATGAGCACCTAAGCAGATAACATGCAAACTAAAAAAAAAGCCGTTGGTGGCTGGTGAATCAACATGCAGGTTAGTACATTGTATTGCACATTATCTTCAAAACACTACACAATACCTACAGTTCTTGCTTCAACAATTCTAAGCACAAATGCAGCATTTGCAAAAGTGGGTGAGTATAAATGCAGAAAAAAAATTGCACATTTCCAATTAACGGCTGTCCAGCTTTGCTTTTCGAGCCAAGTTTCATCATCAACTTCAAGAAAAAAAATACACACACAACTTGAAGAAAGTTGAGCTATGCTTGTGGATTTTAATTTCAGATGTTGTCAACTCAAGGGCATTTGGACCAATCAATATCTGTCTGTCTGCTGGCACACAGAAAGTTTGCTATTAGGAAAGACCGGCTTACAGCAGACTGAGCCAATACCATTAGCCCTAGCCTTAGGGCAGTTCCAGCCATGAGATGGGGTAGGCACCTGCCCCCCACCCCTCCCCCACCATTAAGCTAGCCACATGGGATGTCATTTGGACATTACGGGCAAAGAGCAGTTCTTTTTTTCTTTTTTTTCCCTCACCCAGACTTTCCTAAATCAATAAATCTGTTTCTTGCTTATTTGAGAACTTTACTTCAATATTATAGCAAGGACTTACCTTCAAGCAACAAACTCCTGCCAGACCAGGTCAGAATTTTCTCGTTCTGGTTTCTTCCCTGCTTCAATTTAAAAATAATTATAACATTTCTTGACAGACACAGGATGATTTTTTTTTTCTCTGCCATGATGGATTTCACATACTAAAATCTTTACAAGAAATTATACTTGAGGAAGTGAGGTTTTACAGCTGCAATGGAATAGTTTTGTAATACAACAATTTCATTTAACAGCCCCACGATTTTTCTTATAAGCAGAGTTTAGTTTGATTTTGAAAGTACACCAAGAAGGCTTTGGAAGGGAGTAACTTTAATTGGTGCAGCTGTAATTATGTGGCTGCACCGAATGAGCTGTGAAATTCTACCTCTACAGAGGAATATGTTTCAAAAAACCAAAGCCATTTTAACAATAAGTAAACTGCAGTAATATAAATAAATTCTGAAAGCGGAGCAGATGCTATGGTTATGGGAAGAACGTAAGAGTCCAATATTCCTGGTGCCTGTTCTACCAGTTGCTACTCTAGCCCCTGCAGCCTCAGGGAGTATCCCCTATCCAGAGCTTTGGCAGGAAGGAAATGTTCCTGAACAGAGAAGGCCACCTGTGTTGCAAGGGTTCATGAGCAGTAAATGCATCAGACTGACTTGACCTGAAGTTGTATGGCAGAGAAGTAATTTCTTCCCTTCCCACCATCATCATTGCTCCTCAACCCTACTGAAGCTCAAATGAGCCGTAGGTAAAAATATGGACTCCAGCTCCAATAGGAAATGCTGCTTCTTCAGAAAGCAATCAATGCCTTCCGTCAAAGGGATCCACTCGTGGGAATTCCCTTCAACATGGGGAATATGGTCACCATCCTCTCATCCGTGTCAGAGTTTAACTTATTGTTCAATATCAGGTGCAAATCTCCTGGATCTGGTATGTACCCCATATCCTGATCCCTCCCAGAGCAGAAAATAATTTATGTCCTCTTTGTCCTTGAAAACCTCACAGTCAAAGTCTCCATTAATACCACTTGCTGCAGAATGAGACTTAAATTTTCCCCAAATCTCACATAAATTTTAACTAGCTGTCAATGAAACAAGCATGTGGAAATTAAGAAGCAAAAAAAAACACAGGCCACCTCTGTGTATCCTAAAACACCCTACCTGGTGAATTTTCAGCCATAGCCAGCTTATTCAAAGGAACTTGAGGATATTTCCTCCTGGAGTTAGTAAAAATTAGAAGCAAAGTCGTCTAGCACTGATTTCACGCACCTATGATCAATGACTATGAAACGAGAATGAAAAGTCTTTTTTAAGAGTTACCTGTGTACATCTTTACCAAACAGCAGTGTGCAGAAATTTGAAACTTGAACTTTATTAAAATTTATTTTATATATATTACTATTCACAATTCACAAAGAAATATTGGTAGTTTATCTATGAATATAGTACTTGTTTTATGCATTTTAAGAATTTTTGAAATAGCAGGTAATTTGAGTGCTTGCATTTCGTGTTTTTACCATCTATGGACAAGATCTTCAACTTATTTCAAAATTGGTGTATGTGGAAAATGTGTATTTAACATTTCAATAATATATGAATAATCTCGTATGCATATTATTTGATTAAGCATTCTTGCTCATTTAAATAATTAACTACAGGTTATATGTAAAACACATTAATTGCACTCGTCATGACACTAACACGCAATACACGTGCGCTTTGTTTGAAGTAAAGATGAAGTTACACCCAGATTTCGGACTCCCCACGTCTTTCTTTGTAGTAGTTTAATGTTTTGAAGTTACAAAACATAGCAGAAAGTATATGGGTTAAAAAAGTAAAAATATAGTGCAATAGCCAGAAAAAAACAAAGTTACCACAGAGATAACAACATAGGCACATGTTTGCAGCAATAATTTAAAAACACCATTATTTGAAACGTAATTTGTATTTATTTGCAACTGATTTAAGGGAAGAATAATGGCTGACCATTCATATCCATAAATGTTACTTTTAGATACATTATTTAGTGGTATTGAAAGCCAGTAACTCCAGCACAGCTTGCAATTGCTAAACATTGGTCCCATGTGCATGCCTGGGACTGTGCCGGCAAGTTCAGCTGCACATGGCACAGCCCTCACATTATGAAGAATGATAATACATCGCCATTTTCTGCGTTTCCAAATCACAGAAACTGTAGCTACAGAGCACCTGAACATAGAGATAACTATTTTAGCCACGACTAAAATACTTCGAGGAAAGGCTTGAATGAGCCTTCATTAAAAATGAACCATTCACATGATATTTGAGATAATTATAGTTCAGACTATTGCAAATGCCCAAATAATATAATCAGGAACGCATGCTGAAAAAAAATCTAAAAATTCTGAAACAATTTCTGGATCGTGAGCTAAAGTGGCTAAAATTATTTATTCATCAATTTAAAAAAGATTAATGTTGAAGAGTCATGGTCATGATAACTTAAAATAGCAAGATGTGACATTAGTTATAGTCTTGGAATTTCTATAAAAAAAACAAAGGTTACAGTAGCTGTGCAGTATCAAGAATATATGACAAATGCTTGAAATAAAACATACTTTTTGCATGGAACTGAAACTTGATGTGATGATTATGCAGGAAAAATTATTATTTAGAGATATAAAATAAATACACTGCTAATTTTCCTAATTTTTTCCAATTATTTTTTAGTTATTTGGCAGCAGTTCAGAATCTCAAATGCTTTCTTTAATAAAGATCAATATTTCAGTGGAAACCTCCTGGTATTTTAACGTATGTGCCAGAAGTACTTCAATGAGCCTGGAAGTCATAAGGTTCCTATCTTGGCATGTTAAACGGGTGCTCAGTGAGCTGATGATCATTCTGTTCATCTGCTGCTGGGAACTTCAGCACACAGGAGGCCTCAAGACATCTTTCCATGTCAGAACTGGCCTTATATTAAGAGAGGCCTTTCCTTTGTGCATTTTGCAATAACGTTGAATCGGAAACAGATAAGTCTTGAAGTTGGCACACTGTGGAGATGGTAGATGTTGGCAAGGGAGAGGGGTTTAGGGTTGGGAGGGATTCGGGATCAGGCGAGTGGTCATTAAGCTAGTTTTGGAAGAGGGTCATTGATGTTCAGAGTAGCAGGTCAGTGAATGCAGCTGAGGGTCAGATGCTGAGAACTATCACTTGGTTGAGAGAGAGTTGGGAAATTGGTAGTAGCAGTGGGGAGAGAGGATTGGGGAGTAGATTCGTTCTAGAGAGGGGAGTCAGGGGTGTGTCAGGCAAGGTAGCAGATCAGGCAAGGATCACAAGATGGAGGTCGGGCAGCGTGGAAGTGATCGCATTTCAGTACTTCCTTAAAGAGGACATGATTCCACACGTCAGGTGAAACTGACTGAGATCTGCTAGGCAGGTCCTCTGGAACTCACACTGAGGAAGGCCTGACTGTCACTTTGAAGATGCCATTGGCACCAAAATTCCAGCAGTAGCATCTAGGTGGTATTGAGCCCAAAAAATGCACATGACTAAAGATGCAAGGTGAATGAAGTACCCAGAAAAGAAATCAAAGATCATGGAAATCGCAGTAAGTCACTCATTTTACTATATTTTACAATTTCATTGAAGTTGGATCACATTGTACACAAGAGCATAGTGCTGCAGAATTGTATTTTGGATCACTTTAATTCAGCTGGAAGTTGAATTTCTGATGTGACCATATGATGGCAGCAGGTAGCTTTACTGGTTTTATTCTAACATCCACACTTTTCTTCAATGATATATGGGACTACACTATATTTTTCATTTATGTATTTATACAAGTACAGTCTCAGATAAATCTCAGATACTGTGCTAGTATTTCATGTGTTCTTTGGTATTGATCTGCTTTAATAAGCACCAGTGGATTTTTTTCCCTCTTTTTGCTAATGGTGGAGTGACTGGTTTTAAGGGCAAAAGTAATAGAAAATAACCCCAGGAGGTTCGAGAGTGACCGGATTGCCCCGAGCCCTCAAGGCAATGATGCGCACTTGAGACCACCTTTTTAAATTAAGCAAAACTTTTCTGTTTTCCGTGTCTGAAGAATAACATTTGTATTAATGAAACTCACAGAGAGTAAGATCATTCCATTTAATCTTCATTTTAAACAGTCTGATTTTTTATTCACACTTTTTGAGTGGTCAGTTTAATCAACACGTTAAGCATCATGTTGGTCTTTTAATATTATATTGCTATGAAACCATATCAAAATTCATTGTTGGTTGCCAGAAAAAGTGCTTTATATTTAATATTTTACAAGGTGGTCTAAAACTCTCAAAGGAATATTGCAAACATTGGTTTTATTGATTTGAAATAGAGTGTTCTAATGTCCTAATTGCATCTCTCACTTTGTATGCTGTTGTACTCAGTCTTCATGTTGCAATATCCCTCTCTCATTTTAGTCAAACTTCATGCATTTAAATCATTCACAAGGCAACCTTCCTGCATAGAATTAGAAGCTAAGCTATTGATATATTAATTGCAGTAGCAAAATAGTGCTGTTCAAAGAAAAACAGCTTGGATTTAATTTTTTAACGTTTGTGTCTGTTTGCTAATTCTTGATGTAGGATTAGAAATATTAGAAAATATTAGATGATTTCTCAGAGTACATACAGTACTCAAAACTGGCACAGTTTGATTTTGTGACTGGTTCTGCAGTGATTCATGGAAAAGTCCCAAAGTGGGATGGCAAAGCCCGAAGCAGTGGCTGTCAACTACCTAATGACTGTGATAGTGTGTGTTACATGTCCAGCAATTCGCCAAATCCAGGAGCTGTAACTAATCCAGGACTGCCATAATCAATTAACCCTTTGTGGGTCAGTGTTACACTTCAATGCTAGTATGAATATAAATTTCATGAACACCACCACTTGGAAAACCATGATCCTTTTGACACACTCTCTTGCATTTGCTTTGCAAACATTTGTGCAAAAAATGAATTCCTGGAGTTGGCAAATGAAGAAATTGATTGATATTTAACCTATGCCTACTGCCAGTAATTAACACCTGAGTGGTTGATTCCTTTCTTTTCTATTTAAATCCATTTACTTGTACTAATTGTCTCACCTCCACTGATACATCCGAGAAAATAAAACAAAGAGGGCCAGTGAGCAGGTCACCTGATGATATACAGGTGCATTGAGCTATGGGATAATTTCTTTGGTGCAGCTCTCACTGCTTGGGATCCAAGGCCCACTAGAGGTGAAGATCCACCATTCTGAGGGCTTCCAGAATGGAGTTTGCAGGATGTCATGTTCAGTTAAGTAGATTTCAGAGGCCCAGAAGATCTGTAGATCAATTGATTTTATCTTAGGTTCATTATATCACCGAGTATACCTGGGTTAATATTCAATCCATCATAGAGCTCTGCATGCATAAGTAGTTACAGTAATGCATTTCTTGGGAAGCGGGAGACTGGCTGTACATTGAAAGTGGTGAGCACTGGGATTCTTTATCTGATAACTCGTGGTTTCCTCAAGGATCTATAAGACCATCCAAGAATACTAATGGTCTTATCAACAGATTTGCATTAAGCAACTGCCCTTGCTTGACTCAACCCAATAATGAGTCACCTACATCAGTGCCAATTGCCATGTTTTCAGAGAAGTCCATTTATCAAAACCATTATCTTGGAGTGACCAAAATGGCGCAGACCTCTGTCCATGGCAGTTGTTGTTGTTTCCCTCCATGCCTCGTGACGCATCGGGTGGCAATGTTGCCATTTCTTTAGCATTTGTCTGTTTTTCATGAGGTTGAGTTGCTGGCTCAATGCTCAACCCAACACTGATGGAAAGTGAACAAGGAGCTGGCCAGATTCAAACCCAGGACCACTCGCCTTGAAGTCCATTGCGGATGCCACTATACCACTGGCTGGCTGTTCACGTCAGTGAATATCCAATAAGTTAGTGGGGTTCAACTGTATGGATGCAGCACCCTGGTCTGAGGAAAACTCTTCTAATACCACCTTCCACCATATTGCTGTTTCACACCTTTCTGGACCTTCTGAAACTAGATTTTTTCACTAAAATCACTTCTAGTGACCATGTCCTGGCACTTGGACATCATTACAACGTGTGCTTCTTTGTTGATGATCTCACAATTAACTTGTATCCCAAGGGAAACCATCTAGATCTATTTCCATACTTCATGCTCCCTTGAATATTTACAAATTTGACTTAATGCTTTCATCATCAAGTGTTCACAATAAGTTATCTCCCAATACCTGATCCAAAGCTATTTACAACTCCTATCATCTCAGCATATTTTCACTAATTATTTCCGCTGTTCCCTGATTCCATTTCCCCAACCTGTACTTTCCTCAAATCTGTGATGGCATCGATGAAGTTCATAGAGTCATAGAATCGTGGAACACTACGGCACAGACACCATGCTAAAGTGCTGGAGCAACTCAGAAGGCCAGGCAGCATCTATGGAAAAGAGTATACAGTAGACATTTTGGACCGAGACTCTTCATTGGGACTAGAAAGAAAGAGAAGTCCAAGTAAGATGGTGGGAGGAAGGGAGGAAGGAGTACAATGTGGTAGGTGATATGTGAAACCGGGAAAGGGGAGGGGGGAAATGAAGAGCTGCAAGGTCAATAGGTAAAAGAGATACAGGGCTGGAGAAGGGGGAATCTGATAGGAGAGAATAGAAGACTATGGAAGAAAGGGAAGGAGGAGGGTCCAGTCTGTACCAAACTATTATTCTGCCTAACTCAATTAACCTGCAACCAGACCACAACCCTCCATACCCCTCCTATTCATGTACCTATCTAAATTTCTCTTAAATGTTGAAAATGAATCCGCAGCCATCATTGCCACTGGCAACCCGTTCCACACTCTCACCACCCACTGAGTGAAGTTCCCCATCATGTTCCCCTCAAACATTTCATCTTTCACCCTTAACCCATGACCTCAGTGTGAAAACCCTGCTTGCATTTACCCTAGCTATACCCCTCATAATTTTGTATTTCTCTATCAAATTTCTTCTCCCATGCTCTAGGGAATTAAGTCCAAACCTATTCAATCTTTCACTTTAAACTCGAGTCCTCAATTCCAGCAACATCCTTGTAGATTTTCTCTTCGGTGGCTAGAGCAGGGATCCAAGTGAGGACTGGCAGGAAGTGGAGGGCAGAGGAAGCTGTTCAGGAGGCAGAGGTGAAGCTGCATCACAGGAGGCTGGTGGGAGTGGTCACATGAGGCCGAGCTGGGCTAGGATCCTTTCCAACTCCCCAGATGGACACCAGAGGGAAGGAAAGGCATTGTCTAGTTCAGGAGGAGGTGAGAGCAGTAGTGCAGGAGATGAGAGCCTGCAAGGCGGTGGGAATGAAGCAACAGGGAGCTTGGACAAGATGGGAGAATGAGGTTGAGAGGAAAGTGTCCTGGGCTGATCTTTGGAAAGCTGAACCACACCGCATCCAATTTCTCATTCAGGCGGTGTACGATGTGCTTCCAAGCCCATCAAACCTGCACACATGGGGCAAGGCAGAGTCATCTGCGTGCCCACTGTGCTCCAAGAGAGGAACTCTGGAGCACATCCTCAGCGGCTGTGCAAGGGGACTTGGTGAGGGACGGTACAGGTGGAGGCATGATCAGGTCCTGAAGACCATCGCTGAAGCCATCAGCGCAGGAGTTGAGTGGGCGAAACGGTCCCGACCCTCCAAGCAGACCATTGCCTTTGTCAGAGCTGGGGAGCAGCCAATACCTGCCAAAAGAACATCTGCAGGCATTCTGACCTCTGCAAGGGACTGGCAGCTGTTGGTGGACCTCGAAGGGCAGCTGAAGTTCCCCAACCATATCGCAGCCACCACCCTGTGACCAGACATTGTCCTGTTGTCTGAGTCGACTAAGCAAGTGGTGCTGCTGGAGCTGACCATCCCATGGGAAGATAGCTTGGAAGAGGCCTTTGAAAGGAAGTTCTCCAAGTACGCAGGACTGGTCAGCAACTGTCAGCAGGCTGGATGAAGAGCAAGGTGTCTCCCAGTGGAGGTTGGTTGTAGGGGATTCGCAGCCCGTTCCTTAGTTAGAGCCTTCAGCATTTTGGGCATTGAGGGAGAGAGGAAGAGGAGAGCCATCCGCAGTATCATCGATGCGGCAGAGAGGGCCTCAAGATGGCTGTGGCTCAAAAGAGGGCAGCCATGGAGTCATAAGTAGCTAGCCATCTGGACACAAGCTGGGGTCTGATCAGCCCCGGCTGGGTCACCTGGAGGAGGTTGTGTGATGTTGAAAGACCCGAAACACCCGATGATTCCAGGAACACCACTGAAGATGTGTCCAGAAGCATCAATAGATGTATGTACACAGTCTTCACTCTTTCAACCTTATTGACATCATTCCTATAGGTAGGTGACCAAAACTGCACACAGTGCTCCAAATTAGGCCTCACCAAACTCTTACACAACTTCAACATAACATCCCGACTCTGGTACTCAGTACTTTGATTTATGAAGGCCATTGTGTCAAAAGTTTTCTTTATGAACCTATCGACCTGTGATGCCACTTTCGAGGAAGTATGGATCTGTATTCCCAGATCCCTTTGTTCTACTGCAGTCCTCTGTGCCATACAGCTCCCTTTATAAGTCCTACCCTGGTTAGTTCTCCCAAAGTGCAACATCTCACACTTGTCTGCATTCAATTCTGATACGTTTTGTAAATCCAAAACATAAAATAAATCAAAAAAACACAGGGAGCCTGTGATAACATGTGTACTCCGTTTTTACTTTAGTGAGGGGCGCACTTATGATGTGGTGACATAACGACATAAGCCATTCACGTACTTTTAATATTTCCTGTAATGAATTATCAAAATGACAATGAGTACTTAATTACTTAAACTAGAATAAAAAGGTGGGGGAAGGGGAAGGAGGCTAGCTGGAAGGTAATAGGTGAAGCTAGTTTCGTGGGAAAGGCCACGGACTGGAGAAGAAGTCTAATCGGAGAGGAGAGACGATCATAGGAGAAGGGAAGGATAAGGGTAACCAGGGGAGGGGGTTGTGGGAGGGAATATAATAGGCAGGTGAGAAGAGGTAAAAGGACAGGGTGGGGAATAGAAAGGGGAGGGGTGTTGGTATTTGTTTACCAGAAGGAGACATTGATATTCATGCCATCACATTGTCATTCTTGGTACTCCCTGTCCTTGGTTCCCATTTTTTTGGGGACTGTAGTTTCATTCCATCCATTGGAATGGATTGTAGGGGTATGGATGACTATGGTCTGGGTTCAGCTCGATGGGACTATGCAGTTTAAATGGTTTGGTACAGACTAGATGAGCCTATGTGGGCCTATGGGACTAGATGGGCCTGTTTCTATGCTGTATTTTCTATGACTCTATGACTCATCAAATATATTTACATTATTACTGTAATACACAACACTCCTGGAATGACTTTTTTAGTAACTTTTTCGGTTATGTCCTTTTCCAAGGGTAAACAGGACAAATCATCAGCCTTTCCACTATTAGGTGTCCTCTTGAATTCGATCTTGTAATTGTGTCCTCCAAGAAACAGAGCCCATCTCAGTATTTGTGCTGCTGATCTTTGTGGAAACCCCTTCTGTGGATTGAAAATGGACACTAGTGGTTGATAATCAGTAATGAGAGTAAACTCTCTCCGATACGAGTACTGATTGAAATGTTTCACACCCCAAACCAAACTCAATGTATCTTTGTCAACCTGTGCATATTTTTTTCTCTGCAGCGGTAAGGGAACATGAAATGGCAAAGGCTATGAGATGTTCACTTGCATCACTTACAACATGTGACTTGACTGCACCTATATCATAAGTCAAAGTGTCACAGGCAAGATTCACTGGATGATGTGGACAGCCATGTGTGAGTACAGTGTCTGATGTCACCGTTTCCCTTACCTTTTTGAAAGCCATCTCACACTGCTTTGTCCATTGCTATTTCTTCTTGATCTGCAGTAATTAGTTCTAGGGGCGGAGTACAGTGGCCAGGTTTGGCATGAACCCCTTATAGTAATTGACAAATCTTAAAGATAACTGCAACTATGACACATACTTTGGCCTTGCACAGCTTGAATTTACTTGAATTTACTCCTTGTGCCATTTACGTCTAGTGTATGCCATATTACGTGTCTGTTGTTAGTTTTCACATTTTAAATCTCAAGGCTATCAGTCCTGTGACACTCTCATCATTATCAAATTTTTCAGCAACAGCAATTTAACTTTTAATCTTTTTTATCTTCCCTGTGCATTCCATTTATTTTTGTCAGGCTGACATGCTCTTTGTATGTGTCTTACTTTATTGCATTTTCTGCAAGTTTCACCTTTGAATCTATATTGGTCTAGTGTATGTGAGTCCCTGCCACAGTGGTAACATAATTTGTTCAGCCAAGCCACTTTCTGTTTAGACATTGCAATTTTATTCACACTCATTTTCATTCCTGACTGCAACTCAGTTGTGTCTCTGTCTACTGTTTCCAGTGATACAACTATTTTAATTACTCTTAAATGTAAGTTGCGTTTCAGTTTGGAACCATTTCTGAATACTTTCTTTTAAGATTCCACAAACTAAATGATCTCTCAGTGCATAATTAAGCCCATTACTTAACTAACAGAGCTCAGACAATCTCTTCTTTTCAGCCACAAATGCTGAAATGGACTCCCCTTCCTTATGATTCTGCTTATGAAACCTAAAGTGTTCTGCAATCAACAATGGCTTAAATTCTAAATGTTCCTGCATTACTTTCATGATATCAGCAAATCTCATTTCATCTGGTTTGATTGGAGCAGTCGAACTTCTAAGAAAACTGTATGCTTTTCCACCTGTTACACTCAGCTACACTGGCACTCACTTTTTGTTGACTATTTCACTTACTTCAAAATACTACTTAATCCATTCAGTATATATCCCCCAGTTATCTGTTATGCATTTGAACATGTCTCTCTTTCTGATGTACCCAGTCATTTCTGCTTTTTAAAAAAATTATCATTATTATCACTTGGTATTCACTGTTTATGAACCTATGCATTTCATCCATTTTCTTTCTTTTTTAAAAACCTGATTGTCTTTCTCTCTTCTGAAGAAACACCTGCTGACTCTTTTTTAACTCGACGTTTTCTCTTCTCTTGTGAAAATAAAAAACATGTTGCACTTTTTCACTTGTCTGTTTCATTCCTCTTGCGAAGAAGGCATGCTGAACTTCTTTTTATACTTAAACATCTCGTTGTACTTCAACAGGTAGGTGGTCATCTCAGGTTAATTATAAAACTTACTCATCACTGCTGTTATGCTTTGTTACCCCAAAAAACATAAAACTAATCAAAAGAAAAGACAGGGAACTTGGGGTAACATGTGTGCTCCAGTTTTACTTTAGTGATACATGCCCTCATGACATGTCGATGTAATGACGTATACCATTCATGAGCTTTTACATTATGAAACATTATTTTTATTTTTATTATTATTTTTACATTATGAAATATGTAAATAACAAAAATGCTTAATCATCAATATATTTATAATATTACTCAAATGTTACTGAAATATTAAATATATACAACAAATTCCATCTGCCATTTTTCAGACTATTTTTCCAGCCGGTCCAGATCCCATTTCAAGCTTTGATGGTATTCCTCACTGTCCACAATGCCCCAGCCTTGGTGTCATCTGCTAGCTTCTTTCAGAGGGTGCTGGAACTGAAATCTGATCTCTAATGCCCTGAGCTGTAATAGTGTTGCGCTAACCACTACACTACTGTGTACCCCATTATCATCCAGATCATTGATATAGATGACAAACAACAATAGGCCCAGCACCAATCCCTGCAGCACACCGCTAGTCATAGGCTTCCATTCAGAAAGGCAGCTATCTATTATCACTCTCTGGCTTCTATCATGAAGCCAAGGTCTAATCCAATTTACTACCTCATCTTGAATGCCAGATGACTAAACTTTCTTGTCCAACCTCCCGTGCAGGACTTTGTTAGAGGCCTTTCTAATGTCCATGTAGACAGCATCCACTGTCATCATCTTTCCAGGTAACTTCCTTGAAAAACTCGAAAAGATTGGTAAGGCATGCCCTATCAGGCACAAAGCTTTGTTGACTATCCCTAATCAGTCCTTGTCTATCCAAATACAATGGATTTCAGTTAATTGGGCCATTGGTTAATTGGGGCAGCAACATAATTGGGACAACTCTTGAATAATAAAAACTAATTAAGAAAATAGCTGGTATTCCCTTCGTTTATTTGCAACACTATGCCGCTTAATTGCACCAGGAAACTGTTGCCGAACAGTTTTTTACCAGCACCAGACACATGTACTCGCAATGATTTTTGCCATTGAAAGTTGCCAAGAAATAAGCAAAAAGACAATTCAGAACTGTTTTTCTCACTGTGGTTTCAAACATTCAGGCTTGGAAATGCTAGAAATGGCCGGGAATAAAAATAAAATGATTTCACTACTTCGACAAAATAGGATTATGAAGAATTTGAAGATATTAACAATAATCTTGACTGTTACAATGAACATAAAGATTTGGAAGATGCAACCATTGATAGCATTGCATGAAAGCTGTCCACTATTTACATTAGAAGTCTGTGCTGATTTTGTGAATTTACAGTCAATGAAAAAACACTGGATGAACTCCGTCTTTGCTACTATTAGGAACTAATACACAATTTTATAGTACTGTGGTGGTATTGATAGTGTTCTGATTTGTTCTGTATTTCACTTAAATTCATAATTTGTTATTCTGTTAAATGGTAGTTTGTCTTTTTTTATACCTTTTAAACTATTTCCATGAAACTTCGGCTAATTGGGGCAGCCGCTTAATTGGGCCAGCATGTACTGGTCCCAATGCATTCCGATGAATTGGAATCCTCTATACTTCTACATCCAGTCCCTCAGAATACCTTCCAATAACTTACCCACTACTAATGTCAGGCTAACCAGCCTTTGATTTCCTGCCTTATTCTTAGAGCCTTTCTTAAGCAATGGAACAGCATTAGCTATTCTCCAATCCTTCAGCATCTCACCCGTGGCTAAGGCCATTTTAAGTGTCTATGCCATGGAACCATGGGTGACAAGTGAGGTGGAAAATCTAGTCAGGTGGAAGAAGGCAGCATACATGAGGTTTAGGAAGCAAGGATCAGATGGGTCTATTGAGGAAGATAGGGAAGCAAGAAAGGAGCTTAAGAAAGGGCTGAGAAGAGCAAGAAGGGGACATGAGAAGGCCTTGGTGAGTAGGATAAAGGAAAACAACAAGGCATTCATCAATTATGTGAAGAAAAAAAGGATGATAGGAGTGAAGGTAGGACCGATTAGAGATAAAGGTGGGAAGATGTGCCTGGAGGCTGTGGAAGTAAGCGAGGTCCTCAATGAATACTTCTCTTTGGTACTCACCAATGAGACGGAACTTGATGATGGTGAGGACAATATGAGTGAGGTTGATGTTCTAGAGCATGTTGAAATTAAGGGAGGTTTTGGAGTTGTTAAAATACACTGGGAAGGATAAGTCCCCGGGCCTGACGGAATATTCCCCAGGCTGCTCCATGAGGCGAGGGAAGAGATTGCTGAACCTCTGGCTAGGATCTTTATGTCCTCGTTGTCCATGGGAATGGTACCGGAGGATTGGAGGGAGGCGAATGTTGTCCCCTTGTTCAAAAAAGGTAGCAGGGATAGTCCGGATAATTATAGACCAGTGAGCCTTACGTCTGTGTTGGGAAAGCTGTTGGAAAAGATTCTTAGAGATAGGATCTATGGGCATTTAGAGAATCATGGTCTGATCAGGGACAGTCAGCATGGCTTTGTGAAGGCAGATCGTGACTAACAAGCCTGATAGAGTTCTTTGAGGAGGTGACCAGGCATATAGATGAGGGTAGTGTAGTGGATGTGATCTATATGGATTATATCTATATGTAAGGCATTTGACAAGGTTCCACATGGTAGGCTTATTCAGAAAGACAGAAGGCATGGGATCCAGGGAAGTTTGGCCAGATGGATTCAGAATTGGCTTGCCTGCAGAAGGCAGAGGGTCATGGTGGAGGGAGTACATTCAGATTGGAGGATGGTGACTAGTGGTGTCCCACAAGGATCTGTTCTGGGACCTCTACTTTTCGTGATTTTTATTAATGACTTGGATGTGGGGGTAGAAGGGTGGGTTGGCAAGTCTGCAGACAACACAAACGTTGGTGGTGTTGTAGATAGTGTAGAGGATTGTCGAAGATTGCAGAGAGACATTGATAGGTTGCAGAAGTGGGCTGAGAAGTGGCAGATGGAGTTCAACCCTGAGAAGTGTGAGGTGGTACACTTTGGAAGAACAAACTCCAAGGCAGAGTACAAAGTAAATGGCAGGATACTTGGTAGTGTGGAGGAGCAGAGGGATCTGGGGGTACATGACCACAGATTCCTGAAAGTTGCCTCACATGTGGATAGGGTAGTTAAGAAAGCTTATGGGGTGTTAGCTTTCATAAGTCGAGGGATAGAGTTTAAGTGTCGCGATGTAATAATGCAGCTCTATAAAACTCTGGTTAGGCCACACTTGGAGTACTGTGTCCAGTTCTGGTCGCCTCACTATAGGAAGGATGTGGAAGCATTGGAAAAGGTACAGAGGAGATTTATCAGGATGCTGCCTGGTTTAGAAAGTATGCATTATGATCAGAGATTAAGGGAGCTAGGGCTTTACTCTTTAGAGAGAAGGAGGATTGGAGGAGACATGACAGAGGCATACAAGATAATAAGAAGAATAGATAGAGTGGATAGCCAGCGCCTCTTCCCCAGGGCACCACTGCTCAATACAAAAGGACATGGCTTTAAAGTAAGGGGTGGGAAGTTCAAGGGGGATATTAGAGGAAGGTTATTTACTCAGAGAGTGGTTGGTGCGTGGAATGCACTGCCTGAGTCAGTGGTGGAGGTAGATACACTAGTGAAGTTTAAGAGACTACTGGATCCGTATATGGAGGAATTTAAGTTGGGGGCTTATATGGGAGGCAGGGTTTGAGGGTCAGCACAACATTATGGGCCGAAGGGCCTGTACTATGCTGTACTATTCTATGTTCTATGTTCTATGCTCAGACCCCTGCAATTTTTGCACTAGCCTCCCACAGGTTCCAAAAGAACAACTTGTCAGGCCCTGGGGATCTATCAATCCTAATATGCCTCACAACAGTAAGCACCTCCTCCTTTATAATCTCGATATGCTCCATGACCTCACTGCTGCTTAGCCTCAGTTCTATAGACTCTGTGTCTGTCTCCTGAATGAATACTGATGTAAAAATTCTATTAAGATCTTCCCCATCCCTTTTGGCTCCATTCATAGATGACCACTTTGATCTTCCTGAGGAGCAATTTTGCTCCTTGCTATTCATTTGCTCTTAATATATCTGTGGAAGCCCTTAGGATTCTCTTTCACCTTGTCTGCTAGAACATGGTTTCTTTGGGCTCTCCTGTTTTCCTTCTTAAGTGTTCTCTTTCATTTCTTATACTCTTCAAGTTCATCATTTGTTCCTCATTGCCTATACCTGCTATGCATCTCCTTCTTCTTCTTCTTAACAAGGGCCCCAATATCTCTCAAAAATTAAAATTCCCTAAACTTATTATCCTTGCATTTTATTCTGACAGGAAAATACAAACTCCGTGCTCTCAAAATTTCACTTTTGAAGGCCTCCCACATACAAAGAAAATAATCTGTCTCAAATCACACTTCCCAAATTCTTTCTGGTACCATCAAAATTGGCCTTTCTCCAATTTAGAATCTCAACCCAAGGACCTGGCCTATCCTTCTCCATGGTTACCTTGATGCTAATGGCATTATGATCACTGGATGCAAAGTGTTCCCCTACAAAAACTCCTGTCACCTGTCATGTCTTATTCACTGATAGGTGGTCTAGTATCACACAGTCTGTGGTTGGAACTTCCATGTATTGATTAAGGAAACTTTCCTGAACACATCTGACAAACTCTATCCCATCCAGCCCTTTTTCAGTATGGGAGTCCCAATCAATATGTGGAAAGTTAAAATTACCTACTATCACAATCTCATGTTTCTTGCAACAGTCTGCAATCTCTCTATAACTTTGCTCCTCTAAATCCCCTGATTATTGGATGGTCTATAATATAATCCCATTAATGTGGTTATCCCTTTCTTATTCCTCAGTTCTATACTTGTAGCCTAAATAGACAAGCTCTCCACCATGTTCTGTCTGAGCACTGCCATGACATTTTCCCTGACAAGTAATGCCACCCTACCCCTTTTAATCCCAATCTATGACATTGAAAACTATGGAACCCTGGAACATTGAGATACCAGTCCTTCCCCTCCTGCAACCAAGTCTCATTAATGGCTACAATGTCGTAACTCCACATGTTGATCATTGCCCTAAGCTCATCTGCCTTTCCTACAATACTCCTTGCATTGAAATATACACAACTCAGAATACCAGTCCCATCATGCTCAAACTTTCGATGCCCGACTTTGTATGTAGGCTTAACAACCTTTTTCTCCAAAACCGCTTCACCATCTGCACTAGCGTTCTGGTTCCCACCCCCCTGCAACTATAGTGTGAACCCCCAATCCCCGTGCAGTACTAGCAAACCTCCCTGCAGGGATATTAGTCCCCCGCTATTTCATGTGCAATTTTTCCTGGGCCCACCTTCCCTGGAAGAGAGCACAATGATCCAAAAATCTAAAGTCCTCCCTCCTATACCATCTCCTTAGCCACATGTTATACTGCATGATCTTCCTAATTCTGGCCTCACTAACACATGGCACAGATAACAATCCTCAGATCACAGCCCTTTAACTTAGCACCTAACTCCCTGAAGTCACTTTGCAGGAACTCAACACTCTTCCTACCCATGTCATTGGTACCTACATGGACCATGGCCTCTGGCTACTCACCCCTCCATTTAAGAATGCTGTGTACTCGATCTGACCCAGGCACCCAGAAGGCTCAACTCCCCACTCTTAACACTGGACCACTCACACAATGGCTGCTCCGCTTAAATGTAATGTCCTTTTACTGGCCTTTGCCGAGTGCTTAATTATGTACAATTCAATGTTTCCAGGGGGACTGTGGCATGCAGAATGTCCTGACTGCTCCCGTTCGCTTCTTTTCAAATCTCTCTCCTGCTACTCAGAATCTAATGTCTCAAAGGGAACTGAGGCATGCAGGATGTCCCAAATGACCTCGTTCACTTCTTTGGAAATTTATCTCCTGCTACTCTCAATCCAACGTCTCCAAGGGAACTGTGGTGCACAGAATGTCGCAACTGCCCCTGTTCACTTCTTTTGAAATCTCTCTCCTGCTAGTCACAATTTATGCCCTTATGTTTTATATACAATGTGAATGGTTGAGTCTGCCTGTGTCTTTGAAGCTTGTTAATGCATCTGACACAACCAGTACCAGTGACTGTCACTGCTCTGCTCAAAGAAAACTGTTCTCTATTTACCCCACATTAAAATACTGTGCAGCGACTCTGTCAGACAGCAATATCACTAACTTAACGCCAACATAAAATCCGTGGGTTTTCTCACAGAATGTGTAATTGGCTCAAGTTGCTTTGAGGCATTCTGAAAAAAACACAAAATAGCTGTTTTGTAACTGTAAGCCATTCTTTTTTCATTTTCCTTCATATGTACATGGGAGCTGGCCACAGGTAATGTGCATGATCAACAAAGTGCAGCATGTAATTAAAGAGGAAAAATAGCCAAAAATAGATCACTGTATGACTCCCATGGTAACAATATGGGAGCAGGAAGAAGGGCATTTGTGGATGTTTCGAAAGGTAAGATCAGATTGAAATTGACCGATCAGTCCAACATAACATAACAGAAAAAGAAATAAAACATTATGGAGAATTTTCCTTTAGACATGTTCTATGAATTTAAAGCACAATGGGAGAGGATAATTTATGTAAAATATCCCACCTGGTTCCCACCACAATAACTCATTTGTGCTTGTAGCATTGATGAGTTATACGACCAGTGCCACTTACTAGTTTATTTTGCATAAAATGCTGGTCCCAAAGTGTATCCTCTATTTATAAATTAAACAGAACTAAGGGATGATATGACCCTCAATCCAACCCCTACCCCAAACCTCAGCACACCCCTCCAGGCAAAAACAAGATATCAAGGACAGCAGAAAACGATATGCAGCAAAATACCCAGAGCTGGTTTGGGCAAATCTTTTTTGATACACCAGTTTAACAAAAACAGTAGGTCTTTGCTGAATTAACGTAATAACTAAAATGCGATTTTGTGATTTTAAAGAACTGCAGCCTTAAGATTGTTAATGTAAAATGGTTCTAACTGTCAAGCTACCTGGGAGTCAACATGGGAATTTCCTTTCAGTTCCTTTGTGCAAATCAGAACAAAGCTTGCAAAGTTGATTGCATTTGAGGGAAGTAATGTATAAAATGCATTTAATTCACTAATTACTATTCACCTAATTCTGAATTAAAGGCCAAAAGGAAAAGGTGGAACAGCCTGTTCTGAATATTGTTGCAAAGCAGTTCATGCTGTAACGCACTAGAATATACTGCTGTATACACACTTACAATAACTAGGAAAGAACTGCATGTATATCTGAGCAAGATAAATAAGGATGTGTTCATATCACCAACAATGCCACGAAATAAAGTTAGGGCTGCATGGTAACGTAATGGTTAACGTAATGGTTAGCGTAATGCTATTACAGTGCCAGTGACTATTTCATTTCCTGTTGCTGTACGTAAGGAGTCTGTATGTTCTCTCAGTGACTGCGTGGGTTCTCTCTGGGTGCTCTGGTTTCATCCCACATTTCAAAGATGTATAGTTTAGTAAGTTAATTGATCAAATGGGTGTAATTGGTTGGCCAGAATCGTTGCGCCAGAAGGGCCTGTACTGTGCTGTATCCCTAAATAAAAACAATTAAATAAATAAAATGCAACACACGTAAAAATTACTGGTGAACGCAGCAGGCCAGGCAGCATCTATGGGAAGATGTACAGTCGACATTTCGGGCCGAGACCCTTCGTCAGGACTAACTGGAGGAAGAGATAGTAAGAGATTTGAAAGTGGGAGGAGAAGACCACTTCCCCTTCGTACCCCATCCGTTATTTCTTTCTTTATTATTATTATTAATTATGTTTTAATTTTTTTTTCTCTCTCTCTCTTTTTTCTCTCTCTCTTTTTTCTCCCTCTGTCCCTCTCAGTATACTCCTTGCCCATCCGCTGGGCTTCCCCCCCGCCCTTCTTTCTTCCTAGGCCTCCTGTCCCATGATCCTCTCATATCCCTTTTGCCAATCAACTGTCCAGCTCTTGGCTCCATCCCTCCCCCTCCTGTCTTCTCCTATTATTTCGGATCTCCCCCTCCCGCTCCAACTTTATAAATATACTAATTGATGTTTCTCAGAGACAGAAAAGTAATACATGGAGGCTGAACCAATGGTGATGGCAAGCTTAATGCAAGAGGTGAATTCTGAGGAGGATCTTAAAGGAGAAGAACGTGAAGAGTCAGAGAGCTTTACGAAGCAAACTAAGATCATGGGTCCTCGGAGACTGTACGTGCACCAGTCGTGTGAGGAAGAAGACTGGAAGCTGGAGTCTGACAGATGTAGGGTTTGACAAGCTGTAGAATTGAGCTTAGTTACAGAAATAGAGAGAGTGAGAGTACTTGAAGAGAGATGGGTTTTGATATTCAAAGGAGATAATTAGAACTTCTTTTGGATAAGAATTGAAACTGAGCAAATCAAATCAACCACCTTCTCTTGTGCCTCTACTACCTCTAAATTCTCTGACATTCCAGGACTGGATGAACTAGAAGTTCTTTGCACAAAGTATTAGGAATTCCAAAGCCACAGTCTACTTACTTATCCCTGCCTCTATCTCCTTCTCTTCTAGATCTTCTGTGTCCCCACTCCTCATTTCTCTACCATTTGCTTGTCCCATCATTTCTTGGATCCATGGTATGTAGTGCCTTCAACTGCATCACTAACCTTTACTGTGCACTGTTGAGTTCTATCACTGATTGACATAGTATGCCAATGGTGACAGTGCCAACCTAAAATGACCTATTTATTCCTATTCTCTCTTTTTTCTGCCTTTTCACTGATTATCTGGCCTTGACAATCTATTATCTCAAAACTTACGAAACATTAACTTGTGTAACAAATTTTCTCGTGGTTTTTATCAAATGCTGTTTTAATATATAAATATATCATATCCACTGGTTATCCTTTATCAACCTTCCCTCATATTCCTCCGTTATGCTATTATTCACTATTTCACTTGGAATACTCGGTTTTGTCTTTTAGAATAAGTAGGCTGGTGCAATTTGCTACCATCAAAAAAACAAAATTAAAATGTATTAATGTAATGCTGCAGCAAGTACTGTACAATCAAATTACGCAATAGTATTATACAATATTCATATGAGCTTAAACTCTTGAAACAATATTTGAAATATGTAACCTACCAGCAATCGAATTTACAATTTCTCTCAGACCTTGAGCTTGTGAATATTTGTATATTGAAATACAGTAAAATCTCAGTAATCCTTTATCTGAGTTTTCAGAAATCCTGATCATTTGGTTTCTGGCTCATCAAGTGAAGTTTGCTACAACCCGGTCCATTCATCAGTGTTCCTGCACACCTATTCAAATTATCTGGGCCGAATCCAGCTAACACAAGGGGCACTGGTTCCCTCCCTTTCCAACCACTAGGCTCACACTCCTCTGTTCCCTCTTTTACACTAGGACCCAGCCCCTGTATTCCATATTTACTCACCCAGTTCCTGGTTCCTGCATTCCCTTTCAACTCATTTGTGCTCCAATTACCGCACTCATTCAACTTACCTGGGTTCAATGGAAAATTTATTATCACGCAGTATCATATCTAATAAAAAGTTAATTAAAACATGTTGGGGTATTAATAAAAAACATCCAAAAGTTGAGAAAAGATTCCAATTTTATATCACCAATCTGCTGAGCATGCTGGCTTATCCAAGTTTAACTGTATTGCGTTTTTAGGAGGCACGGTAATAAATGTACAAGAGTCATTTAATCACGTGGATGCAGTAGGCCAACGAGAGGAGCCCAGAGAGTCGTGTAGAAAAGTTACAGGTGAGAACAGTCCTCTGCCATCCAAAGTGTTTTGACTTTTTAGTCGTAGAAATGAAGGAGGTAGATGGAAAGGAAAACATGGGAATTATCTAATATGTCTTTTTTGCACGCATGATGCGCAGGTACATTTCTATTACTATTTTTAATTATTAGAACTAATTCCCCTGGTGGAAATAACTTTTCAATGTACTACCAGGTTGTAAAGTTGGTACTGTGAATTTTCTACCTGTTATAGGAAGGCCTAATCTTACTCATCATTGGGTCGTTTTGTTTTAAGGGGCATATTTTTACAGCAATAATTTTATATACATGGACAAAGTGCCCCTTGGCCAGTAACAGCACTGGGACTAAATTATTAAAATGGCGGCAACCTTCAGCTATTTGTGAAGAGCCAATAAGAAGTTTTCATTCTCATCAAACAACTTGCATTTCAAAAGACTATGGAGTTAACTAGAAGCTGCATTTTGTAACAGGATTTGGGGCAGTACATTGTGTTAATGTGGAGTCTGTTTTCTGCTGGCTATGCACAGAATAAAAGCTACATCAAAGTGTAAGCCGACATTCCCCTCATGAAAGGATGGTTAATTGTGATGAGAGATTTGAGGTTAAGTTCAAAGAAACAATTGGCAGAATCTTCTGTCCATAAGTGAGACTCATGTTTCTCAATGTGAGTCTCTTTGTTTAGCACTAACAAGGACTTCAGATGGCAGAAGCATTTTCTGCCCTGCCATCTAAGCTATAATCTTCCTGGGCACTGCACTAGTGGACTCCCACCTTGACATAGTAGCTTCCACCTAGGCCGGGATTTCTGCCTGATTATGGTTAACCCAATGGTAGTACAATAATCCTATGGCAGTGAATGGAAGAAAATGATGAATTGAGCTTTTCCTGTGAAGGTAATTAAGGTAGCTCAAATGGTCTGAATCGCTGGCGCATGTGTGTGTGTGTTTTAGTCTTTTCACTTTCCAAAAACTTAAAAGGTTTTGACTTTTTTTAAACAATATTTTTATATTCTGATTGTTCAGATTTGTTATGATTATCTGTGAATGTTAAGGGTAGTTTAATAGCAGTGATATTTTGCACAGCTGATGAGTTTGAGGATGACTGTCAGTGTTGTTCAAGGAGTTCAGTCACTACTGAGCCCACGCCACACTATTCCACACTGGACTTCCAGTGGAAGGCTGCGTGGACAGGAATGCTGGAAAGTAGAACGAGAGTGCTGAATCTGTGGAATGTGTTGCCCCAGGTGGCTGTGGAGGCCAAGTCACTGGGTATATTTAAGGCAGAGGTTGATAGATTCTTGATTAGTCTGGACATGAATGGCTATGGGGAGAAGGCAGGAGATTGGGGCTGAGAGTGACATGGAATGATGAAATGGTGGAGCAGACTCGACGGGCCAAATAGGCTCAAACTGCTCCTATGCCTCATGGTCTTATAAAAGTGAGGCTCAATGGTAGGTGGCCAAGAATCTAGGGCCAGTGGAAGGTCTGTTTAATTTTAGAAAGAAATAGCTGTGTTTTAATGTCATATTTTGGTAATAAACACAGTGGGCCACACCAATGCATTTACATGGGATTATACAATTTCAGGGAACAGTCTTACCACCAGAATGCCACTATAGACAACCCTTACTGAAAACCTAAAGTATTAAGTTCTACAGTAAAGATTCTTAGAAAGCTAAAAATCTGAGTTGATATCCTATAGCTAAGCTCTTCAATAAGTGTTAAGCAAATCCTTCGAAGAAATGAAAAAGAGAAAGGGAAACTTTCCCTATATTCATATAGTCATACTCCAGTTTATTCAGGACCCATAATAAATTGAGTAGAAAGAGATGGATGGAAGATGTGATTTAATAAATTATATTAGTGTTAGTGAACATGAAATAGAAACAATACATTTATTATCTGATTCCACAAATATTCTCATAGAATCAGACTAGATTAAAGTTACTGAGGATTTAGGTTATTCCATTTTATGAACACCTTTGAATAAATTGCTGCACAGAACTCAGCTGTCTAGTTTAAGTATCATGTGTATAGCATCACTGATTGCATCTCAGTGATTAGGTTTAGAATACGAGTGTTAGTATAATTTGCTGCTTAGCTATCAGACTTGTCTGGATTTTCTAAGTGACTATTAAAGCAGTAAAAGATGAGCCTGATTTTTAAAAGCACAGCTGTTTTAAATACATCAATCGTTTTGTTACCAAACAAATATTTAGGAGCCAGAACATTAAGCTGTATTGAGATGAGCAGGGATAGATGGTTCTTAATAAACTATTGGCATCCTTTTAGGGAAAGTGATCACTATTTTACCATCCCTTGGAATCTTGTAATGTGACATTGGAGGGGGTGGGGATCACCCTGTCACACATCTTCTGTCAGTAGGTCATCAAATTCTGGGAGCTGTGGAACCTTCATTTTGGCTGAAGATAACTGAACACTCCAGACCACAGCATCTACTTTGACTGATTTTAACAGAAGTTTTGCAATTAAATTGAAATGGGATTACTACAATTTTCCATTGAATGTAATGTGTTGAGTTTGTAAACTTCTAATAAAAATTAAAAACTGGTTTAGCATTCTAAACAATAATACTTATCTGTTCATATCTTTATTAAAAGTAAACAATAGATAGAAGCTACTCACAAAGATCCATTAATTAAAAAGTACCATTTAGTCCACTTCAGGTGACCACAGAAACTTATGCTATTTTTATGCTATGGGCCCCAGTTTGGGAACCCCTGCTTTATAGAATTTTTGTGACAGTGGACCTATTTCCACGCTGAATAGTACACCTAAGACATTTTCTCTTTTAATAAGGGCAAGCTTACATCGTAATAATGAATTGCCAGTTTTATTAAACTTTCAGGATGTGTCAAATTGAATCACAGATTGTTAATCCACACTTGGTGCGAGTTGCCAACAGAATTTTCATTGCAGAACTTAACACTGATAAAAATATACCAGCTGCGAGATGTAGGCTAGTATCAATAAAATTAGTAGCTTCCTATAGAAGTCAAGTTGATGAATAAATGTGCCAGAATTTGCTACAATTGCTACTTTGAAAGAAATGTCAGAATTTTTTTTTGGATCTTGGGCAAGTCATTTCCATGAGAAGATAACTACTTTAGGGGAAATACCTTTAATTTTGACAGTGTTTGTCTTTAAGTCCAGTTCCACTTTTGTACTTTAAACTTTCTGATTAGGCGGAATTTGTCCAGACAAGTGAAATAACCGTGTGTGTGTTTTCATTGCATGCCCTTAACTACTAAGCTAATTGTACTGGAATTTTCTTATAATGATCACAGAATAATTGAGGCCAATTTGCATGTATAAAAAATGAAAACAAAGGCCTTAAAGTTAATGCATGAATGGCAGATATGGTCACATTTCAGTGCTCCTTCTATTGCAGTGAAATCTATTAGAACTCAAAACCTCTACAAATTGAAGGCCACACCTTTCTCAAAGGGATTTAGCATCACAGCTTATAAACAACATATACATGCAGAGTGCAACATCACAAATAAACATCATTACTCAGATGTGGCTGAGCTCTTAATACTTTATTAGCATAGGTTCTCATTATAATGTAAATATGGAAATTTAGAAAAGAGCAATTATATTCATTTATTTACACTGTGACTTGTTGCGGTTACGCGTAAATTCTTTTAGCACTAAAGTGTGGAGTGTTGGTGAATAAGTTCTACCTTCCCAGAACACAGAGGAGAAATCCAAAAGGAAAAAAAGGAAATAAATATGTCACATTGTTGCTACAGCTCTATCCTCAAGTTTGAAAAAAAACACCTACTTCATATTCAGGTTCAGGTTAAAATACTGAAATATATCAAATGTCGTACAGATTAACTTATCACCTAGTTAAATGGTCTGACAGTTTGGGATGGTTTGCTTGGCAGGGTGAATTCAAATGCATGCAAATTTCCCCTGTGGCTGACTAGCAAGTATAGTGAATCTGTCAAACGGTGAAATGCAAAATGCATTAACACAGTTAAGAAAAACAATGAAAAGGCTATTTAATATATTAATAACATTTTCACATTTGGGTGATTTGACAAATATATGAAACTTGGGCCTAACAACTGATAATGTGTGAAATCAGTATAGTATAATTGTAATTATTCTACCTATATTGGTATTTTGCAGTTTATGCCAAATAATTAAAGATTACAAATCAGAGAAAATGTGGGAAGAATGTAACATGATTCTATTGAATTGGTGCATTCAACAAACCTTTTAAAAAATCAATATCCTACTTACAGCAACAAGAAAAGAATAACAAATGTTGGAATTCTAAGCGATGAACATCATAAGTTGCTCAGAGTACCTGGGAGTCTGTTAAGCTTTTGCAATAGGATAGCAGGTTAAGGTGCAGGAGACAGTCTGTTCTGAGCTTTGATAAAGTATCCATCGTTTTCTCTTTCCATGCTACTGGGAATCTCGACTACTTTTTATTTGCCTGTAGGAGAGATTTCTGTACAATTTTCACCCTTAAACTACTTAAAGGATTTAATTAAAGTTTGAAGTATTTAAATCTTTAATTTCATGATATGTCGGCAGTAGGGAATGGTCACAGATGGTTTATGATGTGAAATGTATTAGTTTGAAGTCAAAATCTAATACCAAAATAAAAAGCCAATTCTGTATGAAATAAACTGAAGCATATGTTACAAAATAGAACTCCTTAAAAAAAAACAATAAAAAGCATTATACATGAATGAAGCAACAAAAGTTATGTTAATCATGCACTGTATAGGTATAGAGTGGTATGTAAATTCCTTCCTGCTCTGTAAAATAACATTTCACCCTATTCCATTTGAAAAGTATGACAGCCCCATTAACATTTCACAAGAAGTACATTGTTTATTTAAACCGGTTCTAAATTGCTAACATTGATTTAAAAAAATAGTCAGAGATGTCTGTTGTAATGGGTACCAATAGATCTGACAGAGGCATTACCAAGAACTGAATCATTTCATATTTCGGTGATTAATTGGCAGGACCACCTGCTGGTGAAATAATGAAAATTCAAGCTCTTGACCTTTATACAAACTTTTCACAGCATAGCATTTTTTACAACTTTAAAAAAATGGTTGTGCTGCTTTTACACATAACCCCACAACGCTACATACGTTCTTAATTTTGGTTATGATTATGATTGCACAATTCTATTGGGCTTTTATACTAACATGCTAAGGATCAGGCAGAAATTACAGAGGAGTCAATTCTCCAAATCTTGTTGCTGGAAACAGTGAAAAAAAAATGCCTGAATACTATTGACTCTTATGCAATGTGCTTTGAGCCTGAGAAACCTCAAGATCAGTCCTTGATCTGAGCTGATTCCAAGCAGGAAATGTTCATTCAGTGTCCCTAGGGTAACAAGTGGATTGGTGGGGGCGGTGGGGTTATGGGTGGTGCTGGGGTTAGAGGTGGGAAATCAACCAGGTATCCTGCACCTGAATAATATTAAGTATCTTTAATAGGAATGATTATTCCCAGACTTACTGACCTGCCAGTATCGAGCTCAGATATGAAACCTTCACTGATCAAACAGCCACTGACATTGAGTAGTCCCAGTCAGACTAGGTTAGATTAAGATGAAGAATAGCCTCTTGTCAACACTCATAGTACAGAATTATGAACTGTAAGTCAGCACTAATGCATAAAAAAGCTGTAAATGCACTTTGATCAAAAAGTTTTAAAAAATAGCTAATTAAGTATACAGTATATATTTATAAACTTGAATATATATATCAAATAAACCTGATTTTGAAAAAAAGTCATTTAAAATAAATGCAGACACAGTGGACACATTAGTGTTCTGCAACAAACTGCTTCCATTTACAAATGTGTTTTAATGTATTTTTAATTAAATTAATGTTGCATTTAACATTTTTACTTTGAACACAATTTAATAAATATTTAATATTGAATAAATGACTTGAAAATGTATGTTGAAAATGGAGCGTCTCCTTTTAAACAATGACATAGTGACAGTCAAAATTATTTTAGGATCTTGACAAAATCTGCTTCTTACCACTGTAAGATGTAAGAAATCAGTTGTACACAGCTAGTTGGAGGTAGCTTGCACTGCACGTGTTTTAAAACATTGTATTAGTTATGGCATCACAGAGTCCCATGAAGATTTAATGCTAGTTAATTTTCTATTTTTTTCTTGTTTTTTTTTCTAACCCATATTCGTAATGACAGACTGCTTGCAGAAATAAAAGCAATGATCTCCTGTCGCAGCTGACTGAATGCAAAACAAAATCAACTTCCATCCGGAGCAAGCTATTTTCTATTCATTACACTGCGATTCTTTGGCATCTGACTATAATGTGCTCTCATTTGTTCATCTGATTGCTGCAGTTTTCTTTCCAGGCTGTGCTGTTAGCCTTCCTTTTATCTCTCTCAACCTGGCATCAGTGTGGTATGTCTGGAAGGCCTACTGAGAGCTGAGGACATGTTTGTGGCAGGTGAAATTTTATGTCCAGGCAACCATTCTAACAGGCAGCGTCAGCCGCCCGAGGCGCTGTGGCTTCACACTCCTTTTGCTCCACAGCTCGAGCTTATTCCTTGTCTCTGTAGAGCTCCTTCTAATGTCTACACACCAGCAAACAAAGCAGATGGGATGGTGGAAAATGAATAATTAGCCTCTGCACTACTGAGTTCAAGCTAATGCTCTGAACCAGGTATGACATCAAATCATATCCAGTGGGACAACAAATGTCATGATGGAGATGAGAATTTTTCAGATGCCTCTTGTCAGAAGCAAACACAAGAAAGGTTTTAACTCTTCTACTAGTCTGCAAGTCCCAGAGGCTGTGTTTGTTGGCTACAGAATGGAAATCCCTTCTTTCTGAGCTTTGCCCAGCAATGGCTGCCACCAGTAAGTCTGATCCCTCTGGGCCTAGTTTCTCAACTCAGAGCCTGGAGAAATTTTTTTTTTGCAAAGAACAGAGATGGTACTGGCTATTTGTGTCTATCATAGAAATAAAAAAGGACGCTATATGTCACAAAAAAAAAGAGCAAGAAGCTTGAACAAATTGCTTGCTATTGGCTATGCTAAGATATCACTGTATTTTTTTTATTTATTGCCTGAATTTAACCTCAATTTGCATTTTGTTTTTTGTTTACCATGTAAATCTTACTGTCGGCACAGCTGGCAGCTTCTATTTCACCGTGGCCGATGTTTTATGTAAAACAAAGTGCTGTTTCCAGTCAATTCAGGAAGATGGGAAATCTTACTTCTGAGTAAGGCTGACTGAAATATACCTGAGAGCAAAGAATCGAACCCTAAGTGCTTCTAGTGTCAGATGCATTTTAATTTCTTTTCACAGAAACCAAAGGATACAGAACCTATAACAACAAGATTAAGGAACCATTACATCCTAAACCACGCATCCCTTGCCCTTTTACTCCACACCCCCACCCAAAAACAATGAATGAACCAATTCTGAGACATGTTAAAAATCTGCACTGTTTACTAAATCAAGAACTCTTTATTCGAACTCATTCACAGTTACCATCTGTGTTTGAGTTGGCACAGCAGAACTTCAGTAAAAATAAATAAGAGATTCTTGGCCAGTTTTTTGTACATTGTGTTTTTTTTAACGAAAGAAAAATAAAATTTGGCTGTAAAACAAATGACTGATGAACTGAAAAATGCATGACAGGCAGAAAAGCTTTTTAATCATCACACTGATTTTAAAATCAGATGTTTCTGAACCCTCAGCATGCTGGCAGCACTGTGCAAAGAACAGAATGGATTGTGTGTTTTATGGCAATTTTACATGAACACTAACAGTGCATTCTTCCCGGAGTAGTACATTCCAGATTGCTGATTGTAAACATTACCGGAATACATTGTGGAGTTCCATGTGCTGACACATGGGTCATGTAATTATTAGAGTCTATTAAAAATAATAGAGCAAGTAATTCTTCTAATCAACGCTCATGTTCCAGGAATGTAAGCCAAATGGAAACTGCTTGTTTGAAAAATGTTTACATGCTCCCAGTTTCATTCGGAAGATAAATACATTGGCTGCTGCTACACAGAGTACCCCTGACGAGAGGATTTACTCCCAAATGTCATGATTTTCATCTACGTTCTCTACAGTTATGCTGACAAATCAGGGTAGAACTAGTTTTTTTTTGGGGGGGGGAATTTGGGATGCACTGTGAGCATTTCATTTGAGCTCATAATATTACAATCATCTTTTCTCCCCTCTTTCGACTGCAATGTTTCTGTGCATGGTGGTTAGCCTCCAGCTTCTTACCCCTCGTGGCATGTGTGAGCCTTGAGTGAGTGCCAGTTTTCTGTTTGACTGTGGAAGACTCTACAGCCATGGTCAATGTTATCCTCAGTTAATGTCTATCACCCCTACACCGTGCCACTCAAGCAGGGATTGTTGGAAAACAATCAGGAGTGGGACCTGTGGCCAATTTTTTTTTCTCTCTATTTTTCCTAAGGCAGAGATAACAGCAATCAATTGTATTACGTGTAAAACTGCCCCTGTTGTGATCAATTAACTCAATAGACTTGGAAATCAAAGCTGGATGCTTCCTCATTTGTGGGTCTTGTGTAAACTTAGGGTTAAGCCATTAAAAGCGCTGGCTAATATCATATAACAAACCTGCCATCTAGTTTTCCCAGGATGAAGAGAGGTAGAAAGCTTTGATGGGGCATGGCCTTCTATTAATCTTCCCTTATGTTGGAAAGCTTACTGATATTTATATTTTCAATTTTAACTTTTGCTTGTGTCAAAACTTTTTTTTGTGAAATTAGAAACTATGCAAGGCAAGAGTACTTGGCAGTTTGTCATCCAATAGTATCGATGTTATCTGACATGTTTATAGATCACTAGAGGGCTGTAAATCCAGCTATCCAAGCACAGTGAGAGAAATATGCAAGTGGCCATCCAAACCAGCACAAAATAATACCGGGATACCACTTAGTAACCAAATCTGTTACATGTCACCAGATAGTGAAATTAAATGTATAAAGTTGTCAGAATGAAAAATAAACCCGCAATATGCACATATTTTGTAGAGTCTTTGCTTTTTTGATTTACTGTATTTGTACATTTGGTATGAATTACAGCTGGAATGTTGTAATTTACTTAATGAGATTAGGGGCAAGTTTTTGATGGAAAAAGATAACAAAGTACACTGAGGAACTTATCAAGTTTTCTATCAAAAATATGACAATATTATAAAGCAATCACATAAGCAGAAGAGGAAAGTCACAGGGCAATAGCAGTCTTAGGAATCGGAATACCTTGACAGTTTTCTGCTTTTCCCAGGAAACAAGGGGTATCCTGACTGATTGGTTTGTCTCTCCCTAGCCAGGTAGTTCCAAGGTTATTTATCGCTCTTTCACTTCCAACCAGAACAAAGATTGTCAAGTTCATTTTAATGCAGAGATGCACCGGATATTTCTAGGTAAATATAGTGCACGTAGTGACATAGACCCTTTAACTTATGGAGCAATCCATTTTAGGTTGCTTTATTTGAAAAGTTGCTTATCATTCAGAAAATAGAGTATGGGAGCGAGAATACAAATGAGGAAACACATATATCAGAGGTTTACCACACTGTTTTCACCTTGTGCCAAAACATTCACCCCTTTGCAAAATGAACATGCTGCTTCCTTCATTACTATTAATTAGTGATGTTTGAAGATTCCCAAATTCCTTTATTCTACCTTGCAGAGAAGGCTATACATGTCCAGGGAAGCCAGTTCCCAAGGGTGACAATTTTAAAGCAAAATGGCACTCCTAATCATGCCTGAAGCTTTATTTAATGTTATGATTTTTCTAAAAAGGATTACATATAAGGTAAAGGGCTTTCTAGATTAACTAGGAAACACTGTACACATACAGATAGATACCCAGTTTTATACCAACATATAAAACAGCATATCAGTTTTATACCATGAACATTACTTCACTACTTTATAGTTGAATTAGCATATAGGAGGAACATTGAAAATCTGGCTGAGTGGTACCACAACAACAATCTCTTACTCAATGTCAGCAAAACCAAGGAGCTAATTATTCACTTCAGGAAGAGGATACTGGAGATCTATGAACCAGTCCTCTTTGGGGGATCAGAGGTGGAGAGGGTTAGCAACTTTAAATTCCTCGGTGTTATCATTTCAGAAGACCAGGCCTGGGCCCAGCATGTAAAGACAACTACAAAGAAAGCACGCAGCACCTCTGCTTCCTTAGAAGTTTGCAAAGATTCGGCGTGACATCTAAAACTTTGACGGACTTCTATAGATGTGTGGTGGAGAGTATATTGACTGGCTGTGTCATTGCCTGGTATGGAAACACCAATGCCATTGAACAGAAAATCCTACAAAAAGTAGTGGATATGGCCCAGTACATAACAGGTAAAGCCCTTCCCACCTTTGAGCACATCTACACGGAGGGTGGTCACAGGAAAGCAGCATCCATCATCAGGGAGCCCCATCACCTTGGACACACTCTCTTCTCACTGCTGCCATTAGCAAGAAGGTACAGGAGCCTTAGGACTCACACCTCCCGATTCAGTAACAATTATTACCCCTCAGCCATCAGGTTCCTGAACCAGCGGGGATAACTTCACTTGTCCCATCATTGAGCTGTTCCCATGACATATTGACTCATTTTCAAGGACTCTTCACCTCATGTCCTTGATATTTATTATGTATTTATTATTTCTTTATTTCTTTCTTTTTGTATTTGAACAGTATGTTATATTTTGCACTCTGGTTGTCCAGCCTGTTAGTGCGGTCTTTCATTGATTCTATTATGGTTATTAGATTTATTGAGTATGCCTGCAAGAAAATGAATCTCAGGATTTTATATGGTGACATATATGTTCTTTGATAATAAAATTACTTTAAACTTTGAACTCTTGACTTCTCACTTTCTGGGTCAGAGCTGTTGTCCGTCCTGTTGCCCTGTATAATTTAAATTGGAATCAAAACTATGGTAAAAAGTTATTTAGGAGAAGGACAATCCATTTCCGAGACAACAGTTGCCAATGGTGAGCAAGTAGATCATACACAACTGAAAGGAGAATTATGTCATTAGGAAGATATCAGCTGTATGCTGGTAGGTCAATTATTCAATGGATGGCTAATATGTGACAAGAAAGAGTTCTGATCATGGTGGGTGTCTTGGTCTTGGCATAGTCATAAAATACGAAAATTTCAGCTAGCCTTCAGATAATCAGATAATCTCAGTAATCAGAAGTGGTATTGTCAATGTGTGATCATGAAGAGACCTGGAGATTCACAGTGACAATCTAATGAACACAGGTTCACACTTACAAGAGCAAAGAATCTACAAGATAATCTACAATGGCACAACAATGTCAACCATCAATCTCTGACAAGTTGTTAATAATAAAACCAAAGGCATGGTTTCATTCACTTTTGTACCATTCTACTATTCAATTTAGCTGCAAGCTTTGCTTCAGTCTAGAACAGTCCTTGGTGTGCAGAAAACTAATGATAAATCTACACCTTGTTTATTATTGTTTAGCCTTCAGCTGTTACATATTAAAGCACATTTCCTTACTGGCTCCTCTGTAAATCGATTCAAATTAATCTACTGTAAACAGTGTGATGTGAATCTGGTCTCACCTCCTGACCTTTAACACACCGCAGCTCATGTGTTGTTGGATTATAATTAGAAATTGTCCAGTGCCTGCCTTTGTTTAGAACTAAGATGCAGCAGAGAGAGTGAGTAAATTGAATTCAGCTGCAATCATCATAGTTCAAATCAAATCCAATCCCAGGTCTGAAACTGATAAAAGACACTTGCCACATCAGTTAGTGCCCACTTTCATGAATGGAGACATAAAAGCCCTATGTACAAGTGGCAAGTAAACATGATACAGTAATCCCTTAAATTATTTAATTTTGAGCTAGGGGCTGGTAATACAAACTTCATTTACTAATTGCTGCATTCTCCATTTCTGGAGACGTTCAGACTGAAACACAGGGAGAAGATAAAATGCTCCGTCCAGCTATGCCAGCAAGGGGCACAGGTGATCGATTAACAAACCGGCTCCAAGCTGAACAGATGAACGGAAAGATGGAAACCAGGATATGCCCTCATCACGTTGCTACCTTACGAAGAAGGTACAGGAACCTGAAGGCAAACACTCAGTAGTGTGGGAAGAGCTTCTTCCCCTCTGCCATCCGATTTCTGAATGGACAATGAATCCATGAACACTACCTCACTACTTTTTTAAATTTCCTATCTTTTGCACTACATATTTAATTTAACTATTTAATATATATATAGTTTTCTTTTTTCTCTATTAGCACGTATCGCATCATACTTCTGCCACAAAGTTGACAAATTTCATAACACTTGCCAATGATATTAATCCTGATTCTGATTACTCTGTTGTGGGTGGCCATTGCTAGGGTTAGGTGCAGCCCATTCATTTAAAACAATGCCTCATCTCTTACGCTGTTCCCAACTAGGGTAAGCGCTCAGTAACTCCAGAGGATACAAAGTGGAGAAAATGTTCTATTCGCCAGCATAGCACACAAAAAAAAGTAATTAAAATTTTAGGCATTGAACTAGCTATCTGGTTCATTTAAGCTTCCGAATGTTAATGGTTTTTTATAACAGATGTTGCAGTGTTTCATTGCTTTTACATTAGCTGTCTGTTTCTTGTGGTGTGAAGAAAAACCTTGTGTCAGTCCTGTGAGGCAACAAAGTTAACAAATGAATGCAGCCCGTGCAAAGCAGTAAAACCTGCACCCTACGGTGACCACGCAGGGCTACTGTGTCAGATGTCTTGGATTCCAGTTGCACTTCTCTGCCCTTTCATTTGCAGCTCAATTACAATACCTTTATGCTGCTCTTTCCTCAGAGTTAAATCTCTCACTATCCACTGGTTGAGTGCACAAATGCAGCTGACCTGCCTTGGTGGTCATTCTTAGGCACATTCTGTCTCCAGCTGGAGTCGTCATCTCTGGTGCCATTTCATCCTTTAAAGTGCTTTTATTTTATATAGAAGTGTGTATGCAAGGTTAGTGTTCCATAGTTCTGAAACTCCATGAGGGATTTCATAACATTTCATAGAAATCTCATTATTCATATTGATTTAACATATTATTGAAGTTGATTGCACCTAAAAACTTTGAGGCGTTAAAATAAAAGTAGAAATGAAAGTCAAATTAATAAGAAGCAATTGCTTAAAAATACTCTAGCACAGCAATACTCCTATCTTATCTTAATACTACTCTTTTCTTGATATGCATGATTTAATCAGTGGTACATCAATGGACGTTGCGGGACTTGAGGACCTGAGTTATAGTGAAAGGTTGAATCGGTTTGGACTTCGTTCCCTAGAACCCTGATTCGAAGACTGAGGAGAGATTTGACAGAGGTATACAAAATTATGAGCTGTGTAGAGTAAATGCAAGCGGGCTATTTCCACTGAGGTTGGGTGAGACTTCAACTAGAGGTCATGGGTAAAGGGTAAAAGATGCAATGTTTAAAGGGAAAGTGAGGGGGGGATTTCTTTATTTAGAGGGTGGTGAGAGTATGGAACGAGCTGCCAAAGTGGTGGGTGCAGGATTGATTTCAACATTTAAGAGAAATTTGGATAGATACAGTTATTGGAGGGGTACAGAGAGCTATAGTCTGGGTGCAGGTCGATAGGACTAGGCAGATTCATGGCTCAGCATAGATTAGATGGGCCAAAGAGCCGATTTCTGTGCTATAGTGTTCTATGACTCTGCAATATGCTTTCTGATACCAGGACTGTAAAGCTTTGAAAACTAGTGTAAAGTATACATCAGGTGTTATGTGTATTAACATTGACCATAGATTATCAGTCTTCTCTATTCATTTAGCTTATGTTCCTTCAAGGGTGATCTGTTCACTCATCTCCATTCCACCCTCCCCCCCAAACTTTTCTTAAATTAACAAATAGGGAAATTGATGTGTACAGGTTAACTGAACAGCAATGCAATGATTCGGATGCTAGTGAACAGACCATACTGATAGAAAGCGGCAATTTACTAGAATAATTTTCTTAGAAATCAAAGCTGATTCAAAGTTATGTTCATGGGTATTTGTAGCTACTGAAATTGTTTACACAGTCTCTCGAGGATTTATTTAGTAATAACCAGGGGATAGGATTAAAAATCTGATAACATTAATCCCTCACTGTGCTTACATTTTCTGAGTTAAAATATGTTCTTGTATTTCTTAGAAAATACCTCAGTGATGTAGTCTATATATTTCAGCCCTAAGCATGCAACAATTACCTTAGCAGTAATCACTTCAACAATGATAGATAACATGGTAACTTTATTATGTAAATCGTAGTAATAATGATCCACACAATTTGTATTTCTACTCCAATCTATTTGTATTCCTTCCAGAATTTCTTTCAGTGATGGGTAAAATGGATGAAGATCGGTGTGCACTGGATGTTGCTTTCTTCGCAAATATCCTGGGTATTGGCCATCGGCATGGCTGATGATTCCCCAGGTATTATCAAATCTCAAAGCATGGCTTGAGAGTCCCCGGCTTCCTCTTGTCTCAGTCCCAATGCTTGGCTGCTGAGTCTCCCGGTAACATCTGTGCTAAATCCCATGGAAGAGCTGTTGAATCTCACAATATTCTCCTACAGCAATCCCAAAGCAAGCCTGTTGAGTCCTCTGTGCCCTCTTTCCATTATCCCCTGGCATAACGTCTGCATCCTTTGGCTTCTTCTGGCTGTGTCTGCCCCTCTGGTATGGTTCCCAAGGTCCCTGATGTCCTCATCGCTAAGTTCAAAAACATGGCTCCTGTGCCCCTCAGCATCTCCTGTACTAGGCTCAGCAGTGTGGCCATATAATCTCATCTTTTCTATCTGCTGAGCTATTCCCTATAGCAATCTATGAGTGCATTGGCTCAAATATTTAGATTTGTTCAATTTGACCTCATTCTCTTCATGCAATCCCAAACTGCACCGAGCTATGTATTATCTAAACAAAAACAAACTGGAAATTCTGTAGTTACTGTCACGAAAACAAAATCTCAGAATTCTTACAGTATATCTATTAGTTTTTGATGTACATACAGAAATAGTATTTACAACTTAGCCAGGCCAATAAAGAACCTAGATATTGCCCTGTCTGTGTAACAAATTATGTTCATTTTGATTATCTGCCAGCTACCTTGGGCCTCCATTATGCTATGTCCCACAGCATGTAGGCATGTCTCTTGGTAGTCCCTCTTCACCAGTCCTGCTGGATCCCTGCTCAGTGCTCCAGTGAGTGCCTTACATCTTGTGGTTTCCCTCGGCAACTTCTGGTCGGGTGATAGCAGGCCCTGTGTCTCCTGTGCATCCTCTGAATCCTGTGGCATTCCTCTCTGGTCTTTAGCATCCTGCTTTTTCTTGGTCTCTCATGCTGAATCTTCTAGTGTCTTTGAAGCTTTCTGGTCTCTCCCACTGAGTTCCCCAATGTATCCAATTCTCTGCTCCTGGTAAATTTTCCTTGCCACACACTGCATTCTGATAGTTTGAACTATTCCTGTATCATGAAACATTAAAAAAAATCAATAAAGCTTCATACATTCCTCCAATTTTATATATTTATCCATAATTTTCCATGACCTGATTATTCCATATTGGAACAACTTAGTGAGATTCTAGTATGATGCTCTTGCAGACTGTTCCACCAGTATTCTCCAAACTGCAACTCCAGATATGAGAGGGTATCCCTCACATTCAGTGGACTCTACATTGTTAATCTATTGTGCAAGACAAACTACAGCAATCCATGGAATTTCAAATCAAATCAAGTTTACTTATCATTCATAGAATCAGCTGAACGAGACAGTGTTCTTCTGGGGCCAAAGTGCAAAACATTCAAAATAGCAAGTAATATCCAAAATAGTGAGCAACGTAATTCAAAATAGTGAGCAAAGAAGCATATTCACTTGGGAAAAAAAAGCATATATATAGTGCAAGACCCTGAGCAACAATGTCCGGCAATCAACAGCACGATCTCCCATCAGTGTGCAGACACACGCCATCCGGCCTATCATTCCACTGCTCGAACACAAGAGGGCAGCACCGACAGGAGGCGCCAGGCCCCAGCCAAGCGTGGTCGTCACACTGTTACGCTTCCGCGTCTTCTTTAGTTTCCTGGGTCTCACTTTGGGCATCTCAGCAATCAAACTCCTTCATTCAAATGGCTGAGTCTATGAACGTTTGAATGCCTCTCGATGCTAAACTGTTTTACCAAGAGAAGATTTTGGCAAGTGTGATAGTCAAGCTGTCTGGAAAGTGAGAAGAGGGAGAGGAAGCCAGAACATGAAATGAAGGAACGAAAAAGAGCATGCTACGTTAATGCTCAAATGACTGATGCAGACTGGCACTTTGTCATGTGTAGGTGCATTGCTATTGGACGAAAACCTCCCAGCTGCGATCTGGCATTTGTTAAGAATTTGCTCAGACCTGTACTTGCCCTGGTGACGTACTGTACGGTACATGTCTCGGGTTATGGGCTTCTGCCTCAGACAGTGTTATGGTGGCTAAACAGGAGATGCTCAGAGGAATTCCTAGACAAATGCCATTTTCTCCTTTCACAAAATGAAGCATTCTGGTTGAGATCATGTGCACATAAACTCTAGTGGAATTTATAGGCATCCGTTAGTCTCGTGAGACCATAGATTTGCGCCTTGGAAGGTTGTATGGAAGACTGGCAGTTGCCCATGCTGCAAGTATCCCCTCTCCACGCCACCAATGTTGTCCAAGGGAAGGGCACTAGGGCCGATACAGCTTGGCACCAGTGTTGTCGCAGAGCAATGTGTGGTTAAGTGCCTTGCTCAAGGACACAACACGCTGCCTCAGCTGAGGCTCGAACTAGCGACCTTCAGATCACTAGTCTGACCTTTTAACCACTTGACTGTGTGGAACATACACAAGATTTTGTTTTATCCATTCTGTATTCCACTAGGCATGTGGCCAAGTGGTTAAGATGTAGAGCTTAATAAGGTAATTGGTCTCGTGTGTGTAATTGGGTGCAACTGGCTCTCGGGCTGGAGTGGAGTGGCCTGTCACCGTGTTGCATCTCTGAATAAAAAAAAGACTGTGAGAAATCCAGTTATATAGAAATGAAAGGAGAAGCAAAGACAGCGTGGTCAAATGACAAACAGGAGCAGAGGCCATAGTTAAGAATCAACACCAAAATTGTCAGCCTAGCCCTCAGAAATCTCATCTGGTGCTAAATGTGCTATACGGAAACATCAGCATGTTGAATTTTCTCATGGAAATACAATCCATTTTGCAGCTGTAAAGCATCTTCAACACAACTCCATGGAGGATGAACTTCTTAGCAAGCTTTGATTAACTTTCCATAGCAATGGGACTGAAACTGGACAGAAGGAGATAGGTTGCAGATGAAGCACCCAAATAAAGGAAATTAGTTGGGTTAATAATCTGGAGCTGATCTGCTTCCCTACGGTTTTCAACCTTTGTCAAACGTGAAGTCTGCCTAAAAGGCCAAAGTTGCGTTACTGAGGTATCCTTGAACTGCGGTCTTTATTGCTCTACTTGTGTTTCAACAAATATGCCTCAAATAAGCAAAATAAAAACGTACATTTTTTTGCTGAATGCCAGTAGCAAAAGTGGCATGTGCAAAGGGTCATGGGATACCCAGAATCCTTCACCACTTGGAAAGCCGCTGACTCATTCCCTCAGTAATCAGTGTTGTGTGCAGTTACAAATGGGATGGTTAATAGGCCTGCATCCATTATCATTAGTGCATCTCAGCACGCAGGTACATGATGGGTCCTGCCAGCACGTTTGCTCCAGCTCACTGAGCCAGGGGCCATGCTCCATTGCAAATGAGGATGAGAAACACCTGCTCCAGGGTTTTTCAGCAGACCATCTCCATCGCTCACATCTCATGCAACACTTGTTCTGTCATAATGTAATCCTGGCTCCAGCCAAAAGAGGTTTACAGTATCCAACTAAAGATTACAAACTTCCCCGTTGTTTGCGGAATAAATTCAGTCTGAGAACACACTGCAATGAAAATTTAACACAATTGTGCTTTGCTGAGCATTCTAATGCCAGCAGTACTTTGCTTTTGAAAATGAACATACATCCAAGTTGACTGCTCAGACTGTGTAGCGTTACGTTTTACACTTTAACTGCAGGAACCAAGGTGCTGTAGATTATGCCTGGAAACAAAACTACTCAAACAGCACTGGCAATAAATTGCCATCCCATTTATTTCAGTTGTTACCCTTAATAAATATTTATGCTGAAAATGTGATCTGACTGGAAGTTGAGAGCTGTACTACAGTTACATTTCAAAGGTATGTAAGGGCACCTGTGTGACCTGTACTGAGACCTCACTTCAACAGCTAATTGACAGTGACATTTTTACTATAGTGAACCAAAATCAGTATTAAAGATGTGATGCATAGGCATACTTCCAGAAACAAAAATCTGGTTTCAATAAAACTATAGTTCTGATTGGAACTGATGTTACCTTCCGGTTGTGCCTTTGGCTATTATGTGTTCATACGTATAATGACTAGATGCCATATCCACTTTTCATATTCATGTTTTCTGTTTGTCTTCTGCACTAGACACATTGGAATGATTAGAACATCACTCCACACCACGCAGGATTTGATTTAATTTGAAACAGATTAGGACCTACAGGAAAAGAAATTATAGCTACGCTAACCTCTTTTTTTTATTTGCAGCAATAAAATACCATGCAGTGCATTTGCAAAAGCTACTATCTGGATTCAGTAAAGTCCCGAATTAATCCTACAATTACCATGCAAAGAGAAGTGCAACAAAAGAAGAGCCAGACTATGCGATAGCTATCCCTCCGCAGAGGTTTATAGAAGTCATCAATCCATGACTCACATATCAAATTTTGATAGAACATTATGTAGAGGATTGAATTTTGGAAGAGCTGCTGTAACAAAACACCGATGAATAAGAGTACCTTCCACCAAGCCTATTTGTAATAGGGTAACTGTGGTATGGGATCAAAAAGTCAGTTCAGAAATAAGTTAGGCTAAATTTGAGTTTGATTAGAGTCTTTAAGGATTGACGTAATAGTGTATGAGAAGAGGGCCATATCAAACTGAACAGCATTTGGAAACCAGAGCTCCTAAACTCACTCCTAATAGTAAAAGTGGGTCATATAAGACACTTGGTCATGAAAGTGCAGAGATCCACTCAGTGATGAAAGTAAATAAGGCATGGATAAAAAAATGGGGCAAATATTTAACAGGGATGGTGTCAAATAAGTAATTAAGCAGTGGGAATGGGGTAGTTGTTTTTCCACGTATAGTGATCAGTGAGGGTCAGGCAATGTCCCTGCTCTTGATTACATCTCCGACCAAGACTGGTCTGGAGTTTGCAATGACGCCTGGAGATAGTTAAATCTCTTGCTGACATTGTCTAAGTTCACAGATGAAGAATTGCCTCTCAGACGAGGTGAGGGAGGCCCTTGGCACTTATGCAGGAGTCATCGTTGTCAGGCACAAAAAAAAACCAAAAGTATAATCAGCAGTGGCATCAGTCAGCATTGCTTGTAATAGGGTCAAAATAGTACAGGGTGAAAATGTAAAACCAGTGTGATCTTTGAACCAGTTATTTGAGTAGACTGGGCTTAGATTCAAATTTCATGGCAATACTTAGTTTCCCCTCTGGGGAGCAGCAGTGCATATTCCCCTGAAAAAAATGTGAACAAAAAATATAATCGCTTGGAATATTACACACAGTGGTCGTTTATATGAATTCCTCAGATAATGAAGAACAGTTTCAGTCCTGTTGACACTCAGCAATGGCGAGTGAGACTTAGTCACTTCCCTACAGGGAGAAAGTGTGAAACACAGAGCAAGTTTATCTTGTGCACCTTGTAGAGACCAACTCAAAGGCAACATTAAGGATGGGCCAATTGGGACATTTCCAACTTCCAAACATGTCGAAAGGATGAGGAGGTTTAAGTAGAAAAGCAGAATAACTTCCAATGAAACAAAAGTAATTAGAAAAATAGACAGACACAGAAAATGTTCTGAATGGATCATGTGAATTATAAATCAAGCTTTTTTTTGTTTTATCAGGAAGCAAGACGGAAAACTCCCACTAGGGCTGAAGTGATTTGATTACAGCACAATCTTACTTAACTTTTGGTGAAGTCTATTTCCAGCTCTCTAATCCTGATTGCACACTTGACACATTACTGCACCATGACATGCGCGGACCCGTTAAAAGAGAGCACCAAGCTAGCTAAAAAGAGCATAAAAAAACCCTTTCTGTGCAAAGAGCGTTATTCTGCTGCAGTTCATAGCATTAACTACATATCAAATTTAGCAGTTGAGCCAAATATTCCCTGAACAGACATGACTTCTGTTGTCAGAGAAATGGGATCGAATGAAATACAAAAGAGTGGAGAGGAAAGGGAAAAAGGAATCTTGACATGTGAGTGCCCCGGTCAAAACAGCCTGGATCCAGCAATATCCAGCTTTATCACATCATTATTGCAAATGTATGCAGCACGTGAGGCTGCACCTTCCAGATTCTGGTGTACATATGCGCTGCTGTCATCAGCCCTCATCTAACACCTGCTTAAGCAACCAAAACTATTAGGTGTTTTCATATATAGTTAGAACCTAGCATTTAAGCTCAACCTAGTTTATAGGAACAGCTGATGTCCAAAGACATCTGTTTTCCCTCTTTAGCTCTTTCGAAATGTACCTTTTCAGTAAATGATTTCCAGTGCACATTAAACAGTCATATTTAGGCAAGATCCACAAAATGATAGGCTGCTTCAGTTTCCTCAGCTGCCTATGTTGTAGCTCACAGTTTTTAAAAAAAAATTAAAGACCAGGTGAACAAAATTAACTTCCCGGATTATATACTTGACTAATTTCTCTTCATATATCTGTACTTTGATTAATACTGGAAAAAAATTCATAAAAGTGTTGTTAAATTGATTAAGAAAAGTGACCACTGATCACCAAACATAGCTTTTAAAAATTTGTATCATAAATTGCATTAGAGTAATAAAGAATTAGTAAGATGCAAAATATTCAAAGTGCATTGCCATTTGCTGTTCAGTCTTACTAAATTATATTTTAGTTCTACACATTTAAGATTAACAACATCAGAATCATCACCAAGGACAAACTTCCTGGTAACACAAGCTCATAAACAGTCTGCTTGCTTATAATCACATGATAAGTGATCTAGAAATTAGTTTCCCCTAACAGAACAAGGATGTATAAAGTGCAGTCTTTTGTCAAAGAAAGCTTATCATTTTCAATTCAATCAGCCTTAATACACTGTAGACTCTCTTCCTTCCATCCAATGATGATGTGGAGGAGGTCGCAGGTTCACCTGTGATTTTGCATGAAAGTCTCGCCACACACATCATGTGCTGCCAAATGCTCTGCCATTAATTTATGATTTGAAGTAATTAACTTTTGCTGATTAAAGTAATTATTTCAAGTGCATTGCACTCAGGCCCAAATGATGCACGCGCAGTCCTCCCCAGTTTTTGTGTGCAGCATGCCAAGTGTTTAGAAACTGCACCAGGGAACTCACAGTGACTTCTGTCAGTCTAACAAATATGCCATGTTTATGGCTGATTTGTACTAACTGCTCATTTTAATGCTGTGTTCTGGCAGAACGTAGACACAGTGTGAATCATCTCACATGCAAACAAGATGAACATCGGAAACATGTCATTTGGCTGTCAGCGAAAACCGTGTAAACAATTCTTGCCTTCAAACTCCAAAAGGTATTTTTGGTATTTTTTTGATGTCGAACTCCCCATATAGACTGAACATAAAAGCATGTTAAAGCTTTTTCACTGGCTAAAACAAAGGCGAAGAAGGAAACAATATTTGCAATGTTCTGAGCTGTCAGGTCTATTATATTATGCATGTTGACCCCAGTCTATTTTTAATTAAGCAGTAATGAATGGCAGCATTAGTGAGGTATAATATACATCAGAATTCATTTGTGCATTGAAGCGATGCAGAGAATACTATTTTATCAATAATGCACACTCCTAAAATAATTATTGCTATCATATCTTGTATTAATGTACTCAGTGTGATTTATAAAATTGTGTTCTAACCTTAAGTGTAAAGGTATGTTATGCTTCCAGTAATTAAAATTACTGTAAATTGTAATTAAAATCACCTTGAAATTATAGTGTTCATCACTTAGATGACTGCTTCCTGTAAAGCTTAATGTGAGTGTTAGTAAGCATCACTGTAGATCAGGAATAATACACCCACATCTCCATAGGTAAAAGAACAGGCTAAATTTAACCTGCATTCATGTGTGATGTTTGTCAGAACTGTCAGCCAAATCTGACATACGTGGCTTTGAGAGCCAAGTTAACTGATCTGGGTTCCAGAGTGTGGAGGAGCCAACAGCATCACGTGTCTATGTTCAAACTCTTGCATGTGCTTTGCAAGGTTTGTCTTCAGTGGTTGCGCAATTGACATACTCGACTATAAGAAAGAGATATTCTGATGTGGAAGGGGAAAAAGACGCACCTCAAATCCATCCCTATTTATTCCCACAATGTGAGCTCTCTTCTCTCCTTCCTCTATGCTTTTGAGAATATTTCAGGCAAGCTATCTTCCACGTTTTCAGATGCCATTCTATTATTGGCATTTCAAATGCATTCGTGCTTTTCCTTGCTATAACAGGTTGGAAATAAAGCTTTTGTGAGTTGTATTGAGTAGATGACAAGCGTTTCATTGAGCCATTGTCATATTCCATATAGAAACATTTCAGTAAGATCAGCTGAAGGTACTCTACCCTTTCTGGACATGACAGCTACAAGCACTGAACTGATATTTTTCTCTTGGAATTTTTCATTAAATAGGCAAATTGTATAATCATACCAAGGTGTTATTGGTCATGTTAGCAAGCACCACTGACAGTATCAACTGAAGTATGGATTAAATAATTCAAAGCTGCTGCTATATTTTCTCAAAAGCAAAGTAATTTTCTCAAAATTAATTGTTAATTTTTCTGAGTACCTCTTAATACTTTAAAGGACCACTTTAAATGTTTTACATCAACAATGAATTTCTGCATGCTGACTTTCTAACTGAAGCAGAATTTTGGATAAGCTTTATAGAGTGGAGTTAAATCCTCTGGGAACAAGTATCAGGCTTCCCAAAATTATTTCTCTTTGACCCCTTAATAGCTTTTGTCACATCGGTCAGGATTGGACTTGAACCCAAATCCTGCAGGGATTTCAATCAAGGGCATCAACCAATTCTCAACATTTAATTGGATTATCTGTTCAGGATGCACAAACCATACAACTAATCTGGGTGCCCTGCATGTAGAATTGTTCTAATCATATTTACAGTGTTGTCTAATCCCACATCAATTCGGTATTCATGTTAGTTTTGGTTCTTTGAAAGGAAGATGCTTGATTCCTGGATCTGTTGGAAAACAAATTTCATTTGTTTTAATTGGGAGAACATAGCATTAAATGTACTTTTGAGAAAACTAGAGGCTGCCCAGGTATCAGAATAATTTTCTGTAACATATTCTCCATTTATATTTCATTTACTTTGTTTAGAAATGATCACCAAGTACAGCCAAAAAGGACCAGAATTTATTGGGGCTGGTGATCGTGTGGTGTACCCTGTTGGAACTTTTCCCTCATCCTTCAGTTTGAAAATATTTTCTGCCAAAAATTGCAGGGACTGTGAGCTGAAATGTCAGGGTGAAGGCAACAGGCCATCTGGAAATGATGGTCTGTCTTCTTAAGGATTGTCAAGGAAACAAGAGGATTGACATAACAAGAAGCTGGAGGGCGAATTAAAAAAACAACTAAAAACTTAGAAAGCAAACTTATTTTAAAACATCAATTTTTGATGTTTAGACATACTTAATAAATAATTTCATTGTTAAAAGAGTCCTTGCATTATTAAATGGCAGCATTGCAGTGATGAGTTGAATCTAGTTTTAACAGCACAAATGCAAAAGACTTCTCAACACCCTTGAGGAAGTTGATGATAAGGCTAACAGGGGAGCCATGCTGCAATTAGTGGCAATTCGTAACTTGCACACTATCTCCTGCTTGCTGCATTTGCTAGGTTATATTACCCACTAATAAGAGTGGATGCATTAAACCTGCTAAATTTGCCATTAAATATTCTGTGCCGTGCCATTCTTAGTTTACAGATTTAATAATAATTGGTTACTCTTCATTCTGGTCAGCGGCATTATTAGTTGATGATCCCACATTTATAACCATCAATATTACTGATTCCCTGCAACGATCTGATTGTCTCATATTTTGTTCTCAATAGCCTGTGCAATTCTATATGCAATCCCATGTTTTCAACAAAAACAAATTGCAATTAAAAGAAATGCATAAGAATAGCCTGCTGTTCAGGTGTTGTATGTGCACATTTCTTCCAATGCAGTATGAACACAGCAGCAAAACAGACTTTATTAGGTGAGAAACTTGACAATTGTTATTTTCGAGGTTGCAATCATTATTTAGTGGGAAAACGTATGATTAAATGTAAGGGCATCATTACACAACGATGTTGATTTGGGACGTGCCTAGTTAGAGCAAGGGATTCAGCAGATTTGAGCTCACTGCCAGCTGTACTTCACTCTTCCCTCAATAGCACCTGACGGCTGGTTAAATTTTAATGTCAGATGAGAACTGCCCAGTCGACTCTTTTGGTAAGTGTGTGTCAGCTGTGGCTCAGTAGGTAGCTGCTCCTGATTCTGAGACAGAAGGTTGTGAGCTTGAGTCACACTCTGGAGGCTTAAAAATCTAGGTGGACATGCCAGTGCAATGTGAAGGACAGCTGTACTGGGGGTGGTGCCATGTTCTGAATGTCACCTTAAACCAATACCCATTCCCTATGCCCCCTTCCCCAACATTGGTGAGTATTAAGATTGAAGAGCACTAAAACAATATAATAAAATGCTGAAACACTTACCAGATCAGGCAGCATCTGTGGATAGAGGAACAGAGTTAATGTTTCATGTCCAGGTTGCAAGGTAGGAGGGGAGAGATGGATAGGACAAAGGGAATACCTGTGATTGGCTGAAGCAAAGCTGAGGGTTGACTTGTGGGTACGTTGTGGCCAACATGATATTAGCAATTGTTAGAAAGGGATAATATAGACAGTGGAGTAAAAAGCATTGTGAAACGTGGCTATCAAGCTCTTCAAATACAAACACTGAAATTTAAAACAAAATTGCCTTTCTCTCTGTGAGAAGAATTCTTCCACCTGATATGTTAATTGATTCTCTTTCCAAAAAAGCTGTCTGACCTGTTGAGTATGTCCAGCATTTTCTGTTTCTATTTCAGATTTCCAGCTTCTGCAGTACTTTTGATTTCTCCCACATAGCACTATTCTGAAGAGCAGCAAAGGTCTTAGAAAATATTTACTACTCAATAACATCACCAAAGTAAAGCTGATTATCTGAACCTGATCATTTCCGTTTTGCTCTTTGTGCGTAAGTTGTCTGCAGTGCTCCTTCCATTATGATAGTGTCTTCTCTCCAGAAGTACCTGTTTGGTTGTAATTGCCTGGGGCATCCTGAAAACGGCCACATAAATACAAACCTCCTTTATTTTCTTCCTGGCATAAATCTGACGAAAAGCTTATTATAGAAGGATTAAATTCTGTTCTTATTCCAGATATACTTTGCTTGTTCTAAACTTATGTGTAAAAGACGACTGTGTAAAAGATGGTGGTAAGGAGACATGATTCACTGCGGCTGATCTTGGTTCGTGAACAGCAAGCAGGGCATCACTTTAACTACGGGCACTGCAGGCGTCCTGGCGCAGGCTAATACAAAGGTGGCATGCAAATATTTAGAAGTGTGGTACTCTTCTGATCACTCTGTAGACAACATATCAATATAGACGCCATCTACAAACCCTTAAGAGCCAAAGGAATGCAAGTCAGTAGAATTCAAAGGCCAGCCAAAGGGGAGCCACTCAGGACCGAGCAGGAGCCTATAAAAACACAAACGCTCCCAGAGAGAAACACCAACAACTTTGCACTGAGCATGTCATCTCGACTGGTGATGAAATGCCTGCAAGCTAACTGACAGGTCAGTGAACACCATATCATCTAATGCCTCAACCTGAGCTACCAATAGTCACTACCATCCTAAACAGTATTAAATGTATTTTACATAGATCTGATGAGAGTAACTTCTCATAAAAATTTAATAAATGAAAAGCTAAATCAGTTACTGGGTGACGTCTTTGTGTCGCAGCTTACGTCTGAGCAAATAACTTCCATGTTAGGAATGTCTGCTTCACAACCACCATAATCTACTCCTCTGTTCTTCGAATCATTCTAGTCCTCAGAAGAAAGGTAGGAAATGTATTTCAACTGTTTTTACAAGTCTCTATATGGTTGGCACTTCCCAACCAAAGCAACAAATTTGTCTTCTGGGACAAAACTTATTTAAAATAATTAGAATGCTAAAGCCATTCCATGGTTGTAAGGACTGATTGCAGTTAATGAAATTCAACAAAGTGATGACATATCACACCTGGCACTGAAACTAATAGGCAAATTACTTTTTAAAATTTAAGATGAATATGGAAAGTTCTGTATTTTGTCTGTTTACAGGTGAATTACCTCATATAATATAAGAAGAAAATCATGTAGTCCTCCACAATGTCACTATAAATCTGGTGGGGAATGCAAAAGAGAGGGTAAAATGAAAAAATAAGAAGTGGAGGGGTCTGTTTTAGGACCCCTTCTCTTTGTGATTTTCATAAATTACCTGGATGAGAAGTGGAGGGATGGGTTAGTAAATTTGCTGATGACAGAATGGTTGGGGGTGTTGTGGATAGTGTGGAGGGCTGTCAGAGGTTACAGCGAGACATCGATAGGATGTAAAACTGGGCTGAGAAGTGGCAGATGGAGTTCAACCCAGATAAGTGTGAGGTGGTTCATTTTGGTAGGTCAAATATGTTGGCAGAATATAGTATTAATGGTAAGACTCTTGGCAGTGTGGAGAATCAAGGGGATCTTGGGGTCTGAGTCCATAGGACACTGAAAGCTGTTGTGCTGGTTGACTGTGTGGCTAAGAAGGCCTTCATCAACCATGAGATTGTGTTCAAGTGCTGAGAGGTAATGTTACAGCTGTATAGGACCCTGGTCAGACCCCATTTGGAGTACTGGTCACCTCACTACAGGAAGGATGTGGAAACTATAGAAAGGGTACAGAGGAGAATACAAGGATGTTGCCTGGATTGGGGAGTATGCCTTACGAGAATAGGTTGAGTGAACGTGGCCTTTTCTTCTTGGAGTGACGGAGGATGAGCGGTGACCTGACAGAAGTGTATAAGATGATGAGAGGCATTGAGCGTGTGGATAGTCAGAGGCTTTTTCCCAGAGCTGAAATGGCTAGCACGAGAGGGCACAGGTTTAAGGTGCTTGGAAGCAGGTACAGAGGAGGTGTGAGGGTAAGTTTTTTATTCAGAGAATGGTGAGTGCATGGAATGGGCTGCCGGCGACGGTGGTGGAGGCGGATACAATAGGGTCTTTTAAGAGACTCTTGGATAGGTCGATGGAGCTCAGAAAAATAGAGGGCTATGGGTAACCGGAAGAAATTTCTTAAGTACATGTTTGGCACAGCATTGTGGGCTGAAGGGCCTTTATTGTGCTGTAGGTTTTCTATGTCTAAGTTCTAATGTGGAATCTATGGAGTTCTGCCTTTGGGTTAGTGAAGAGTGTTGGTTGTTTGTGTTATTTACATATTTTGGCTTTAAACATCTAGATAGGGATTCCCAACATCTTTAATGTCATGGACTAGAGTGTCATAAAAGAATTAAGACCAACTTCTGTGGCAAAGCTTCGTTGACTGTTCCTGATTTGCTAACTTCACCACCAAGGCAGATCCTGAACTTCTGAATGGTCATTTGGATTATTGATAAGCTTAATCATTTGTGATGTTGAATGACTGAGTGGTGGTAAATTCAGTAATGAGCATCAAATCCTACAGCGATCCTGGAGGTCGGGTTGATAGTGGCTGAGGAGACCATTGATCCCCAGGTCACCAAATCCCTAGTCCGAGGTATGGTCACAACCTTCAGGCCACCAGTCTGTGCAAGCCTGGAGTCAATGACCATGGTGTTCAGTTGTGGACGGTCAATAATCCCAGAAGTTGGATTGATTGAGGCCCGAAGGTCAAACCTGTGATTGGCAAGTCTTGAGGTCAAGGCCTGAAGGTCAATCTCATGATTGGCGAGTCCTGGGGTCAATGAATGAGGGTCAAACCTATTATTGTTGAGATCTGGTGTTAATACCCAGAGGTCCAGAGGACAAAGCCAAAGGTCAAAGTCCACAGCTCCATGAGTCTGGAGGAAGAAACCTCAAAAGGTCAAAGTCCAAAGCTGGGCTCCAAGGTTTTTCGAGCACTTGAACTGGTTAATTGTTGTTTAATGAGTCGTCATTGTTTAGAGTTCCTTATGTTTTTACGTGTTTTTCTTGAGCGACTCATTCTTTGTTATGTGGTCTCCTGGTGCTTTCTGTATAAACTTGTTAAGTTTATTTTGATAGACTCGGTGGTTCTATGTTACTTATGTTATTTCAGCGTTCGTCCGATTAGCGCTAATCACAGGGTCCTAATTTTGAGAATATTACATCTCAGTTGCGCAGTTGATCCATTGATGTTCTGTTGGAATTCTTATGAATAAACTCTGGTTGCTGTCTCTACATTGGAGTTTGTCTTTCCTCTGCTCTTGGGTTCCAATATTGTCAGCATACATCGTGACACAGTCATTCGCTCTGAGTCCAGCAAGCTCAATTCAGACATCAACACCATTGGATGCAAACTGAAATGTACACGCAGTTGAACTTAATTGGCCTGCTATTTCACAAAGACTTAAAAAATCTACCGTGAACATACCTAAAAGTTTCAATGCCGCTTCTGGGGCAAGTCTGGAAGTAGGAGGTCCAGTCTGGGCCAGAGACTTCAGGTTAGAGGACTGGTATCTGCAATTCTGGGAGTTCAGTCCAGTGACTGGACCGGATGTTCGAAGCCCGATGTCTTTGAGTTTTAGAGTCTGGGTCCAAGCACTGGAGGCCCGGAGCGGTTTGTCCTGGGCCTGGAGGCCTGTGTGTGTATGAGGGAATAAGAAGGTGGGAAAGGGGCTTGCTTTGCTGTTATTGTCTTGTGTCGTTCTGTGTTTGTTCACTGAATTGCTGTTGTGTTGAACATTGTGGGTACGCTATGTTAGCACCTACATTTGTAGCGACGCTTGTGGACTGCCCCCAGTACACCCTTGAGTGATTGTTAATGCAAACAATGGATTTCACTGTATGTGTCGACGTGCATGTGAATTTGAATCTAAATCATATTGATTAAGCCTAAAGACTGGCTCTATTTTTAGAAGTTTCTAGAGCCCTGCTTCACAGCTTGTGCTGGGTGCAAGGATCTACTCAGTTCCAATTCTTGTTTTTCTGATACTTACCTGCAAATGCAGGATCTAAAATCAATTTTTATCTAGTTAGGAACAAGCCACTTGAACAGTCTGTGTAGGAAGAAAGGGCAGTGGGATTATAACTCCTGGGATCATTGTTTATTTTTGGCTGTGCCTTTGTAATATTGACAGATTTCTAGAGTTATCTTAGTGGTCAAGATACTGAACATATACCGCATTTAGCAAGTTATAACTATTGATCCCTCGTTCCTTATAATTCTGGGCTGATGCCTTTGATCTAAACACCCTTCCCAGGCGTTTTGCCTGTCAGCGTTGTAGTGCCTTTAAAAAAGCTTACATACAGAGTGGGAAATTGCTGAGATAGTTTAAACAAGTTTGGACTTTGCATTTATTTTCAGTGGTGACCATTGAGTTTAGTGGGTGAGCTTCAAAAACATCTGTACTGAGCTCAGTCCCTCACGGATGGAAGACACAGATTTTCAGTCATTTCTCACCATCTGCCTTTGTTTGGGGATCTCTCTTCTTGCTTACACTGGAACAATATTTATAAATTAATTTCACTGCTTATAGTATATATTTCAGAGGAAAAAGGTGGCCCTTTCCCCCTCTTTGTTTCTCCTATCACCTTGTGGTTCTTCCTCCCCTCCTGCCCCCACTTTCGTACTCTGACTCCTCATCCAGTCCTGATGAAACGTCCACTGTACTCTTTTCTATAGATGCTCCATCGCCTGCTGAGTTCCTCCAGCTTTTTGTGTGTGTTGCTTATATATTTCAGAATTTACTCTTTGACATCTCCAGTAGGCTTGAGTAATTTTATCAAATTGACAGGGTTTGCTTTGCTGTAGATGCAAAAGTTAGGCAAATTAACTGTTCATTTCATCTTCCTTGATCAGGTACAACAGAGAAAATCTGTCACCGGGTTTTGAAAGGATTTTAAGAAACACCTTCTGTTTTCATTAGTTTGCCTCATCAGGGACAAATGAAATAATGCATTGACTGAGAACTTTGTCTAAAGCAAGGCCTGGATGACATTTGTTGGCAATGTTCCTGAGACCAACATAGAATATCTTTGTTCCGTGCCATGTGGGACACTGTAGGTATTTATTTCTTTATTTAGAGATATAGTGTGGAACAGGCTCTTCCAGCCCAATGAGCCACACTGCCCAGCAACCCACCGGTTTAACCTGAACCTAATCACAGAACAATTTACAATGACCAATTTAACCTACTAACTGCTACGTCTTAGGAATGTGGGAGGAAACCGGAGCGTCCGGGGGAAGCCCATGTGATCGCGGGGAGTAACGTACAAACGCCTTACAGATGGCATCTGAATTGAACTCTGAACTCTGACACCACAAGCTATAATAATGTTGCACTAACTGCTATGCTCCTGTCTTTTTACTGGGAACAGTGATATTTTTAAGGCTATGTTCCAGACAATTTTAGTGATGGTGACCTATGACACCTGATGGAGTTTCCATCTTGGTTTTGGGATCAAGGTGGACAAAGTCACTTAAGGTCTACATATAAAATGTTGGCTGCGTGCTTCCTGTTGGGGTGATTTCTCAGCGTCTTTTTGGAGAACATCATTACTCTCACAAAACCATGAGTGAGCAGAAATGAAGATGCCAGGCAGATTGGCAACATTGACAAGAGGCAGATGGCAGAACCAGTGCACTGTCTTCTAATTGTTTGTCTTCCTGGGTTGTGTTCCTTGGTAGCTGTACTTTGAGATAGTTATTGAAATTGCTGGTGTAATTAGCTTGCTGATTTGTGAGTGGTAGGGCCCCTGTTAGCCATATCTCTGTCGGTGTTTGCTAACATTCCCAATGAATAACCTATAGTATCAAATGATGAGCCATTTGCTGACTGGATTTCTTCAGGTTAGGTACCGAAGAAGCTTGAATATATGTAGTGATGTTTGCTTGGAAATCTACCCAAATTCATAGAAAGATTAGTGCTTTGTACCTCCCTCAGAAAGTGAATGTAAGAAGGATTAGGATATATGGTGTCTCAGGCCTCAGTCATATTATGAAGATAATGGTTGACCTGAACCTGCTTGAGCTTTATATTCTTTCATGTTACCTTTGACTCTCAAGATCTGAAAAGCTGCCTATTTCAGTCTTGAAGATGACTTAGTAACTCCACTGCATAGCACTCTGGGATGGAAACTCCCCATAATTTATAACCCTTTGGCAGATTAAATTTTGCTGCGACTGTGTTCGGATGACCCCCTGTTTTAGGTTCCTCCAACAGAGGAAACAGCCTCTTAGTACTTAGGCTGTCAAATCCCCTCAGAATTTTATAAGATCATATCTTGCACAGGTCTAATCTTTGGTGTCTTTGCTGACATACCAAATCTCTTCATTAGGAGTTTGAGAAGATTTGAAATGTCACCAAAGAAACTCGCAAATTTCATCAGATGTACCATTGATAGAATTCGAACTGGCTGCATCATAATCTGGTATGGCAGAGGTGGGGTGGGAGGGTGCCACTGCACAGGATCGAAATAAGCTGCATAAAGTTGTAAACTCAGTCAGCTCCAGCACATCATCAAGGAGCGATGCCTCTAAAAGGCGGCATCCATTATTAAGGACCCTTATCACCCAGGACAAGCCTTCTTCTCATTGCTACCATCAGGGAGGAGGTACAGGGGTCTGAAGGCACACACAGAACAATTCAGAAATGGCCTCTTCCCCTCTACCATCAGATTTCTGATGGTCATCGAACCCATGAACACTACATCACTACTTTTTCGTCTTACAATTGTTATTATTATGTATTGCAATGTACTGCTGCATAACAACAAATTTCACTACATATGCTGGTGATATTAAATCTGATTCTGATCTGCTTAATCTTTCCTCACAAAATAATTCCCTTCTACTTTGAAGGAATTGTGATCTTTCTCAGCACTGCTTCCAACACAAACATATCAGAACTGTATGCAAAGACTAAACTACATTGTCTCTAATGCATTGTTCTTGCAATAAAGGCCAACATGCCATTTGGCTTTCTCGGCTAAAACTTGAGAACTAGGAGAAGGAGGAAGTCATGTGATGCCTTCAGCCTGCCTGCTCTATCAGTGAGATAGTGACTGCCTTGGCCCTGCACTTGGCTTCACTTTCCTGTCTGCTGCCCACAATGATAACCTTCTCCGCCATCCAAAAATTTTGCCTTTTGCAGCCCGAAATAACCCAATGACTCCAACTGTTCACTGTTAAGAATCCAAAAGATTCACGACCCTCTGAGGGAAGACATTTTTTCTCATTTCCATTTTAAATGGGTAACCTCCCATTCTGAAACTATGACCCTTAGCTTTTGATTTTACTCATGAGAGGAAGTATTCTCTTAGTATCTACCCTGTTAAGTTCCTTAAGAATCTTTTAATGCTTCAGTAAGTCTTGGACCAACCTGTTCAATTGCTCCCATTAAAAATAACCCTTTCATCCCAGGTCAACCTTCTCTGGTCTGCCCCTGATGTATTCAAATTTCTCCACATATTAGGTAACCATTACTCCAGGTAGGTCCCCTTCAACACCCTATATAGTTGTATGTGCCTGCTAACTTTCTTTCTTACTTGAGGACACTATGTAAGTAACAGCTTTTTTATTCTTCCTCCAGAATGGATAACCTCACATTTCAATGGTGTGTTCTCCTGTTGCCGGAGTTTGTTTTGCTCTCTGAACCTATTTTATTCCTCTTTCCAACTGACTAACTCTTTTCAACGGCAAGTCTAACTACTTGGGATTCACTATTAAAAGTTTAAAATGTTTTTCTTTGGGGATGGGTTTTTTTTTGTTTTGTTTTTTTTTCTTTTTCATGTTTTTTTTCCAGTTTTTTTTTTGCTTTGTATTATCCGTGGTTAGTTCTACACGTTTGGGAGCTTTGTTAATTTCCATTACTTGGTTTTGCAATTACTTTTTTTAAGTGTAACAATATATCTCCTACTATTTGTATTATTGCTATGTTTTGTTTCTGTATTTTGAAATAATAAAAAGATTGAAAAAGAAAGAAAAGTGAAAAGGAGGCATTTATCTATTGACCAAGAGAAGCTAAGAAGGAAACATTACCAGGCAAAGGGCTACAGACACAAGTTATATTCATGCCACAAAAGAGACAGGAAGATATAATTTCTAACAATGGAATGACTTATCACCAACTCTTGACATTCAACCATCAGGACTGTGGTTTGAGGCACCATATATCCTAATCCTTCTTCTTGTATTCACTTTCTGAGGGAGGTACAATGCACTAATTGTGGAGGCACTGATCGGTTCCCATCATGGGGTCACCACCATCAATATCAGCACCACACAGAGCTCGACTAGACCACTTGTGATTTTTCTGGCAATGAAGACAAGCGAGATATGGGCATCTTGCAGTGAGCAACTCCTGTTGTGTGGCCTCAAAGCTTTTGCACCACCTATATGTATAATTCATTTGCCTAGATGAGTGTAGCTCCTACCACTCCAATACAAATAGCTGCAGGCTGTATTATCTACAAAGCACTGAGCAATTATGCAACTGGGCTGTTCTGATGGCAATACCTGACATCTGACCTCTAACACCAAAAAGGACAAAGAGTTCACTTGCATTGATCATTAGCATCCGCAAGTTTCCCTTCAAGTCAAATTCCATTTTGACTTAGAAATATATAGTCATAGTCATACTTTATTGATCCCAGGGGGAAATTGGTTTTTGTTACAGTTGCACCATAAATAATAAATAGTAATAGAAGCATAAATAGTTAAATAGTAATATGTAAATTATGCCAGTAAAATATGAAAGAATTCCAGAACCAGCCTATTGGCTCAGGGTGTCTGACCCTCCAAGGGAGGAGTTGTAAAGTTTGATGGCCACAGGCAGGAATGACTTCCTGTGATGCTCAGTGCTGCATCTTGGAGAAATGAGTCTCTGGCTGAATGTACTCCTGTGCCCACCCAGTACATTATGTAGTGGATGGGAGACATTGACCAAGATGGCATGCAACTTGGACAGCATCCTCTTTTCAGACACCACCGTGAGAGATCCAGTTCCATCCCCACAACATCACTGGCCTTACGGATGAGTTTGTTGATTCTGTTGGTGTCTGCTACCCTCAGCCTGCTGCCCCAGCACACAACAGCAAACATGATAGCACTGGCCACCACAGACTCGTAGAACATCCTCAGCATCGTCCGGCAGATGTTAATATGGTCATTCCCCTGTGGTTGCTGGGTCTAAGTCCTAGAACACTTTTCCCAATAGCACTCTGGGAGTACCTTCACAGGAAATTGGGGCTGAGAAGGAAAATGGATCAGCCATGATGAAATGATGGAGCAGACTCGATGGGCTTCTATATCTTATGCTTTTATCGCCATCAAAAGAACTGCAGTATTCCAAGAAGACATCTCACCACAATCTTCTCAAGGACAATTAAACTGGGCAATAATCGATAGCCTTGTCAGTGATGCTCACATTTAAAACATATGAATCAGGTGCAGGCAGCTTATGAGGCAGCCTATTGTTTCCAATTTTGCTGAGATATCCCCCTGGTCTTTTCTGATGATGCAGTGATGTAGTAAGCTGCCTTCTCAGAGAAAGTGCTTGTGGAATGTACTGCTGCCTGAATTATTCCCTCACATCTCCCATGAACTTCCTTCCTTAGAGAGGGAAGACACGGGCTGCCTGTGTGCCTTCAAAGGAAAAGAACAAATTCTGTTTTCTTGAGGGTAGACTGGCTATACTGTAAAGGATAACCAATGGGGCAATTAACCTTTCTATTCTAAAGGATTTATCAAAGATGGCTAGAACATGGCTTGCAATGCTGAAAGTTTATTTCAAAAAATGTTATTTTTTTCCACATACGTATTGCTATAGGTCACAGGAATCCTGTAATATGTGATGCATAGAACAGTATAACCTAGAATCCGCCCTTACAAAGCCGTGTCTATCAGAGAGAAGCTAAAACAGCACTCACAAGATGGAGAGATGTAAATTAAGCCTCTGGGTGGTTATTATACAGAGAGAACGAGATAGGGCAGCAAAAAAAGTGTTTACACAAGTAAGACATCTAGTAACTGTTCAGAAATGATGTCCTATGAAGGAATTTTAATTTCTAAATCTGATGAATTATGAGCTGCTTTTATATGGCTGTGGCCTACATTCTGTGAGTAATTTTAGAGCAATTTGCAGTCAACAAGCAGATCTGCTACGTATAAAATATTATCAATGATTTTGTCAACCTGAGCCCTAACCTCCTTTGTTATTTTCATCTGTTCTCCCCTCAGATGTCTCTCCTAGTGCCCATACCCCCTGAAGACTAGCAACAGGATGTCATACACCTGTTTTGCTTAAGGCTGGGACTTCAAACCCTTTGTGAAAGCGAAGGCATTGGCTCACACGCTGCCTAGCACAACGTATATGTCAAAATGTCAGATGATAGTTGTTGTATCTGCAGCTGTTGCATAAGAACACTGCCGGCGGCACAACTTTCCTGCGGTGAGCTTTAATTTGCTTCCCCCTCCCAGAAGAGCTTCCTCCCCTCACCTTGCTGCTTTCACTGCAGCTGTAGAGGAGCGCAGTCTACATGCAGCTGGGACTGGGATATGTGCAGAACCTTCACACAAGGCACGCTTAAGGTAGGAGAAGATACCGCAGCGAACTCCAATCACAGAAAATAAACAGACATCTGCTGCTTTTTCTTTTAATTGCCTTTTATGAAAGCACTTCCAGCAGAAGTAAAGGTGTTGATCAAGATTAAAAATATAAATGAGCAGGAATTTAGCCATTTTGCTTCACTCCAGAAATGGAGTCCGCTGAGAGGAGGCACACATGTCGAGTGTGCGGGACACAAGCACTTCAGAGTCTGAGATACTATCTATTAAGTCGCAGATAAGAATCAGAATTTCTGTTCTTTGATAGTAAACCTTAATCCATTTTAAATGCTGGATATAAAACAATGCTCTGTGATTAATGAGAAGTAATCTGACAACTATAGAACCAAAATCATTTAAGGTGGAAGGATTTGATCCTGACTGATATAACTTCAAAACTAAGTATACAGAAGGGAAATATAACTTTGAAATTCTGACTCTTGAGGGTAGGAATCTAGCTGAGGGAGGGTTTGGTCCCATAGAATGTCAGTGGAAAACAATATCCAGAGCGGCTGAGCCTCATTTGGACCCAACCCACTAGCAGCCTGCCAGTAACAGGTGGAAAGATGCAGCTGTTTGCCAGTGAGTAGCTTGAGACCAGCAGTAGTCAGCGGCCTTCTGCCAATAAGGAGGCACACTGAGGTAAGGAATGGTGGGCAGTATGTCAGCAAGGCCCTTGCATGCGAAGCTGGGTGGGAGGAATCTACCACAGCAGAATTCCTCTCTGGCGTGCAGAAGGTTATTGCAGCTCCTTCCAGCCTCACATAGGGCTTTCGTTCTTCACGACAGGGTTATCACGTGAGGTGAAGAAATAATAGGATCATGAGATATTTGACAGCTCAGATAATATCATAAGCCCCTTGCATACCATGGAAGCCCAATCTTAAGCAATGAGGATCAACACCCAAGTTAGCCAAAACAAATGGGAGTTATTTTACAGTCAATGACATGTTTGTCTTTATACAAAATCCATTGGTTTCTGTTGTATGGTGCAACTTCATAGCTTGCAGCCAGTTTCACACTATGCATCACCAGTCATTTGATTACAACTGGTGTCAAAATATGCAATCCAGTGTCTAAATAACTAATTTTTTTTCACCAGATTACTTGATGACATGCTTTAGCTATCATTTTCATGCCACAGAAAATAAAATGAAATGGTTGAAAGTCACTCTGAAAAATCTATGCTCTTCATTCATGTTTTTTATATAAAACAAACCTTCTTATTTCAGATTTAGAGCTGTAAGTTGCACATAGGCGGGTGATTTCCACATAGTAACTGCTGGAGATACAAAGAGGGACTATATTTTGATCCATTGCCCACTAACTACTGAATTGGATATAAGGAGAACTATGGGAATGCCAACTGTGTTTTTGGGAATGGTATGTAATATCTAATATGTAAATGGTATGTAATGCCTCCTACAAAATATACAAAATACTAACCAGGGCATGAACTTTTGTATTACTGTTTCTTCCAAACATTTAAAATCAACAGGACAAAAATTATTAAATAAAACACAGAACATACAATACAGTACAACACAGGACAGGTCCTTCAGCCCACAATGTTGTGCCAACATTTTAATCCAATCCAAGAATGAACTAACACATCCTTCCCACATAGCTCTGCATTTTTCTATCATCCATTAAAATTATTCTGATAAATTAAAATACTGGCCCGAAACGTCGACTGAAAATCCTTCTCCTTAAATGCTGCCTGATCTGCTGAGTTCCTCCAGCATTTGGTGTGTGTTACTCTAGATTTCTAGCATCTACAGAACCTCTTGTGTTTGTAATTGTGCTTGATGTGGTAAAGAGAGGGAATGCTGCTGCTCGATTCTTAATTATACAAAATTAATTTTTGATCTAAATCTATAATTTATCTTGGGGGACTAGTGCATTATGTAGTATTTGCTTATACAGAATACGTGTTTAACAAAGCTGTCTTGTCTGCAGTGGAGGGTCTGCAACAATGAGAATGCCCCAGAAATGACATTGAACGTTAGATTTCTAATGAGTCTCAGTGCTCTACAGGATCCAACTAAATGGCTCACATTGACAAACCTGTACCAGAACTATCAACATGGATGTCCAAACATGACTTCTCATTCTGTAGTTGGGAATATTTTACTGATATGCCTGCTGTTTTTTTCTTAAAGATTCTTGATATAAACCTTCCCAATTTTTGCATTTCACATCTGTCACTTTGTGAAATGAAATAATCACTGTCCTCAAACATATTCTGCAGTTTATTTTGGTCAGTTAAACCGCTGAGCTGTTATCACTAAAAGACATGCAATGGTCCTTCCTCTTCCAGGGTGCTGGAAATTTTTAGTGAGGAAACTGTGGCGATGTGTGCTTGTATATAATTAAGCAATATGCTATTGTATCAGTTTATAAACCATTGCACTATCTTGCTATTAATGTTTTCTCCAACATAAACAAATCTGCTAGAATACCAATAAAATATGCCAGGTTCCCTGGAAAGTGGAGGTAAAGAAAAATCAGGATTCACACTGTAATAGTATGCACATTTTCTATAATAGCATACATATTTATTTATGGTTGCTGATAAACATCTAATACACTGCCAGCATTGCACAAAAAATGAGGTGTTGACTCTCTGCTATTTCCTGGTGAGACATTTTAAACAAATAAAAACAAACTTAATGAAATATGCTCTCTGATTTAATTACAGCTGTTATGATAGGCACACTTTTGATCAGGCATATTGGAAATGAAATAAGTGTGGCATTTTGTTTAAAAACGATCATTCACAGTCACTACACAATAGGAAATATAAATATTCAGCCTTAAGTGTTTCAATCAATGTCTATACCTAGTTATACCAGTTTTAGGTCAATCCAATTTTGGCTGTAGCTGTTTGCTTGAAAGATGACTGCTCACAACAATGCACTACCTCTCTTCTCTAAATTTCCTTCGTCGTGTAGAATTACTAAAACTTTAAACTGTCTGACTCATTCCGAAGGGATCAAGCTTCTGCCATCATCTGGCATTACATTACAAACATGCAATCCTCACAGTTTGCATTGAGATCATAGGTTGTGGCATTGTCAGAGAGATTAGCAGGGAACAATTTGTTCACAGAATAGCAAGTATTAGGTCTGCTGTGTTGTTTTTCAGTACATGTATTCTAATCTGCTATACAACACTGTCCACTTCAGATCATCTGAAGCTATGGATCACAATTCAGCAGTACCTGAAGTGATGCTGAGTAAATAACAGATGGCAGTAGTAAGACATGATATAGAGTGTGGAGGGGGCGGTGCTTATACTGTTTAGAACTTTACACCATTTTCTCCTCCCCCACTCCCCCTTTCAACGTTCAGCCAGAAATACAACCTTCATGATTCCTTGGTCTGCACTTCTATCTCCACCAGCCACCATCCTCTTTTTGACACCTTATCTTGTAATTGCAGGAGATCTAACACTGGTCATTTTACTTCTTTCCTTCCTGTTATCCAAGGACACAAATAGTACTTCCAGGTGAAGCTGTGATTCATTTCATCCTGTCTCACAATGTGGTCTCCTCTACACTGGACAAACCAATGCCAGGTTGACCAATTGTTTTTATTCAGACTTCAAGAGTTTGCTATTTTTTTTTTAGCTTTCACAATCTCTACCATCTTTGGCTTTAATGCACAAACAAAAATTCTCAAGAGGAAGTTAGCCTATTTTCATATTAAAAAAACAACTTCATCATAAATGGTCCAAAGCCCAGCTGCGAAAGGGGGAGGATTGGTTATGGGAGTAGCAATCCCATCCCATAATAAAAACCCAGAGCTGCAGAAACACCAACAGAAGTTCCAAAGACCTCATCCCTGGGAGAGGAAGGATTCTCCAGGAAGACGGGCCACACCTTGGGACAGCGTGAAGACTGGCCCAGGACAGAGGACTCTGGCGAGCTGCTGTCAGCAAGAAATGCCTCGGTAGGGTGATGGGCTTTAGGTGAAATGCAAAATATTAAAAACCGGAAAAGGAAGTCTGTTATTATTGAAAGAGGCTGCATAAACTTTCCTTGCACCTTATTCTTCTCTATCAGTTTGTAATTATATTATACATGAAATAATGCGGAGGAGTTTCTTTTGCATCTTTTTACAGTCCATTGTTGGCATTGAGCCACTATCCTATTTTAAATAATGATTTTCTTTCAAGTCATTAAGAAACTTTATGCTAATACCCATCTTGCATAATTTAAAGGAAATTAAAGGAAAACTTATGCACTCAATGCAGTGAACAATTTTCACAACATGTTTCCACTCATTTCATTATGATAATCTTTACATGTGGTTAAATAAGGAAATTTTCTCTTACTAAAGCCTTGAAAGAATACATATTAGACAGTTTTGCAAGAGAACATAATTATTCATATAGGCATGATTTCAGTTTTTGATGTGTGTATGAAAACAATAATTAAGATTATTCAATAAAATCTACATAATTCAAATCAAAAAGAAATTAAAATAACATTTTAAAATTCCAGTAAGTGAAATCTTAATTATAATATCCGGAGGCTTTTATATACTGAAGAACTTTTACATCTTTTGTCTAACAGATCAGTTTCAGAGATGATTTTTCATAAACAGTGGATTGGGGCATTGATTAAGCAGGCAGTTGCTTATTTGGGACAACTTTTTCTTGGGAAAATTCGAGAAAATAGCCAGGATTCCCTTTGTTTATTTGGGATACTATAACACTTAATTGTGACAGGAGACTATTACTGAACATATCTAAGTAGTTTTAGTCACACGCACATTGTGTGGCTGTTAGACACTAAATCATGCATAGAGTGAATAGTTTTTATATGGTGTCAGTGTGTGTGTGTGTGTGTGTGTGTGTGTGTGTGTGGTTGTGTTCAAAAAAAAGTAGTTTAGAAGTAGTTTTTGTCACTGACAGTTGGTGAGTAATAAGCAGTAAGACAATTCAGAGTTATCTTACTCACTGTGATTTCAAGCATTCAGGCTTGGAGATGCCAGAAATTGCAACGAGTGAAAATGAATTGATTTCACTACCTCAACAAGTTAGGAGCTATGAAGAATTTGAAGATACCGACAACTATCATCAATGTTACAATGAAAATGAAAATGAGGAGGAGTTAATCATCAAAAGCGTAGTCTGAAGGCAATTCGCTATCTGCACTGATCTTGTTCATTTACAGTCAATCAAAAGAACACGGTAACGTAGACTGGATTAATTCCTCCATCGATAACTATTCAGAACTGATACCTAGTTTTATAGTACTGTGGTAATTTTGGTAGTGCCCTAATTTGTTGTGTATTTCATTTAAATACGTAATTTGTTGCTGGGTTAAACAATAATTTGCCATTGTTATACGTTTTTAACTATTTCCACTTCCAAGAAACTTTGACTTAATTGGGGCAGCGGCTTAACAAAGCATTGTATTAGTCCCGATATGTCCTAGTTAACCAGAATCCGCTATACATACATTGTGAAAACTAAATATATAACATCAAATAATTTTAGTTAACTAAGTTTCAGTAAACTGAAAATTGTAATAAAGTATATTAAGAAAAACTTAAGATATTTCTGAACAGAAAAAGGGACATTTAAATAAGACTGTAAATTTGACAATAAATTAAAAATATGTCTGGTTGCCAAACCTTTCCTTAAGCCTTTCTCTATGGTTACCAAAATTGGAGAGAGATGGAGCATGTTAATGCACTGTTAGTTTCATTTAACACCTAAATTAAACTTCATTTCACATTTAATATTCTCTTAGAGCAAGAACACGACTGTAACTAAAACCAAACTGCTGCTTTTCTCATTTTAAACGGAAAAACATAAGGAGAGCAAGCAAACAACAGCAACCTAATGAAGTTGGCTTGCTAAAATATCAAAATTTTCTCTTTTTATCCACCATCATGAGGGCAAACAACCTTTTTAAAGAAGGTCTTCGTTTCTCTCTCTCTCTGTTTATTTTTTTTCTCTGCTGGATGCAGGGTTTGATGTGATAGTGTAATTCCTTATGGGAGACAGAATTATACATGGATATAGATATAAACAAATGTTACTGGGAAAGATTTGGGAAAGACCTTATTGGAAATGGCCTTTGGCAGTTTTGGCTGTTGGTTTCGGATTAGTTTACACAGTATGTAAGAGTGAACTTGAAACACTTTCAAATACTCTGTAATTATATTTTCAGGGTCTCATTATAGTAGCTTTTGAATAATCAAATCAGCCAGCTACAAGATCAAACATTCTTATTAGGAACAAATAGTTACACAGCAGCTTTCAGAAGAAGGTCAGATCACAAATAATTCATGTTGATAATAGAACCCCAAATCACAACCAAAAAGTACTAGCAGATGTGTCATTCCAGAATGGATTTCACTTACTTCACCATTTTCTTCCCCTATAAATCAATATCAAGCATGTATGAAAATCAGCAAATCATATATACATGAAAAGATTAATGCAAATCAGACATATAGTATAGATAATTGGTCTTTATGAACAATAATTTGTTATTTAATAACTACATATAAAGTACACATCCACATTACAGAGTGATGTGTTTTAGAAAACGGTTTGTATTATGATTCTACGTAAAGAGAACCATAGTCAAAAATTAATAAAATTGTTTGTTTTTCATTTTGTATTACTTTTATCATATAAATTTCATTTTGAATCTCAATTTTTTGGAAGTGATTTGTTTAATTCCATAAGGGCAAATTTCTATTAGCTAAATTGCTGAAAGGTGGATAGCTGGTAATGTTCAAGAAAAACTGGTTGCTAGTAATTTCCAAGAATTTTATTTTTAGAACCAAACATTTACTATGGATTCCATAAGATTATTTGTTGGTAGGTGGTTCTAACAATCAGTTACTCTCAAAACATTAATAGTATATATGCTGTATTGATTAAAAATCACAGTTGAGCAGCCAGACCATTGAAATCTTTTTCTTTCACTGACATGATACTAACCTGCCAAATAAAATAACTAGTCTCCAGCTATTCTCAGGAGTTTGGCAGTGCATACTGATGGAAAGAGAAAGGTAATTTCTCAAAACAAACTGATATTAAGAATATATTATTTGAAATAACCCTATGAACTATACTTGTACTTCAATTTTACTGAAAGACTCTTACTAAATTTTAATCTAAATTGATTTAAGATGCATATAAATATTTTGCAGGTGTTTCATAAGACTTGGTAATCAATAACTTCTGCTCAGTAGGTAACTTGGACAATACAATCCCAAACAAAAGAGCAAATCTCACACTTGATAATCTCTTGAGGGGAAAACACAGTCAACAATCGCTGAGAATTTTGTGTTGAATTGCACCTAACATAATGATACTAACAATAGAAATGATAAATCCTCACTATGTATCAATAGTAATGACTGTTGGGAATGAGTACACTGTATCAATAGGCTTTAATCCTGCTGGACACAGCCTTTGCCAAACTTGGATCATCTGACACCCATCTGAAGATAGAAGATGGAACAACCTGATTCTCTGTATCAGAAAGGTGGAACTGGATGCAAGTGATAATAACATCTTAGGCATCATTTCCTGAGACTCCACCTTCCAAAAAGTATAATGACCTTTGATGGCCTGCCATTGGCAAGACTCTTGACCTTTTTCTAAAATGTTTCTAAGTGTCAAAGATACTTAATAGATATTCAAATAGATATAAATGTTTCAATAAATAAAAACAATTTAATAACATTGGTTATTAATTGTAAAGTATGCAACCACATCATTAAAAAAACCAAAATAAAGTAAAATAGCTCAAATGTTTATCTTTTTCTACAGTGTCAGTGACCTCATTGAAGAGAACGGCCTTGCCGACAATATGCCTGTCTTCTCTGGTGTAAAACTGAGAGATCAAATACCATAGAGAACCATTTAGCCTTGGTCTTTGGCATGCAGAACTCAAATCTGCAAGGCTCAGTGAAAAGCCAGTAATAGAGCAGGAGGTTGGATGGACTGGTGTGTGATCAACTGATCAGTTTAGATTTTCATATTTGGCTAAGCATGTGTGGTAGTCTCAATGAGCTGAACCTCAAGTGGTGATGTTTGCCTGTGGAAGTACTGGCTGTCAACTCGGTTTAGTCCATTTACCTCACTGTTTTTGACTTCAATAGAATTGAAATAAAATTATAATAGATAGGTAGGAGTTCTGATATTAGCCGGCTAGTGTGTAGTGGATTCTGCACTGAGCTTTGAAGCAAGTGGTCCCGGATTGAAAACAGCCAGTTCCTTGCACGCTTTCTATCCGTGCTGGGTTGCACGTTGAGCTAGCAACTCAGACTTGTAAAAGACAGATAAATGCTAAAGAAATGGCAACGTTGTCACCTTATGAGCCACAAGGTGTGGAGAGGAACAGCAACAGTTCTGATAACATAATCATAACCCTATTAGACTCCAAACCGCTTCTTTAGTCTCAACTCTTCAAAAAAAATCTATGACAAGTTTCATAACAATATTTGAAATTGCTTATAGTTCAAATGGTTTTTAAAATCTTTAGCTTTTTTCTTTCAACTTCATAATTCAACTAAATTCTATTTCTTTCATTTAAAAATAATGTATTTTAGACAGCAGTTTTGAAAGTTTAAGATCATTATAGTAATACTGAAAATCAATGTATTTTCCACGTAGACACACCTTTCTTTGGGTTACCATTTTGCGAAAAGACATTCTATGCATATATGATCCAAGGGGCTCATTGTATTCTTTTATAGCACTGTGGTCCATTTTATAATTGTATTTTTTATGAGACTCTGCAGTGCTGGCACTTACTTAAATACATTTTTATGCTATCATTATTTTAAATGTCCATTGGTTTTCCCCCTTTTATTAAAAATGAGTGAATTTAATCCTAACAGTAGACAATACTTATCGTTAACCAAATATCTATCTATAATGGTGCCTTTGAATGTGAAACAGAGTCAAATGACTTCATATATCTAATAAAGATGACATTCTGAATTAAGTGCACTTAAAAAAATCTAAATTGACTGCATTAAATTGATAATATACATTCAAGTATATAGATAATACCTCTGTCCTATTTTGGAAAGAGCAGTCTATATTAACATTAATATTACTGATACAAGTGGATTAATTTTATTTCACAAATATTTGGAAATTTGAACTTATTGATCATTTAGTATTCTTGTGATTACAGAAATGCTTTACTCAAAATTAGCTTCCAACTCAAAACCTGGATTTGTTATAACATTACACTGAGGAATCTGATTCTCTCTCTGAAATATACACCCTGTGCTCACTTTATTAGGTATTTCCTGTACTTAATAAATTGGCCACTGAATGTATGTTCATGGTCTTCTGTTGCTATAGCCCATCCACTTCAAGGTTCAACATGTTGTGCATGAAATCTTCTTCTCCAGACCACTTTTGTAATGTGTGGTACTTGAGTTACTGTTGCCTTCCTAGTCTGGCCATTCTCCTCTGACCTCTCTCATTAATGAGGCATTTTCACCCACAGAACTGCTGCTCACAGGATTTTTTTTTTTTGGCTTTTTGCATCACTCTCTGTAAACTTGCGAGACTGTTGTGTGTGAAAATCTCAGGAGATTAGCTGTTTCTGAGATACTTAAACCACCCTGTCTGACACCAACAATCATTCCACAGTCAAAGTCACTTCACCATTCTGATGTTTGACCTGAACAACAACTGAACCTTTTGACCACGTCTCCATCCATTGTTCGGCTGATTAGATATTTGCAGTAACAAACTGGTGTACATGCGTACCTAATAAAGTGGCCACTGAGTTTTTCGTATAAAATAAAATAAAATACCTGTGGGGAAAAGAGAGTCTGCCAAACCCAGCAGTAATTTTATATCGAACTGTTTTAGTTTTCAAATGGCAAAATGGCTGTTTGTGTCCTTTAATGGAGTTTGAGTTGTATCTGGTCAGATCCTTCAATTCATTTTGATGCTTCTGAAATTAAATTACGCAACTCCACATACACGTGATACAACCACTCACATCTTTAAGATGAATGATGAGCTACACAACAAATTTTATCTTTTAAACATTTCACAATGACTAAATCTCCATGTGGTCTCTTCATAACATCAACAAATTGACATTAACTTAGAAATGTGGTTATTATGTAACTATCCTGTACTCAGTTGAAAGATATCAGATTAATCTAACAATTTTTTATAACAAAACACTTACAATGTGTAATTGAACAAAATTTTCACTTCCTCGAGCAGATCAATATCTGTTACTTTTAGATTCTTTTTCCACATTATTACGTTTGTTATGCCAGGAAGTGTTGAATTTTTTTTTGATCTCACTTCCTACAACTTTTAGTCTATTTTTACTAGATAATTTAAGCTTTTAAGAAATATTTGATGGATCTAAAGTCCTTCTTGTTCATAATTTCCCATTTGTGATGTCATTAATATATCTCTGGACATGAAAAATCTTGATAATGAACCACATAAAGAAATCCAAAGGTCCATAATAACTAAAGCTTATTCTTTGGACGAAAAGAGGTGTATTTCAAAGTTTTACTTACAGAAGAAGAAGTGAGGGATTTCTGGGGGAAATTCAGCACTTGGGTCTTTCTAGTTATACAAACAGCTACCAGCGATAGAATGATTGAATCTGAGGGTTGGGCAAGAATGAGAGGGTTACAGATAGTAGTTCAGAGAGTGATGGGATGAGGGTGCTAAGAGAGTTTGGGAATAAAGATTGAGTGTTGTGAAATGGAAAGACTGCCAAATCAGGATTCAGCATTAGTTAGTGTGCACAGGGGTGATGGGTGAATGAGAAATGATATGACACAAGACTAAGAAGTCAAAAGGGCTTGAGTGATATTGGGACAGAAATTCATCACTGGTCTGATGTGTCAAACACACAATATAATAACAACTGTCTCCAGAAGTCTTCTTTAAAATGTTCTCATCGACATCAATGAGCTGAATTTCTGTTTTGGAGTTTATCATACAGGACATGATCATATGGGAGCATGAGCCTGGCCCTGAGGGAAAACTTCAACATCAATGCCACCTACCTCAGATGTATGGAGTAGACTGCAAGAGTAAATTGGAATAAGCAAGTTTAGAGCTATCAAGGGCAGAGATGATACTTCGAGCAGCAGAAGATTTCAAGCAGGGACAACATTATGGAAATGCATATGGAAGGTTACACTGATGGCAGATAGTAAGCAGAAAAAACTCAGGCTCAGCTAATGGTTTAGTTTAAAGCAATAGCCAATAGTAACCACATTTGTTGTGGAATTAACAGTTAATTCTGATTCTGATTTGCATAACTAAAGCCATTAAATAAGTTTAGAGAAAAACATCTAGGCATGCGGAGTAAAGCAGTAGATTAGCCATGATCTCTTTGAATGACAGAATAATTCTGTTTTTATTTTTCAGTTACCTCATTTATTTATGCAGTGGTTTGGGCTTTTCTTTTAATCTGATGGAAATTCAACTGTGCAAAACTTTGAATTATTGTGTGTATAGGAACGCATGGAAGACCAGATTCAATGAGCTAATATTGAAACTCAGCACTCCATGGATTTATATTAAATGAGGCCACGTATGGTGAACTGCATTCCTTGGGACAGAAAGATTTCTTCAGGAGATATACTGAGAAAGATCTTCGGAGGGTTTTTATTAATGATTTGCAAAAAAATGCACCAATTCTTTCATGTCTCATTACACTATCAAAACTTAGTAAGTTGATTTATCAAAATAAATAATTCAATCAATCAGTTAAAGAAAGAAGTCCAGTGCAATGTTGAAGTTTACACCTGTACTGTGCATGTGTAAAATCAGTAATGTTTCTCATTACTCTGACTTTCCTGTTTTACAAAGAATTTGACCCTGGAATGGTCTTCCTGCATTTTTGGTAATCTTTAGCACATTGGATTCATTTAAATATGTCAAAACAGTTCTAAATGTTTGACCCAATGAAATTCAATATGATGGAAACGAGACAATTTATGGGATATTATTGGATGGTTGAAAAGTATCCATATGAAATAGATTTTAATAAAATCACTTAACTGCCTTAAAGAATGTCAATCCTGACTTTCACCCTGCTTTCCATGCCTGCACTTGTTTTGATACAGAATATTGTAGAAGAGAAGATATTTTGAAATGAAAGCAATCAAAATGTACCTGAAATGTACTGGCTAATGACAAACTCATAGAGTCTTGCAGATGCAACATATTAATATAATCATCTGCAAATTGATTCAGGTGCTTCCTGACCACCTTTCCCTGTTTGATTATCACTGCATAATATCACATTTATCTCCCTATGGCATCACACTGAATGAAGTGCATTAGAAGCTAGCAACATATTGAAGGACTTGATGACATCGTAATCTGTGAGGGCATAGGTCAACATTAATGAGGAGAGGATTTATTCCATTTGATAGAAGGCAGTCAACTATAATTGTACCCTGAACTGAAGTTGCATTGAATCACAAGATGTGTGGATTTTGGCTTCATTTATACACAAGGAATAACATATTAAGCATACAGACTGTGATGAAGGAATGTGAATATTGGCCTAAGCTGTCTGAGAGTGGTTGAAGACTCAACTTCAGATGCACAAAGCTGAATGTGATTTACTTCACCCCATGATAAGTTACACAATATAACTGGTGTTTATTTTGATATGACAAGGAATGGATGTTGCATTCCTCTGCCTGCTTTTCCTCTCCATTGTGGCCAGGGAAGTGAATGTAAACCAGGCAACCAGGCACCAGTGAGAGGAATACTGAGGTCAAAGTTTCTGTATATATGTCTTTCTGATTATAGGATTATAATTATGTGAAATATTGTTGATGTAACACATAGAGATCAGGCTGATTTATTTCCAAGGGAATTTAATTTATTTTTCCTTCGTCTTTGTTTCTTTGCCCTATTCCTCAAGGTTCCACTGACAGAAAAGCTGTGGCCTCCGTGGACAAGTGACCATTTTATGATTAGCTGCAGGCATTTTGATTGCGGGATTGCATCACAGCTGAAAGCCGTCGCACTCTCACCTTTCAGCACGGGCCAGTTAATGCTCAACAGGAACCCTGGCTGATATTTTCTCCTTGTTTCACGAGGGAAACTAATGAAGCCAATTATTACGTCCAACCATCACATCAGCCAAAAGCTGATGATGAGGCACAAAGCAAGGTTAGGAGAAAAGAAGTATCTAGGCCTGCAGGGCTTCTACCTAAAAAGTGAGGGTCAAGGTGCCACTGATTTTGGGCCTAAGGGGTATTAGGGACTCACTTCCATGTGGAGTCCATGCAGAAAAGTCAATAGATTGGACTGTGACAAGTGTTGCTTGAACTGCCATGTTGAGAGAAGTGGGACAACGTGTGCTGGGAATGATAGCGTTCAATAGAAGTTCTGGGTGAAGGCCATGTGTGAGAGAAAGGTAGTGGATCAGAGGCTGGAGGAAACGAGAAGCAAACATGACTGAGGGTAAGAAAGGCGATCAATGTAATCAGAAGGAATCTTGCATTCGTTAAGCATGGGATAGGAGCAGGTTATACTGAGCACCAGGACTGACACCAGCTATCTTAGCCCAAGCTAATCTAACAGTGAGTATTTCACACAGATGTTTGGTTCTTTATTTGGTCATGTATATCATTACCTAGCGATTGCTCTTGTTTACAAATATCACACAAAATGTGGCTACAAATGTGTACACACTTCTAGTCACCATATTGGGATTTCAGGATGGTAACACCTCATAAACCTGTGCAACATTCTCAAGGTCACTGACTGTGGCTTTCCTCGCATACAACAATCAATTTTACATTTGCTGAGCAAACAGAAAGCTCACAAAAGTCTACAACACTAACTTCAACATTGAGTATCTGAGCTGAAATGTAAATCTGACATTTAGAATGTTAAAACCTACTTCAGAAATTGAGAATAGTCTCCTTCTTTCACTGTTTTTGGTGTTTACAATGACACTGTATCTGCTTTTCTACACGGCGAGGGAATCATCCTATACCTATGAGAGACTGTGTTGCTTATGGCATCTGCGTCTGGGCTTGAAAAATCGATGTCCAGCACCCTAGTACTTAAAATTTGCTTTATGCTATTCTGTAATATGTAATGCAATTGTCAAGGAGCTGTTGTGTTATAAAGCAATGTGTATACTTTACTCTAATTGGTGAATACAAAGCAGTCAAGTATTATCAAGTCAGAGAAGCATCTATTAACTTCTATTCTCTGGCTTCTCCTGCTAAGCCAATGTTGACTCTAATTACTACTTCATCTTGAATGCAGCAATGAACCTTCTGGACCAACTTCCCTTACAGGACTTTGTCAGAGGCCTTGCTAAAATCCATGCAGACAACACCCACTGCCTTGCCTTCATGAAATTACTTGGTAACCTGGTAACCATTAGACACAACCTTCCACATATAAGTTACATTGACTATCCCTTATCAGGGCCTATCTATGTAAATACTTATATATCCTGTCCCTTGGAATGCTTTCTATTAATCTACCTATTACTGATGTCAGGCTCACTGGTCTATAATTTTCTAATCTGTTCTTGGAGCCATTCTTGAACAATGGAATAAAATTAACTATCCTCTAGTCCACTGATACCTCAGCCATGGCTGAGAGTGCTTTGAGTGCTTTAAGTACTTCTGCTAGAACCCTTCCAATTTCTGTGCTAGCCTCCTACAAGGTCTGAAGGGACACCTTGCCAGGTCCTGGGGACTTATCTTCCTTAATTTGCCTCAAGACAGCAATCGCCTCCTCCTCTTTAATCCAGGTATGGTCCATGCTCTCACTACTGTTTTGTCTCAGCTTTATTGACTCTGTGTCCTTCTCCAGAGTAAATACAAATGCAAAAATTCCATTTAAAATCTCTCCTATCGTTTGTGACTCCATGAATAGATGGCCCCACTGATCTTCAAGTGGACTAATTTTGTCCTTTGTTCTTAGTATACATATCTGTAGAAGCCATTGGGATTCTCCTTTACCCGTTCAGCCAGAACAGCCTCATGCCTTCTTTTAGTCTTTTTCTTTTCCTCTTAATTGTTCTCTTGCATTTCTTGTATTCCACAAGACCCTCGTTTGTTCCTTGCCACCCATACTATAATGCACCTCCTTCTTCTCCTTAACCACGGCCTCAACATCCCTTGAAAATCAGAGTTACCTAAACCTGTTATTTTTGCCTTTTATTCTAGTAGGAAATTACAAATTCTTTATTCTCAATATTTTTCTTTTGAAAGATTCCCACTTACCAAGCATTCCTTTGCCAGAAAACAACCTATCCCAATCCATACTTGCCAGATCCTTTCTGATGCCATCAAAATTGGCTTTTCTTCAATTTAAAACTTCAGTCTTATCCTTCTTCATAATTATCTTGAAGCTAATTAAATTATGATCAGAAGATCCAACGTGTTCTCCAACACGTACTTCTATCACCTGCCCTGTGTCATTTCCTAATAGGAGATCCAGTACTGTGCTCTCTCTATATATTGATTAAGGATCCTTTCTTGACATATTTGACAATTTCTACCCCATCCAGTCCTTTTACACTATGGAAGTCCCTGTCAGTATGTGGAAAGTTAAAAACCTCTACTATCACAACTTTATTTTTATTGCAACTGTGCTATTTCTCATCAAATTTGCTCTGTTAAATCTCACAAACTACTTGGAGGTCTAGAATCTAATTCCATTAACATGGTCATCCCTTTCTTATTCCTCAGTTCCACCCATATAGTCTCAGTAGACAAGCCCTTCAGTCTGTCATTTCTGAGTACTGGCATGACATTTTCCCTGAAGAGTAATGCCACTCCTCTCCCTTTAATATTTCCCCCTCCATCATGTCTAAAACAACCAAACCCCAGAACACTGAGCTGCCAGTCCTGCCCCTCCTTCAATCAAATATCACTAAAGGCTACAATGTCATAATTCCACATGCTGATCCATGCTCTAAGCTCATCTACTTTACCTACAATGCTCCTTTCATTTAAATAGATGCAACTCAGAATATTAGCCCCACTGTGCTCAAGGTTTCAGTTCCTTTCTTTGTATGTAGGCTTAACATCTAGTTTCCTCACACCACTCCGCTAGTTACTCTGGCACTTCAGTTCCCATACCCTGCAATTCTAGTTTAAGCCCTCCAGAGCAGCAGTAGAAAACTCCACCCCACCCCCCAGTTCTGCTGCAAACTGTCTCTTTTGCACAGGATACGCCTTCCCTGGAAGAGAGCCCAATGATCCAAAAATCTGAAGCCTTTTGTGTCCTGCATCATCTCCTTAGCCACATGTTAAACTGTATTATCTTCCTAGTTCTAGCCTCACTAGCACGTAGCACGGGCAGCAATCCTGAGATCACCAGGCTGGAGGTCCTGTCTTTTAACTTAGCACCTATTTCCCTGAACTCACGTTGCAGGACCTCAGCACCCCTCCTACACATGTCATTGGTATCAACGTGGACCATGACCTCTGGTTGCTTGCCTACCCCTTAGAAATGCTATGGACTCGATTCGAGATGTCCCCGACCCTGGAACCTGGGAGCCATTGTAAAATCTAGGAATCATGTTCTTGTCCACAGAACCTTCTGTCCATTCCCAAATCAATGAATCCCCTATCTGTATTGTATGCCTCTTCTCCCCCCTTCTCCCCTCTTCTGTTCTGACTCACAGAGCCAGATTCAGTGCCGAGAGACCTTAGTGGTATGGTTTTCTTTGCTAGCTCACACCTCCCCAAATTATCCAAAACAATATATTTGTTATTGAGGGGAACTGCCATAGGAATACCCTGCTCTAACTGCCAACCTGTTTCACTCTCCTGACAGTCACCCAGTTACCTTTGTCCTGTAGCTTAGGTGTAACTACCTCCCTGTATCTCTTGTTAAACAACCCCTTTGATTGTCAAATGAGCCAAAATGGATCCAGCTCCATTTTCCTAACACAGTCTGTAAGAATCTGTAACTGATGCACTTCATGCAGGTGCAGACGTCAGGGACACTGGAGGTCTCCCTCTCTTCTCACATCCTAAAATGGGAGCACTCCACTGTCCTGACTATCATTCATGTGACACATTAACACATAACAGTTCTAAGTATGTTCATCTGTTTTGAGTTGATAAAACTATCGGGTGAAACATTGCAGAGCTGATTATCCATGAAGCAGGAAAATGAAAAAAAGATGTAGATAAAAGGATACAGGACAATGAAAAAACATTGAAGAAAAGGAATTAATGTTACACTGCTACTTTTGCATAAATATAAAATGTTCTTTAATGCAATAACATATAAGTAGCAGCATACTCCAGAAGCCAGTTTATGATCTGTCTCCTGAGCATGCCAACACCACCTCAGACTAGTTTGGCTTCACAGGATAACTCCTGTTTGATGTAAAGCTCTGCTTAAAAACATCTTCAGATTGCCCAGAGGGCCTCTTGGATGCTGTTAAACAGTAGTACTAAGGTTGTTTCCTTTCATGCAAAAGTTGCCTTTGCTGCCCAACTTCTTTGAGTGTATGCATGTTTATGCAGATCTCTGCTGGTGGGCAAAGTGTGAGTTACAGCTGGGTGTAGCCATTGAATAACAGGCTCTGTTTCGGACTTCAGATATGGTATAAATCATGGAGTGATAGAGCACTGGGTTCCTTAAGGTTGTTATAGCCGGGAGTGGTCATGGGAACAAGCTCCCAGAACCTATTAAATACTCCCAATGGTGTGCATCTCAGATAGCCTCTGACAACCAAGACCAGCTCCTGGCCTTCAAATGTGGCTTAGATACTAAGCATGGCGGAACCGTCTCTGCTAACAAGAGAAACAGCAAAGGTGGGTTACTGTGCCTTAAAACCAGTCACTTCAGGCAGATGGAGCATGTCGGACATGGTTGGCAGCTCACTGAGGGGAAGGAAAACTCTGATTTCCAAACTTCGCTGCTTTGCAGCTATATCCACTCATGGGGAAGGCTTTGTGTGTAAACTCCAAGGGAAGAATCCGGAGCTGGAGTCCCTAATGCAGTCCCATGTTGAGTTCAAAGCTGACTGATGACTCTGCAATGTTGTTGGTGCCAAACTGTATTGGTCTCTGCTGTTCCTTTGGGTTCATCAGGTGCACGGAGTGGGGGTGCTTGCTACATGGGCACCAACTTGCTGTCCCTATCGTACTGCCCTAGCTTGTGTATCAGGACAGATAGGATGCAACATCCATGGTTGACCCTGACTAATGGAGGCCTCATCATCTCATCGAGCACTACAGCACTGAAATAGGCCCTTTGGCCCATCTAACCAGTGCTGAACTGTTATTTTGCCCGGTCCTATCAACCTGCACCTGGACCAGAGCCCTTGTATCCCTCCCATCCATGTATTTATCCAAACTCCTCTTAAATGGTGCAATTGAACCCACATCAACCTCTTCCACTGGTAGCTCGTTCCACACTCGCACCATCCTCTGAGCGAAGATGTTCTCCCTCATATTCCCCTTAAGTATATCACCTTTCACCCTCACTTATGACCTCTAGTTCTATTCTCATCTAGCCTCAGTGGAAAAAGTCTGTTTGCATGTACTCTGTCTATATCCCTCATAATTTTGTATACGTCTATTAAACACCCCCTCATTCTCCTACACTCTAGGGAATAAAGTTCTAACTTAATCAACTTTTCCCGGTAACTCAAATGCTCAAATCCCAGCAACATCCTTGTAAATTTTCTCTGTACTCCTTCAATCTTATTGATATCTTTCCTGTAGGTAGCTGACTGGAACCACACACATGAGGCCTCACCAACACCTTCTATAAGCTCAACATAACATTCCAGGTCCTGTACTCAATACTCTGATTTATGAAAGCCAATGTGCCAAAAGCTTTCTTTTTGGCCTTATCTACCCGTGATGCCACATGATCTGTATTCCCAGACCCTTCTGTTCCATTGCACCTCTCAGTGCCTACCATTCACTGTATAATTTGAACTTTGGTTTATCTTCCCAAAAAGCAACACCTCTCACTTGTCTGCATTAAGTTCCATCTGCATTTTCAGTCCATTATTATAGTCCAGACCCCACAGCATTCTTTGATGGTCTTCCTTGCTGTCCACTAGGGATGCCAGCACCGTAGTTCAACATGAACGTGAACTTGCAGATGGGAGGGTTGTAGTAAACAGGTCCAGAACAAGCCCCAAGGACTAGCACGTGCTTCAGGGGTCAAACAGTCTATTATAACTGAAGACCAGTAAATAAATGATAGGGGTAGGAAGAAATACAGGTCAGGGTCTGTCAGTTACCCATACCTGAAATTTGCCCATTACATTTTAAAGGAAACACTCCAGGCCTTTCACAGAAAAATTCAAAACCCAAGAGTACTTTGTAAAAAGAAAATTGGTCACACTTTAATCTCTGAGGACAAATATTTCACATTCCTATAAGTCAGTAAACCACAGGCAGTTCCTCCCTGCTGCCGTCTAAGCACATTCTCCTTTGAAGCATCTGATTTTTTATTTGGAATTCCTCATTTGCCTGTTTCTACAAGAGTTAAGTTTGGGAAGGAACCAAAAATATGGATGGTAATTAGAAGTTTACGGTCCATTCTGCTTGTAATGCCCTTTTAAAAGAGATCTATGCACTTACAGTTATCCCACCCCAAATGTTGGGATTGCTCAAGGACTGGGAAAACAGCGAGGAGAATTCAATTCTTACTTCAGGTCTTCAACGCAACCTTGGTGATGCTCCTCTTGGTCATCACACAAAACACAAGCTCAGGTTAGACTGGGTAAAGACATCACTGACAAAATCTTTTAATACATTATGGCTGCCTTAATGAATTCTAGGCAATATAACCATGTCAGTTGGGTTTACAGGAAAATCGCATCCCCTTTCGGATATGGGAAGCAGTGTGCAATGCAAATCTGTTGGTATCTCAAGGTATAAATAGAATGGGAAAGTGAAAATGACATGCAATTCAGAAATGAATGAAATGCTCTGACTAAGAAAAGGGAAATTATACCAGAAATAAACCTGGGGAGAAAGCAAGAGGAACAATGGTAAATGGGTAGAGTATTGGTATTAGTAACAGAATAAAAGGTAGGAAAAAAAGCAGCAGTGGAAGTACTCAGCTTAATTTAGCTTGTTACCTGCCAACGACATCTCTGATGCAGAAGCACTTTGTTTTCTGGGTTAGTAGAACCAATGCAGGACATGAGTGCTGATTGACATCCTGAGTGGCCACACAGAAGTTCCAGCGGATTTTCTACCACCCTCCCCACCCCCCACCCCAGCCAGCACTGCTTCAGTCAGATCACATTAACGTTGGGTTGTGACAGTATGGTAGACAATCTAACAGTTGTGAATAAGAATCCTCAAAATAATTTATGCAGTCTCTTACTTGAGGAAAAGCTTCTAAAAAAAGCATCAGGCTCTAGTCTTTAAAATACTTTAGATCGTAGATGCCAGGCTGCAGCACACAGTTCTATTTCATTTCCTTGCATATTCTCAACGTTCTCTGATGTCACCTTGACAGTTCCCCACTTCCAGCAGTGCGGGGTTTGCTGAAATTCTGCCTTCAAGCTGGTTGTCACAAAGGAGTTCCAAAAAAAAAGTGTCACAGATGAGCTGTGCCTTTCCACACTACCTCTCCTCAGAGGGGATATGCTGCACTAAAATACTGAAATGGAAAAGTGGTCATGGCAGCTAGTAAGTGAAGCAAATTTTGAAACTATTCTTCATGTAAATGTGGCAGCTGATATTCAGTGATGCTTGCTTACAGCTGGAATGAATAGTTCTTGTCTTCAAAGACATGGGTGGCTTCAAAATATGTTCCCGACAGTGCTCTCCCACTTGTATTTGAACTCCTTTGGATTTTGTTCTATAACATAATTCCTTCTCACAGCCTCGGCATTTTTGCACAAGTTTTGGCCTTTAGTAGAAGTATTTGTTTCACTTCACTACATAATGGGGTTCTTTTAGGTGCCCTTCACCCTTTATGTAGATGTGAGCTTGAGACGGACTGAAAGTGTTGCATTCCAGCCTGTCGATGGAGCAACGGCTGCCAAGAAATAAACTGCACAGGGTTTCAGTGAAAGGCACAGGTGTGTCACACCGTGGGTGTCGGAAATGGATCAGAAGAAATAGACTGACTTGCATCACCCGGTTTCATTATCTCCTCCATAATTAGGCCACAGCTTAGATAGAACCTAACTTGTGCCATATGGGCTAATGCTCTAGTGAAAGCGACCCCCTGCAATGATGGCAGTCTGTCACATTGAAGAATGTCAGTGAAATACTAAGCATAATGCACATGTTAGTGGGAAAGAATCAGTTTTAATATAAAATGTGCATGGTACTTAAATTATACTATTATAATTACTTCTGCAAATCTATTTAAGTTTTCTTGTTATATTTAAAGTTCCTTTTGAGGCAATGGAAATAGGTAAATCACGCCAGTTTCTTTAGATTATTGGATGCATTGCATTGAGCTGGTGACGAGTTGGGATAACTGACCCGCACTTTACTCACTGGTGGAATTACAATCTGTATTAACATATTGCTAGCACCATTCAAGTGGCAGCATTACTCTTCACTGTGTTTTAAAATGGGGATTTGATAAGCATGAACAGACATGGGGAATGTTGTGGAGATGGTTTGGCTTCACACCTTTTGGTTAATATTCAGCCCCCATGATTCAGTTACTTATCTCCAAGCTTCAGGAGTGCTATACAAGCATGCTGGGTGTCACTATTCGGTTCTGAAATGTGATGACAAGTATGGCTATTTGTCTTCGAGCTGGTGCAATAGAACAGGGCCAGGATGGCAGGATTACTGCAAGACAAACTGAGCCTCATTGTGCCTGGTTTCCAGGCAGAAAATGTGCAAAGAAGCTTATTTTAACAGAGCTTGAGCAATGTCAGAGGCATCCAATGTTTTATTGGTTTTGGCACCGGAGAGGCGTTCTTGATAGTTGCCTAATATACCCAAGTGTCTTGATTACATTAAAAATGCCTGATTCAGGACCCAAACCAGAAGCAGGCTTCTCTGATATTCACAAATATCGGGCTTATGAATGATTTGCAAACAATGACTCATAAAGGGACCAATGAACCATGCCAATTTAAAAGCATATTGAACGAGCTGCCGTCTGTTAGACAAATCTTTCTGCGTTCACTCCAGGATCAATCCACTTTACTTCCCAGCTCACTCTGAAGTGGATCCTGATCTAGTTCTATGATCAATCTCCTCGAGTTCCCAGATCTATTCCGCATCCCAGTTTCAACTGCTCTACTCCTCTGTTCCATTTCTCAGTTCATTCTGCTCCCCATTGCATCCCTCTCTGTTCCAGGTGCCCAGCTGTCCCTGCTTCTGTTCCCCATTCACTCGGTCCAAGTTTGTGTACACTCTTCTGTTACAATAGGCCTTTGCGTTATTTTGCTTACACGAGGTTATTAGGTATGTATAAAGTGTAGCTGTTGCTTCTAATGAGTAGGCAATGAGTATAATTTGTAGATGTCACCAGTAGTATGTAGACATTGAGTATAATGTACAAGCAATTAGGGATTAATTTTAGGTTAAAGGCAAAGCTTAAGTGCAATAATGAAATGACTGAATAAGATAAAAATGTATTGCTCTGGAAGCAGTTTGGTAAAACACATACCCCATTGTAAGCATTGATAAAATACGAATTTAGGCCTTAAAATACTGCCATAATAGAGAACAAAAGACTAATGGTGAAAACAAGCCATGTTTATTGTTGAAATATTAACACAGCAAGGAACAACAAGATAAGAATACTATGTTAGGACAGGGGGCCAAAGCAGGAAGGAAGAATTGATAAAATAATTTCAGCATCCACAGGAAATTATCGGTAAGAGAACTGATAACACTGGACAACAAAGATTTTGTTTCCTGAATATTTTTGGGTTCATCTTATCGTTTGGCCTGCGGATCATGAAAATCACCATGAAATTTCCCTATCAGGCACCACTTGTTTTCAAATTGCCTATATTTGTTATGTAAATTCATAATTCAAGTCAGAATAACTAATGGCAAGATTAAGGAATGCATATTAGTTAGTCCATAAATCAAACAGGTTATCAATGTCAAGCAATTTGAAGAATTTTGAATGGGACCAGAGAAAATCCCATGGAAGCATTAGAAAGAGACGACAAAGGGTTGGAAGGTGTTGAATCATTGCGGATAGAGCTAAGGAATTGCAAGGGTAAAAAGACCCTGATGGGAGTTGTATACAGACCCCCAAACAGCAATAAGAATGTGGCCTACAAATTACAACAGGAGATAGAAAATGCATGCCAAAAGGGCAATGTTACAACAGTCATGGGGAACTTCAATATCCAGGTAATTGGGAAAATCAGGTTGGTGTTGGATTACAGGAGAGGGAATTTCTAAAGTGCCTATGAGATGGCTTTTTAGAGCAGTTCATGGTGAGCCCACTGAAGGGTCAGCTATTCTGGATTAGGTGTTGGGCAATGAACCAGAATTGATTTAAGGGCTTAAGGTAAAAGAACCCTTACAGGAAGGTGATCATAATATGATCAAATTCACCCTGAGATTTGAGAAGGAGAAGCTGAAGTCAGATGTATCATTATTACAGCGGAGTAAAGGAAATTACAGAGACATGAGAAAGGAGTTGGTCAGAATTGATTGGAAAAGAACACTGGCAAGGATGACAGTAGAGCAGCAATGGCTGGAATATCTGAAAACAATTTGGAAGGTACAGGATATATACATCCCGAAGAATTAGAAGTGTGCTGAAGGAAAGATGACACAATCGTGGCTAACAAGAGATGTCAAAGCCAACATAAAAACCAAAGAGAGAGCAAAAAATTGAGCAAAAATTAGTGGAAGTTAGAGGATTGGAATGCTCTTAAAATCCAGCAGAAGACAACTAAAAAAGTTATTAAGAAAGTAATGATGGGAAATGAAAGTAAGCTAGCCAATAATATTAAAGAGGATCCAAAAGTTCAGATACATAAAATGTAGAAGTCAGGTGAGAGTGGATATCGGACCATTGGAAAATGATGCTGGAGCGGCAGGAATGGGGGACAACAAAATGGTGGACGAACTGAATAAATATTTTGCATCAGTTTTCACTGTGGAAGACTCTAGCAGTATGGTGGATGTTCCAGATGTCAGGGAGGGATGAAGTGTGTGAAGTTACCATTACTAGAGAGAAGGTTCTTGGGAAACTGAAAGGTTTGAAGGTAGTTAAGTCACCTGGACCAGATGGTGTACACCCAGGCTTCTGAAAAAGGTGGCTGAAGAGATTGTGGAGACATTAATAATGATCTTTCAAGCATCACTAGTTTCTGGAATGGTTCTGGAAATACCACTCTACACTTCAAGAAGGGAGAGAGGCAGAAGAAAGGAAACTATAGGCCAGTTAATCTGACATCAGTGATTGGGAAGGTGTTGGAGACGATTATTACGGATAAGGACTCAGGGTACTTGGAGGTACATGATAAAATAGGCCGTGGTCAGCATAGTTTCCTGAAGGTAAAACCTTACCTGACAAATCTGCTGGAATTCTTAAAAAAATAACAAGCAGGATAGACAAAGTAGAATCTGTTGATGTTGTGTGCTTGGATTTTCAGAAGGCCTTTGACAAAGTGCCACACATGAGGCTGCTTAACAAGCTATGAGCCCATGGTATTACAGGAAATATTCTAGCATGGATAAAGTAATGGCTGATTTGCAGGTGGCAAAAGTGGGAATAAATGGAGCCTTTTGAGTTGGGACTGATTCTTTTTATGTTATATGTCAATGTTCTGGATAATGAAATTGATGGCTTTGTTCATAGTTTGCAGATGATATGAAGATAGGTGGAGGGACAGGTAGTCTTGAGGAAGTAGGGAGGCTAAAGAAGGACAGATAAATTAGGAGAATGGGCAAAGAAATGGCAGATGAATAGAGTGTCAAAAGTGTCTGGTCATGCACTTTGGTAGAAGAAATGAAACTGTTGACTATTTTCTAAATGGAGAGAAAATACAAAAAACTGAGGTGCAAAAAGATGAGGATTCCCTAAAGATTAATTTGCAGGTTGAGTCTGAGATGAAGAAGGCAAATGCAATGATAGCATTCATTTCAAGGGGACTAGAATATAAAAGCAAGGATGTAATGTTGAAACTTTATAAAGTCTGGTGACACCTCACTTGGAGTATTGTGAGCAGGTTTGGACCCCCTATCTTAGAAAGGATGCATTGAAACTGGTGAGGGTTCAAAGGAGATTCACAAAACTGATTCCAGGATTGAATGGCTTGTCATATGATGAGCATTTGATGGCTCTGGGCCTGTATTGACTAGAACTCAGAAGAATGAGGAGTGACCTCACTGAAACCTATTGAATGGTGAAAGGCCTTGATAGAGTGGATGTGGAGCGGATGTTTCCTGTGGTGGAAGAGTCTAAGACCAGAGGACACAGCCTCAGAAGAGAGGGACGTCCTTTTAGATTGGAGATGAGGAGGAATTTCTTTAGCGAGAGAGTGGTGAATCTGTGGAATTTTTTGCCACAGACAGCTGTGGGGGCTGGGTCTTTATGTATATTTAAGACAGAGATTGATAGATTCTTGACTGGCCATGGCACGGAAAGATATGGGGAGAAGGTAGGGATTGGGGCTGAGAGGAAAATTGGATCAGTCATGAAGAAATGGCAGAGAAAACTTGATGGGCCAAATGACCTAATTCTGCTCCTATATCTTATGGAATATAAGATGTTGTTCCTCCACCCTGAGAGTTGCCTCATCATGGCACAAGAGGAAGCCATGGAGGTGAGGGAGGAGGTGAATGGGCAGGTGGAGCACTTTGGCCACTTTCAGGGATAAGTTCCAGACAGGAGATTAGTTGGGAGGGATGAATGGTCAAGGGAATCATGGAAAGAGTGATCCCTGTGGAAAACGGGGAGAAAGAGAGAGAGAGAGAGAGGTGGAAGTAAAGATATGTTTGGTGATAGGATCCCTTTGGAGATGATGGAAGTTGCACAGAATGATGTGTTGGATGTGAAGGCCCATGCGGTGGTAGGTAAGGACAAGATGGAATTTACTTTTAAAGTTTAGCCTCATTGTTATCAGTCCATCTTTGAAGCAATTAGGGAAGTACAGGTGGCAAAGTTAGATTAATCTGAACTTCTACTGTTCAGGAAAAAGTGAATGGTGATGAGCTGACTGGCTATTTCACAACTTGACTTTGAAAAAGATTATTAGATGATGAAATAGCCGAGCAGACTCGATGGGCTAAGTGGCCTAATTCTGCTCCTGTATCTTGTGGTCTTATGGCCTAATGGAAGGCATTCAAGGATGCTGTTGAAATTTCTCTTGGCAACTACAGAGCACCAAACTACGTGTAGCTGGTTGACAACATGCTTCAAGCCTACAAGTGCAACATGTCATTAAAGATTAATTTTCTGCATTCCCATTTGGACTTTTTCTCTGCAAATTTTGGCACTGTCAGTGATGAGCATAGTGAAATGTTTCACCAGGACTTTGCAGTCATGGAGAAATGGTATCAGGGCAACTGGAATCCATCAATGCTGGCTAATTATTGTTGGACTTAAGTGAGAAGCCTCAGACACTGAGTACAAATGAAAACTATCAACAAAACATTTTTAGCTTAGTTGAACTATTGCAAAGTGTCAGAATCATTATGCAATTAAATGCATTATATTCAATAAAAGTTAATTTCTTGTTTTTCCAAATTCCTATGTGATACAAGTGTCTGAAATTATATTTGTGTTCAGCTTCAAGCAGTCTAGCATAAGCAGAAAAAATAATTCTGAGGAAGCAACACTTCCAAAAAAAATTGTTGTCCAGTGTAAGAGGAACAGGAAACAAATGCAAAATAAAGGTTATTTTGTTTTAATGGGGAAAGTAAATAATTATAAAACTGTTAAAGTTAGGACATCTCTTTGCTTCAACCTTTATAGAAATTTTATTTCCAGGAAGGTTTATAGGACTCACAGAGTTTAACAACAAGAGTTAAAACGTAATGTTAGCAGATTTGCAGAAGTAGGCCTGTAGGCACGACCAACAACCTAGTTAATTTATCCAGGACATACTTAGTGTGTGATGTACTGTTGGCCATGATAGATTGCTGGGCAATGGGAAAGGCAAGAGGCACCAATATTGTTATGATGAATAAGCAGGATGCAGGCATGCTGTGATGCATATAAAAATAAGGCAAAAAATGTTTCTAAAAATGGCACAGAAAACCAAATGAGGAAAGTCTGCCTTTGAGCGGATCACTGCTAATTTCGGTGTAACACTCCAGCAGATTCAGAGAAGTTACAAGTTGTGGAAATATAATGAAGAAATAACAGTTATCTTGCCAGTTTGATTCACTGTACAAATGAATCAGAATGAGTTACAACCTATATTGATGACAGATGTCCAACTTACATTTGATGTATTAGGGCAGAATAAAATAGAACTTTATTGTCATTGCTCAAGACAACAATATTGTGGCACTACTCCAATCTGTGCAAAATAGATGTTTACAATGCATACAGTATGGTTTAATTTTTTAAAAATTCCATATTTACGTGCAACAAATTACCTCGATAGTTCATGACACTCAAAGACCATTGGTAAACCGGGGTGTAGCATTATTCAGCTGCACAACAGCCCTCAGGAAGAAGCTGTTTCTCAGTCTTACTGCCTTGGCCAAGATGTTTCTTTTTCTCTTACCAGATGGCAGGAGATTGAATAGACAGTGTCCAGGATGGGATGGGTATTGTAGAATCTACTTGTTAAATAAAGCATCTCTGTTAATCTGTCATTAACAAAGGTTGTAGCAAACTCTAACCCATTTTCCAGTTTATCCTCCTTTACTGTTTGGGAGACTTGAATGTACGTTGATATCCACAGTGCATGTTAAGGTGTTTTTGACTATTTGAATTCTGCATATCACTTAATTGCATGGAATAGTGTTTTCTCCAAAGAGAGAAGACTATGAAACACTTTAAAAAGTTTGCAGTGGTGAAGGGTCATTGAACCGAAATGTTAAATTCTCATAGACGCTGTCTGAGCTGCTAAATACTTCTAATGGTTGCTGTTTTTATTTTAGATTTCCATATTTCTGTAATTTTGTGCTATTATGGGCTAGGCTAAAGATATTGCAGCTTCAAAAAAAGTCTTAGACAAGCACTCAAGTGGCATTGGTTACCTTTTCTTTAAGGAGGCTTTAAGAAAAACTTTAAATGATTTAAACTGTTCACCTGGTAAATGCTTGCCATGATGGATCAGTGCCGCTTGGTGGCACTGACACCAATCATCATGAAGTGCTTTGAATGACTAGTAATGGCATATATCAAAAACTCCATTCCTGCCACATTGGACTCTCATCAATAAGATTACCGACAGAACCGTTCTACAACAGATGCCAGAGCATCTGTCATACACCTGGCCCTGACACACCTAGAAAACAAGGTCATCTATGACAGAAGACTGTTTCTGGAATTCAGCTCAGAATTCAACCCCATGGTCCCACAGATGTTGGTGAACAAACTCCTACTCCTCAGACTAAATACACCATTGTGCAGCTGTGATTATACTACTGGTGTTAGGTGCATTTTAAAAAAATATATTACTGTGCTTTTTAGACAACAGACCTCCGACAGCTATGATGCCCAACTGCTCCTCCATCCCCATCATCCTCAAAATGGTTGCCCGCCAGGGCTGTGTGCTGAACCCATTGCTGTACACTCTGCTCACACATGACTGCACGGCCAAACACCTGAGTAATCACATTGTTAAGTTCGCCAAAGGCATGGCAGTGGTGGGGCTCATCATCAACAACGATGAGACCAACCTACAGAGAGGAGGTGGAAGAACTCAAGGACTGGTGCCAGGCAAACAACCTCTTCCTCCAGGTCAACAAGGAGATGGTTATCAACTTCAGGAGAACTTGCACCACTCACACCCCTCGTTACATTGGCTACACAGCAGTAGAAACTGTGAGCAGTTTCAAACTCCTGGGAGTGCTCATCTTGCACAAACTCTCAGGGTCCCAGAACACATTATACACAATCAGACAAGCTCATAAACACCTTTACTTCCTCAGGAATCTGATGAGAGCTGGACTATGTGCATCTATACTCACATCATTTTACAGATGTGCAGTGGAGAGCATTCTAACAAGATTCCTCACTGCATGATATGGAAGCTGTACTGCTGTGGACAGAAAGGCTTTTCAACGGATAGACAAAACTGCCCAATATCGAGGACATTATGCAGAAAGGTACTGGAAGAGGGCCAATAACATCATGAAGGATCCCACTCACACAGCTCATGGACTGTTCACTTTATGGACATACAATTAATTTATGTATATAGGCTATCCTATGTATTTATATTTATTGTGTTTTTTAAAAGTATTATTGTGTTCTTTATCTTATTACATTTTTTTGCGCTGCATCAGATCAGAGTAACAATTATTTCATTTCCCTTTACACTTATGTTCCGGAAATGACAATAGACAATAGGTGTGGGAGTAGGCCATTTGGCCCTTTGAGCCAGCATCGCCATTCACTGTGATTATGGCTGATCATCCACAATCAGTACCCTGTTCCTGCCTTCTCCCCATAGCCTTTGACTCCGCTATCTTTAAGAGCTCTATCTAACTCTTTCTTGAAAGCATCCAGAGAATTAGCCTCCACTGCCTTCTGAGGCAGAGCATTCCATAGACCCACAACCCTCCGTGTGAAAAAGTTCTTCCTCAACTCCGTTCTAAATGGTCTACCCCTTATTCTCAAACTGTGGCCTCTGGTTCTGGACTCTCCCAACATTGGGGACATGTTTCCTGCCTCTAGCATGTCCAATCCCTTAATAATCTTATACGTTTCAATCAGATCCCCTCTCATCCTTCGAAAAGAATTTTGAATAGTGTGCCTCTTGGGGGGCCTGGTGAAGGGAATATGAACAATGTATCTGGCCATGGTGTACAGGAGTGAGATAGATCAGTTCATCAAGTGGTGTCGCAACAACAACTTGGCACTCAGCATCAGTAAGACTAAGGAATTGATTGTGGACTTCAGGAAGGGGAAGTCAAGGGAACACACACCAGTTCTCATTGAGGGATGAGCAGTGGAAAGGGTAAGCATTTTCAAGTTCCTGGTTCTCAACATCTTGGGCCCAACGTATTGATGGAGTTACCAAGAAGGTGCTATAGCAGTTAGCACAATGCCATTACAGCTCAGGGCTTTCTGGGATTTGGAGTTCAATTCTGGTGTCATTCTGTAAGGAGTCCCTGCACATCCTCCCCGTGGAATGCATGTGCTCCAGTTTCCTCCCACTGTCCAAAGTCATCGCAGGTAGGTTAATTGGTGAATGTAAATTACCCTGTGATTAGGTTAGGGTTAAATGGGGTTGTGGGATTGTTGGGGCAGTGTGGCTCAAAGGGCTGAAAGGGCCAACTCCGCGTTGTATCACTAAATAACAAGACACAACAGCAGCTTATTTTATTAGGAGCTTGTGGAGACTTGGTATTTCACTGAAGGCACATAAATTTCTACAGGAGTACTGTGGAGAGCATTCTAACTGGTTGTATCACCATCTGTTCTGGAGGAGCCACTGCACAGGAACGGAAAAAAAAAAAACTGCAGAAGGATGTAAACTCAGTCAGTTCCATCATTGGCAATAGCCATCCCAGCATCAAGGACAACTTCAAAAGGTGGCTTCCATCCTTTTGGACCCCCATCATGCCCTCTTCTCATTGCTACCATCAGGGATGGAGTTGAGGAGCCTGAAGACACGCGTGCAGACACACACACACACACACACACACACACACACACACAGCATTTCAGGAATAGCTTTTTCCCATCTGCCATCAGATTTCTGAATGAATAATGAATTCACTATTTTTTTATTGTTCTCTTTTTGTAATACTTATTTAATTAATAGTTTTGCATGTATATTTATGGTAATTGTATAGTTTTTTATTATTATGTATTGAAATGTTCTATACTACAAAACAACAAATTTCACAACATATCAATAAGTTTTAATAGATGCATTTAATGTCAGAGAAACGTATACAATATACATCCTGACATTCTTCTTCTTCACAAACATCCACAAAAACATCCAGAGGAGTGCCCAAAGAATGAAGGATAGTTAAATGTTAGAACCCCAAAGCCCCCCCAACTCCCCCTCCCATGCATAAGCAGCAGAAAAGCAATGACCCCCCCCCAACAAAAAAGCATCGGCATCCTCCATCATGCACAAGCATACAGCAAAGCATCAATAAAGACACAGCATTGCAGTACCCCAAAGACCACTCGTTCACCCAGTAATTCAACGTACCACAGGCTCTCTCTCTCTCCCTAATAGTGAAAAAGAGGTAAGAGGGTGGACATAAAGCAACTTGCTCTAAAAGTTTGTTAAGTTGCTTTTTCGGAGCTCTGTGCCCAAAGAAGTCAGTTCTCTGGGCACACAGCCAGCAGCCAGCTTGCTGCTTATGATCTTCTGTCTCCCACGATACATCAGACAGCGGCACTGGCCTTGAATCAGCCCGTTTCCAGAGCCACAAAAGTCCGGCACCCCGAAGGGGTACTAGTCTTCTAGACCACGTCCTTGGTATAATGAAAAGCAACCAGTCATGAGGACCCGAGAACAGGGCCCATTCCTGCAAAGAACCGAAATCAGTGCGTAACTCCAGGCCAGGGTCTTCAACAGAACCTTGCAAGGGAAAAGAAGAGAGATCAAAGATAGAAATGGAGCTGTTTCTGAAGATGCAAGCAAAGGAGTTGCCATTAGGTGCCATCATCCTCCTAAACTCCACCTCCTCTATGCCAGTGATATTAAACTTGATTTTGATTCCCATTATTATTGAGAGGCAACATTATAAACAGAGGCTGAAAGAAAGAGTAACGTTATATTGTAGAAGTTAAGTGCAAGGCCCAGAGTCTTTTATGTTTTACTGATGTGTTAACAATGATTTGGAGCTTGGCCACTGAGAGTGCACATATGCAAGTATTATCTGCTTACTGCAAGTGGATGAGTGAGGTTGGAATGGCCTTGGTTATATTCTTACCTTTTCTTCTGTAGATTGTTCCACTCCATAGAAAACTTGGAAGAGAAGCTGAGTATCACGGTGAGAAATGGTGAGAGAAAATGCTGGGCGATAAAACTGTCCCCACATAGATTTCAACCACCATGGTTTAGACCATAGCTTATAGATGAAGATAAGTTTCTGAGGGTAGCCAAATTTAGGAAGGATCATGCACCGTCCCCCTTATGAAGTGAAATGTAGTATAGACCCTGGTGCTGCTCTCTGCACTGCTTCTTGAAGATAATATAACTTGGAGATCTTATAGATCAGGGGTTCCCAATTTTTTTAATGTATGAGGCCCTTAACATTAACAGAGGGGTCAATGGATCCCAGGCTGGGAACCCCTGGTTGAGATGTACAGAATTCCCACCACAATTACAGAACAGATCTTCAGTCACAGCAAAAAGGAAGTTGAAGAAGACACTACTGAAGAATTTTGCTGTGGTTGGGAGAGTATCACACTTTTGTCCATTCATGCTGGCCACAATTGTGGTGTTTCTGTGGTACCCCAGCATGACCTCTTCCTCCTTGACATGGGTGCTGAGACAGTGAACTTTCTCTCCATCAGGTTTTAGAACATTGCAGGAAAACCATTGATTTCGGAGGCCTTATTGTTTCTCATTTGTCATGTGACCTTATTAATCTCTTGCATTGATGCTCAATGCCACGACTTTTAAAGTCCAAGATTAACTTAAAATCATATCGTTAATCTTCAAAGATTTATGCATGTAGGTCTTGCTGCTCATGCTCTATGATAGAATTTTACTCTTTCCTTAAATCACTCTTAGGTGCTCCCTGTCCTATTATCCTTTGCAGAGGGCTATTTCAGGGGCGAAGAGACAATTTCGAAGGAGGTTGGAGGCAACATCGGATGCACGGCAATTCCAGCAGTGATACTTCACTACCAGATGAACTCAACGCCTTCTATGCACGCTTTGAAAGGGAGAACACCACTACAACTGTGACGATCCCTGCTGCACCTGATGACCCTGTGATCTCCATCTCAGAGGCCGATGTTAGGCTGTCTTTAAAGAGAGTGAACCCTCGCAAGGCGAAAGATCCTGATGGAGTACTTGGTAAGGCTCTGAAAACCTGTGCCAACCAACTAGCGGGTGTACTCATGGACATTTTTAACCTCTCACTGCTATGGATGGAAGTTCTCACTTGCTTCAAAAAGGCAGCAGTTAAGCCAGTGCCGAAGAAGAATAATGTGAGCTGCCTTAATGACTATTGCCTGTTAGGACTCACATTGACAGTGATGAAATGCTTTCAGAGGTTGGTCCTGACTAGACTGAACTCCTGTCTCAGCAAGGATCTGGACCCAGACCCATTGCAACTTGCCTATCGTCACAATAGGTCAACAGCAGACACAATCTCAGTGGCTCTCCACATAGCTTTAGACCACTTGGACAACACAAACACCTACATCAGGATGCTGTTCATCAACTATAGCTCAGCACTTAATACCATCATTCCCACAATCCTGATTGAGAAGTTGCAGAACCTGGGCCTCTGTACCTCCCTCTGCAATTGGAATCTCAACTTCTGAACAGGAAGACCACAATCTGTGCGGTTTGGTGATAACATATCCTCCTTGCTGACGATCAACACTGACGCACCTCAGGGGTGTGTGCTTAGCCCACTGCTCTACTCTCTATATACACACAACTGTGTGGCTAGGCATAACTCAAATACCCTCTATGAATTTGTTGACGATACAACCATTGTTGGTAGAATTTCAGCTGGTGACAAGTGGGCATACAGGAGTGAGATATGCCAACTAGCGGAGTGGTGCCGCAGCGACAACCTGGCACACAACATCAGTAAGACAAAAGAGCTGATAGTGGACTTCAGGAAAGGTAAGATGAAGGAACACATACGAATCCACATAGAAGGATCCAAAGTGGAGAGATTGAGCAGCTTCAAGTTCCTAGGTGTCAAGATCTCTGAGGATCTAACCTGGTCCCAACATATCAATGTAGCAGTGTCTCAGAAAGGCAGCTTCCATTATTAAGGACCTCCAGCTCCCAGGGCATGCACTTTACTCACTGTTACCATCAGGAAGGAGGTACAGAAGCCTGAAGGCACACACTCAGCGATTCAGGAACAGCTTCTTCCTCTCTGCCATCTGATTCCTAAATGGACATTGAAGCTTTGGACACCCTCACTTTTTTTTAATATACAGTATTTCTGTTTTTACACGTTTTTTAAAATCTATTCAATATACGTATACCATAATTGATTTACTTATTATTTATTTTATTTATAATTTTTTAAAATCTGCTAGATTATGTATTATATTGAACTGCGGCTGTTAAGCTAACAAATTTCACGTCACCCTTCGACTCTTCATCTTTTTTTCTCCAGTCCTGTTTAGGGGTCTCGGCCTGAAACGTCGACTGTACTCTTTTCCATGGATGCTGCCTGGCCAGCTGAGTTCCTCCAGCGTTTTTTGTGTGTTGTGTGGTACACAACTTACTCAGCGGAGGGAGACTGATAAGTAAACCTACCTACCTGGTTTACCTACATTAGCAGGTGAACCAGGTACCTTTATTTAGAGTAGTTACTCAGCATTATAATTTACCAGGTAGATTATTCTACAAGAGCTCTGGAACTTTTAACTTTTAATGGAGATAATGAATATACTTATTCCTGACATTTTGAAGCATGAAGAAGGGGCAGCATAATTTAAGGAGACTAATCCTAAATCTATTTAATATTACCTTAAAATAATCTAGAATGACAGCAACAAATATTTTCATACTGTTTTAATTACACAGTAGGTATGAGCTAACAGCATCCCAACACAAATATTTTGTGAGGGCTCAGCCAAAGACATCAATATCGTAGAATATTTTAAGTTCAAAACCAAAGAACAGCTCTGTACAGACACAGGTCCTTTATCTCATCGTCAAACAATGACACATAAAGAACATCAAAGTTTCTTGGGAGGCTGTTCAAGCATTTAGGGTTGAATGGCTTTGGAGAGACCTTTAAACAAAAGCATCTTATTCAAAGTACATACTTAACTGTGCAAAAGTCTTAGGCAAATATACTGTATATAGCTAGGATTTCTCAGGCTCTTGCTCAGTACTGTAGTAATTTTATGTATCGCACCATATTGCTGCCACAAAAAAAAATTATTTTATGACACGTGAATGATGAAAAACCTGATTCTGATATGGGTCTCTGTTGTGGACTGAGTGTGGGAAGGGGGCAGAGAGGGGGGAGAATCAGGGTTGGATAAAGGGGAAGGGAGAGGGGAGGGAAGCACCAGAGAGACATTCTGTAATGATCAATAAACCAATTGTTTGGAATCAAATGACTTTGCCTGGTGTCTCAGGCCTGGTTGTGTCTGCATCTGCCCCTGGCACTCCTTCTCTGCCCCACATTCCTCCCATGGTGCTTCACCCGCACCATTCCCTACATCCTTTGCTCCTGCTAGATTTACTAATTCGCTCCCTGCTCCATGCTGACATATACAGTCCTGTTCAAAAGCCTTAGGCACCATTGGCTCTGATTAGTATTGATTTTATGTTAAACCATGTTAAATAACCAAACACATCAAAAGCAGGTAAATCCTGCTAAGCCCTTGTGGGTAGAGTTAAAAAAGTGCAAGGGTAAAAGGACTTCGATGGAAGTTATATACACGCCTCCGAACTGTAGGCTACTGGGAAAGAGAAGCTAAAATTGGATGTATCAATATTACCGTGGAGTAAATGGAATTACAGAGGCATGAGAGAGGAGCTGGCCAAAGTTGATTGGAAGGGGACACTAGCAGGGATGAAGTCAGAATTTCTGGGGGAAATTTAAAAGACATAGGTTGTGCATCCCAAGGAAGAAGTAGTATTCTAATAGGAGTATGATGCAACTATGGCTGACAAAGAAAGTCGAAAACAACAGAAAAGCTAAGGAGAGAGCACAGAGTATAATACTGCAAAAATTAGCTAGACAGTAGCGGATTGGGAGACTTTTAAAAATCAACAGAAGGCAACCAAAAAATGCATGAAAAGAAAAAGAATGAAATGTGAAGGTAAGCTAGCCAATAATATAAAAGAGGATACAAAATGTCTTTTCAGATATACAGTATAAAGAGTAAAAGAGAGACAAGGATGAATATTGGACCACTGGAAAGGTAGTAATGGAGGACAAAGAAATGACAGAAGAACTTAAAAAAGTATTTTGCATCAGGCTTCACTGTGGAAGACACTAGCAGAATGTTAGGAATGTGAGAGCGTCAGGGGGTAGAAATGAGTCATTGCTATTACTAAGGTGAAGGTGATTGGGAAGCTGAAAAGTCTGAAGGTAGATACAAAGGTCATCTGGACAAGATGGACTACACCCCACAGCTCTGAAAGAGGTAGCTGAAGAGATTGTGGAGGCATTGGTAATGATCTTTCAAGAACCACTAGATTCCGGAATGATAATTGCAAATGTCACTCCACTCTTTAAGGGAGGTAGAAGAAAGAAAATTATAGGCAAATAAGACTGACTTCAGTGGTTGGAAAGGTGTTGGAGTCTATGTTAAGGATAAGATGTTGGAGTACTTGGAGGCACACAATAACATAGGCCAAAGTTTTCTAAAGAGGAATACTTGTCTGTCAAATGTGTTGGAATTCTTTAAGGAAATAACAGGCAGGATAGACAAAGGAGTCAGTGGATATCGTTCATCTGAATTTTTAGTAGGCCTTTAACAAGGAGCCACACATGAGGCTGCTTAATAAGCTAAGAGCCCATGGAATTACAGGAAGGGTACTAGCACGGATAAAAGATTGGCTGACTAGTAGGAGGCAAAGAGTGGGAATACAAGGGGCCTTTTCTGGTTTGCTACTGGTGTCTAGAGGTCTGAGTAAGGGTTGGTGTTGATATTGCTGCTTTTCATGTTATATGTCAATTATGTGCATGAAGGAATTGATGCCTTTGTGACCAGGTTTATAAATATAGGAGGAAGAGCAGGTAGTGTTAATGAAGCAGCTTTCTACAGAAGGACTTAGTAAGATTGGGAGAATGGGCAAAGAAGTAGCATATGGAATGTGGTTCAGGTAAGTGCACAGTCATGCATTTTGGCAGAAAGAATAAGTGTGTGGATTATTTTCCAAATGGGAAGAAAATTCAGTAATCAGAGGTTCAAAGGGACTTGGGAGTCCTCATGCAAGGTTTCCTAATAGTTAACATGCTGGTTGGGATGGTGGTAAGGAAGACAAATGCAATGTTAGTATTCATTTTGAGAGGACAAGAATGTAAAAGGAAGGATGTAATGCTGAGGCTTTATAAGGCATTGGTCAGATCTCACTTGGAATATTGTGAGCAGTTTTGGGCCCCTTATCTAAGAAAAGATATGCTGGCTTGGAGAGGATCCAGAGGAGCTTCACCAGAGTGATCCCATAAATGAGAGGGTTAACATATGAGGAACCTTTGAAAGCTCTGGGTCTGTACTCACTGGATTTAGAAGAATGAAGGGGATCTCATTGAAACGTACCGAATATTGTAAGGCCTAGATACGGAGAGTATGTTTCTTATAGTGGAGGAGTTTAGGGCTCAGCCTCAGAATTGAGGGACATCCATTTAGTACTGAGATGAGGAGGAATTTCTTTAGTCAGAGTGTGGTGAATCTGTGGAATTCATTGCCACAGGCGGCTGTGCAGGCTAAGAAGTCACTGGGTATATTTAAAGCAGAGGTTGATAAGTTCTTGATTAATCAGGGTGTCAAAAGTTACAGGGAGAATGCGATTGAGAGGGGTAATAAACCATTCATGATGGAATGGCCGAGCAGACGTGATGGGCTAAATGGCCTAATTCTAATAATGGTCTAATGAAAGTCTGCTCAGTATGTATGAAAAGAACCAATGAATAATACATGACCAATGAGCAGAAGCAATCACTTCAAAAAGGCAACTCAAAAAGCTATATATATATGTTTTAGAAAATATTTTTGCAGCTATCTTGAATTTACTCCTGATTGCAAATCTTGTTGGTGCCAATAGGTTTGCAATGTACTAATGATTATCTAAGTAATGTTATTCAACTTGTACAGCATTCTGTTCAATGGCAATGGGGACTATCTGTTTCTCTTGTCTGTTAAAATTTGCCAGATTTCGCCATCTATATAAGAAAGAGATTCAATAAAGTAATAATCTAGTATTTCTAGCATACACTGGCACCTGCAGCTTCAACACACCTCTTGTGACTCTCTGCAAACACTCTGCAGGTAAAAGCTCCCAGCATGCATTAGTGTTTACAGCATTTAACATACCTTGGTGTTAATCTATGTAAATACCCTGTAGCAAAATCTCCCAGTTTAACTACCTTGTTGCCCCCATGCTCTGGCAGCAGTCTGGAGAAAATTTCCAGCACGCACCCTTTCTGCAGCCTCTCACATATTCTTGTGCGAGCCTATGTCAACCTGGTATCTGAGAACTGAGTTTTGCTAAAAAAACTGAGCAGAACTGGGAGCCTGAGATTATAGCTATTTAATGGACAGTTTGCTTTTTTGCCTAAAAATATTTGTGACTTATTGCACTTGTGTCCTGTCCAATGGGTTTATCAACAAAAATGTAAGCAAAATTTCTAAACAAAATTTGCAGAAATTTGAGTTTTGAAAGCTACAGAATGAATTTCGCTAGAAAGACAAGTTTGCTACTTTGATGTGCCGAAGCATAAAATTTTACATCTCAATTTCACTTTAACAATTGGTATTTCTTTCATATGTATTGTCAGAGAAATAGGAATTTTGTGGTGTTATCTGCACATGGCTAATCTCACTGCCATTGGCTAATACTATCCCAATAACTTGCTATACCAATAATCAATGCTGATAATCAAATACCAACAATCAATGTTTGTGTTGTGGGCAAAAAATCCAACGTACTTCACAGGAGAAACACAAGCATTGCGGAGAAACAATATGAAGAATTATTGGGTCAAGTGACCTTGATCATATGGAAGTTTTTAAGAAGCATTTTATAGGAGAGGGATATTGGGTAGCAGATAGGTTTATGGGTCATATCTTCAGGTACCTTGGTCCTAAGCCCACTCTTTCAAAATGTGGTATTATGGAGTGAGTATTCAGAGATGGTAAGTGAAAATACAACTCTAGTGTAAACTTAGTCAAAATACAGAGACAAGGAAATCAGAAATGAACAATTTCTTCTCGCTTGTGGTAATATCTTTCAGGGATGCAGGACGGAAGGTAATGTCATTGATGCAAAAGAATGAGGTCTGGATGGAGTTATGATTATTGCCAGACCAAAAGCCAATGCAGATCACAGAGGACAAATGAATGGAACTTAGTGAGAGTTGGAATACAGGCAATAGAGTTTGGATGAAATCTGCTTTATAGAGGATGGAAAATGGAAGTCCAACAATATTAGAATAGTTAGATTTTGCGATAACAAAGAAATAAATAAGTGTTTCAGCAGTAGAAGCTGTAGAAAGGATGCAGGCAATTCTATGGGGATGGAAGTTGATTGTTTAAGTGATGGATATAGGTGAAAACTCAAATTGGATCAAATTGGAAGCTAGTGTTAGCGCAGCCTCCCACAACATATTTCAGAGAGCTCCTGGAGTGGTAGCAATTTTGCTGTTTAGCTCTCTTCTTGGACACTTGCAGATCTCCCTCCTCCAATCACTTCCATTGGCTTGTGGTCCAGAAACACTTTGATTTTAAATTTAACAAATCCCTCCAGAGCTTCATTCTCCCTGCCACTCTCTTGCATGTTTTAAGATCTCCCCAATCTAATGGTGAGTTCATTTTAGCTCCAGTAACAAGACCAATATCGGACAGCAAGTCTCAAGTAATCAAAATCAGTTTTCATGCCAGTAGTGCATTTAGACATAAAGCAAAGCTCGTTGAGTTTTGGTTTATTTATTACTGAATGAAGAGTTCTGAATTTTCACTTTTTCAATGTAGGCAAATTATTGAAGCAGCACCTTTTTTTAAATTTACTGACAAGATAAAAGATATCTGGACTCAAGCCTTACTTTAAATCAAGAAGGCCGCCTACATTCTTAAATATTTACCGTGACTGAATGTGCAAAGGTCAAATGATTACCATGCATGTATGTTACCTTCTTCAGAATATGGTATTTAAGACAAATTATGCAATAAAGCAACAGTCATTCTAATTAAGCTACCATCTGTTTGTATAAGTTACTTTTTATGATCTTAATGATGATTCTGTGCATTTTAATTATGTAGCCACTTCTAATCAGTCTGAAAAGTGACTGCTTGATAACAGGTTTGCCAAAATATATTAGGAAAATTAGACTGCAATGCTTAGTTTGCTATGTCTAAATGCTTAATAATTGACTGAAAAGTAATTTTATAATCAACTTGTTGCCATCTTATTTCCCAGATTTCATTAACATTCATTTTGAAGGATGCAAATAATGTTATCTACTGGGTAAGTAAAGGGGGGAACAATTATTATTTTCTAATTAATTGATCAGTTAATGAATCACAAAAGTGTGTAATGATTTCACCCTTCATGGGACAATGGGCACAAAGCTGCACATAATTTAAAAGGGCACAGGACCTTCTCTTTTGTTTAGTAGTTGTGGTGAGGCAGAGTTGTCTGTGGCTCGTATCCTAATAATTAGTTGGAGTTTAGTTACATTACTGGACTATAGCAGATTCTTGAAATGGTTTGGGGATAGTCAGCTCAGCAGTTTAACTGCGTAAAATCTTGATGTTTTAAGGATATTAAAAAATTATGTGCATATTTTACTGCCAAATATCTAAATTGCGCTGATTAAGCAGAACTGCTGTGATAATGAGGAAATCTAGAGATAAATGGCATAATGTGAAAAGGACAAAGGGAATCATTATAAAAATCCCATAATTACAACCTTCCTCAGCCTATATCCTGGGGTACTCAAAACTTCCAAAAGTGGATCCCTTTTATAAGCCACTTTGATATACCATGTCCTCTAATCTGATATTCTTTTAAGACTGTTATTCATAAATCACCAATAAAACAGATTCACTTGCTTTTATATCTGAATTAAAAACTGGTTTGCATATATTCAACAGAAGTGGACCCTACAGTGATAATGTAATATTTTACTACATATCTTTTCTCGTTTTGGCAAGATTTTCTTGTGTTTCAGAGACCTAGCTGATTTTGTTCCAGCTGTACCTGTAAATCTCTTTGTTGTTTTCATAATCAAGAAAGGATTGTATTGATTTGATTTCACTTGGTTTGTGGTTTGAATTAAATTATTAAGCATGTTAATATTTTTCCACATTTGACAACTAAATTATATATTTTTTATTTATATCAATCAACTTATAACTTTTTATGCACACCATCTACATCCCTCCAATTTGATCTCCGTATAGTTGAGAGGCAGAAATACTTGACCTGTAGCAAAATGTCATAGAGTCCTGCAAGTGCGTTTCACAAATCTTCACTTTCTTTCCTTCCTCAGTTGGTTGGACATTTCTCACCTTCAGCTCAGCTGCATTAGAATTGAAAGTGATTTGTATCTACACTGTATCTATGCTCTATGGCTTTAGGTATCAGTGTTCTGGTACAGTTACTATCCCTGAACTATCTGGCTCTTGAATCAAGGGGGATAACTGTACTTACCCTACAGTATCATTGAAAAGTTTCCACCACCAATTGGCTCACGTTCAAAGACTCTTCATCTCATGTTCTTAATATTTAATGATTGTTTATTTATTAATATTATTTCTGCTTTTGTATTTGCACAGCTCGTTTTCTTCTGTACTCTGGTTGAAGACCATAGTTAGGCGGACTTACATTGTTTTTGTTATGGTTACTATTCTATAGATTTATTGAGTATGCCTAGAAGAAAATTAATCTCAGGGTTGTATATATGTACTTCGATAATAAATTTACTTTCAACTTTCAACCTTGGTACCCAGTCTCTGAAGAGGGACTTTTAAACTTATTGTATATTCACTAAATTGTCAAATAATCAGACATTTCTAAATACTTGTGCTCATAGTAAATGGGCTTTTTCCAATTGCCTTCTCAGGATGTGGAAGTTGAAGCCAAAGATAGCAGTTCTTTTCCAACCCTCATTGGCATTTGGATTGAATGGAATCTTAGGGTATTTTAGAGACAATTATGAATTAGCCCCATCTGAAGTGGGAGGTCACAGTGTCAAAAGTAGTGTCGCGTTAGACGGAGGAAACGGATGAGGTCCTCCGTGACTGCTTTGAATCGGTGGACTGGTTAGTATTCAAGGACTCGGCAGCTAACCTCGATGAGTATGCCTCAGCTGTCACGGACTTTATTTGGAAATGCACAGAGGACTGTGTGTCTCACAAGACGATCCGAGTATTCCCTAACCGGAAACCTTGGATGAATTATGAGGTCAAGTCCCTTTTAAAGGCTAGAGCTGCGGCTTTTAGGTCCGGGGATACGAGTCACTACACGGAATCCAGGCGTGAACTCCGAAAAGCCATTAAGGGTGCCAAGAGGCAATATTGAGCCAAGTTGGAAGCCCAGGCTAACCAAAGGGATGCCAGTAGACTATGGCAGGGTCTAAATGAGATCACTGGGTGCAAAGAAAAGGCTGGGAATATCAATAACTGTAGCGCTTCTCTTCCTGACGAACTTAATGTATTCTACGCAAGATTCGAACAGAAGAGGAGCGTCCCGCTCCCTCTGGATGAACCGGACCTGGTAGCATCGAGATTCATTGTCACCGAGGAGGACGTTAGAAGGGCCTTCCTGAAGATAAATCCAAGGAAGGCGACGGGCCCAGTTGGCGTCCCAGGACGGGTTCTCCGGGCCTGTGCAAGCGAGCTAGCTGAAGTGTTTGCTGACATCTTCAACTGCTCCTTGCTTCAGTCTAAGATCCCTTTGTGTTTTAAGAAGGCAATGATAACCCCAGTGCCGAAGAAGAGCAAGGTGGCATGCCTGAATGACTATCGACCTGTGACTCTGACATCAATTGCTATGAAGTGCTTCGAGAGATTGGTTTTGGTACACATCAACCACAGCCTACCAGTCAACCTCAACACCTTGCAAGTCGCCTACTGGAGCAACAGGTCAACGGCAGGTGCCATCTCTCTGGCCCTTCCTCCTTAGAACACCTGGAGAATAAAGACGCATATGTAGGGCTCATTTTCATTGACTACAGCTCTGCCTTTAATATCATCATTCCAAATAAACTGATTCCTTAGCTCCGGAACCTGGGCCTTAGCACTCAGATCTGCAGCTGGATCTTCAACTTCCCCACAGACAGGACCCAGGCTGTAAAAATAGGGGACAAGCTCTCCCCTACAATCACTCTGAGCACCGGAGCCCCACAAGGCTGTGTACTCATCCCCCTGCTGTACTCACTGTACACCCATGATTGTGTAGCCAAGTTTCCATTAAACTCAATATATAAGTTTGCTGATGACATGACAATTGTAGGCCGTATCTCGGGTGATGATGAATTTGAGTACAGAGAGGAAATTAAGAACCTGGTGGCATGGTGCGAAGACAATAACCTATCCTTCAATGTCAGCAAGATGAAAGAATTGGTTGTGAACTTCAGAAGGAGTAGCGGACCACATGACCCAATTTACATCGGTGGTGCGCAAGTAGAACAGGTTAAAAGCTTTAAGTTCCTCAGTGTCAATATCACAAATGACCTGACTTGGTCCAACCAAGCATAGTTCACTACCAAGAAGGCCCACCAGTGCCTTTACTTCCTGAGAAAACTAAAGAAATTTGGCCTGTCCCCTAAAACCCTCGCTAATTTTTATAGATGCACTGTAGAAAGCATTCTTCTAGGATGCATCACAACCTGGTATGGAAGTTGTCCTGTCCAAGACCGAAAGAAGATGCAGAAGATCGTGAACACGGCACAGCACATCACACAAACCAATCTTCTGTCCATGGACTCACTTTACACCACACGCTGTCGGAGCAGTGCTGCCACGATAATCAAGGACACAACCCGCCCAGCCAACAGACTTTCCGTCCCTCTTCCCTCCGGGAGAAAGTTCAGGAGCTTGAAGACCCATACGGCCAGATTTGGGAACAGCTTCTTTCCAACTGTGATAAGACTGCTGAACGGATCCTGACCCAGATCTGGGCCGTACCCTCCAAATATCCAGGCCTGTCTCTCGGTTTTTTTGCACTACCTTACTTTCCATTTTTCTATTTAGGATTTATAATTTAAATTTTTAATATTTACTAATTTTAACTATTTTTAATATCTTTAATATTTAATATTTGTAATCCAGGGAGTGTGAAGCGCAGAATCAAATATCGCTGTGATGATTGTACATTCTAGTACCAATTGTTTGGCGACAATAAAGTATAAAGTATAAGTCACACATTGGCCAGACAGGGTAAAATAGCCAATTTCATTCCATTTAGGACATTTGGGTCAAAATGCCTGATTCTATGGCATGAGTGAATCCGACTGGTTTTAATGATCTATTATCGTATTAATACATCTATAAACAGTAAGAAGAAATATTATGTACCTGACATACAATATTGTTGGACTGGTGCGGAAAGGGATAATGACCAAAAGCAATTAGTTTACACATTGGTCAATTCTATGCCTTTGGCGCATTGTGCAATAACCTTGCAATTTCTTTAGCACTTGTCTGTCTTTTATGAGGCCGAGTTGCTAGCTGAACACTCAACCCATCATGGATGGAAAGTGAGCAAGGAACCGGCCGGATTCAAACCCAGGACCATTCCCCTTGAAGTCCAGTGCAGACGCCACTACACCTTTAACTCCGATATAGGGAGGAAATGAATGAATATTGATGAATGTGTCTTGATACAAATGACCTGATTAATAAATAATCAAAAGGGACCTCCACCCACCACCAGCTCCGCAAGAAATCATGTGAATAATAAAACAGACTAATGTTTATCACAATCAGTAGGGAACAGCCAGATAGGTAATAAGTGTGAAACTTCACAAAGAACAAAGAAATAGAAGCTAGAGTCAGCCATTGAGCCTTAATGACTGTTGTGCCAAAAGAAATGAATGGCCAAGCATTTCCACATCTATCTCAATAACTCTTGAGTCCATTATTACCTGAAATGTGTCAATCATTATTTTGAATTAATAAAATGGCAGAGCCTCTGTGGTCCTTCAGGTAGTGAATTCCAAACATTCACTGCCCTCTAAGTGAAGAGGTTTCTCATCATTTCTGGTCAAATTTACCTATCCATTATTCTGAAACTGTACCTCAAACCACTGGGAAACATCTTTTCTGCATTAACCTATCAAACCCTTTAAGAATGTTGTATGTTTCGATGAGATCCCCTTTAATTTTTCTAAATATTAGACAATACTAGTTTAGACATTCTCTCTCAAACAGGACAAAGAAGCATACAGCACAGGGCAGGCCTGCAGCCTATGATGTTGTGCCGATACTTTAATCTATTCTACGATCATTCTATGACACCATCCGCGAATCAGCACCCTCTATCTTTGGACGAAAGACCACAAAAAGCAGTGATTGGTTTGAGGCAAAGTCCAACAGCATAACTCCTGTCATTGAAGCCAAGCGTGCGGCTCTCACAGAGTACAGGTGCTCACCATCCGACCAAACACTCCAGGCACTTCGAGCTGCTAGAAGCAAAGTGCAACAGACTGCAAGGCAGTGCGCAAATGAGTACTGGCTCCAGCTCAGTGAGGACATTCAGACAGCAGCTGTGACAGGCAACATCAGAGCGATGTATGATGGTATCAAGAAGGCCCTTGGCCCATCGCAGAGCAAGGCAGCACCCCTGAAGTCATCCAGCGGTGAAATAATCACCGATAAAAGCAAGCAGATGGAACGCTGGGTAGAACACTTGAGCTCTACTTGAGGGAAAATGTTGTTGTTAGCTCAGCCATTGATGCCATCGATTGTCTACCAGTCATGGTTGAACTCGATTCCGAACCAACCATTGAGGACCTCAGCAAGGCAATTGACAGTCTGGCCCCAGGGAAAGCTCCTGGCAATGATGGGATTCCTCCAGACCTGATCAAACACTGCAAGGGCTCACTTCTCCAACCTTTACACGAGATCCTCCGTCAGTGCTGGAAGGAAGAAACTGTACCATAGGATATGCACGACTCTAAAATCGTCACTTTGTACAAGAACAAGGGTGATAGGAGTGACTGCAACAACTACAGGGGTATCTCCTTCCTGAGCAGTGTTGGCAAAGCCTTTGCTTGGGTAACTCCGGCAGAACAGGTCTATCCTGAGTCCCAATGTGGTTTGCGCGCAAGGATGTCAACTGCCGACATGATTTTCTCACTCCGTCAACTCTAGGAGAAATGCAGAGAGCAACAGAAACCCCTCTACGTTGCTTTCATCAACTTGACCAAGGCATTCGACCTTGTCAGCAGGGATGGGCTCCTTCAGACTCTCCTCAAGATCGGCTGTCCCCCGAAACTGCAAAGTATCATCAAGTCATTCCATGACGACATGAGGGCTGCTGTTCAGTACGATGGCAGCTCATCAGAACCCTTCGCTATTCGTAGTGGAGTCACACAAGGATGCGTGTTGGCCCCAACATTAATCGGCATTTTCTTCTCTATGCTATTGAAGCACACATTTGGGACGTCGACAGAAGGCGTCTACATGCACAGCAGGTCTGATGGGGGCTGTTCAACCCTGCGCGCTTGAGAGCAAGAACAAAGGTGCGAAATATCTTAATACGTGACATGCTTTTTCCAATGATGCTGCTATAACGTCGCACATCAAACAGCAACTACAAACTCTCATGGGCAATTCCACGACGCCCTACACATTGCAGCAACTGTGGCAGAACCTACCATTCCAGGATCGGCCTCAATAGTCACAGTCAACGCTGCTCGACAAACCAGTGACTACCAAAGGTGCAGTACCCATGGTCGACCATGACTGATGGGTGCCACACACACAATCATTCTAGCACTCTACCCGCTTCCTCACATAGCCCTCCAATTTTCCATTTTTCTATCATCCATTTGCCTATCTAAGAGTTTTGTAAATTCCCTTAATGGATCTGCCTCTACCACCACCCGTGGCGGGAGTTCTATGCACACACCACTCTTTGTGTTAAAAACTTGCCTCTAACATTCCCTTTGTTCTCTCCTCCAATCATCTTAAAATGATATCCCCAGGTATTAATCATTTCCACCCTGGGAACAAGCCTCAAACTATCCACTCTGGCTGTCCCATATTGTCTACCCATCAACTTCTTAACTAATCTAGTAAATTTTCAGGTAAGGAGACTGAAACTGTCTAAACATACTCCAGTTATCATCTGACCAAAGTCCCATGGTCCTAAACAAATCCTCTTGTGGTATTTAGTATTTATCCTCTTAGTCACTTACTGCAACTGCAACTTGCCTTTATCAGACCTGGTCCCCATTGAATAGCAAGACTATCAATTTTTTCATTTCTTATCAGAATCAGGCTTAATATCACTGGCATATGTTGTGAAATTTGTTGTCTTTGTGGCAGCAGTACAATGCAATACATGATAATAGAAAAAACTGAATTACGTATGAATATATACAATACATTAAATAGTCAAACTAAATAAGCAGTGCAAAAAAAGAAATAAAAGTAGTGAGGTAGTGTTCATGGATTTGATGCCTGTTCAGAAATCAGATGGCAGAGGGGAAGAAGTTGTTCCTGAATCATTAAGTGTGTGCCTTCAGGCTTCTGTACATCTTTCCTTATGGTAACAATGAGAAGAGGGCATGTCCTGGGTGATGGGGGTCCTTAACGATAGATATCGCCTTTCTGAGGCACTGTTCCTTGAAGATGTCTTGGATACTACAGAGGCTAGTACCCATGATAGAGCTGACTAATTTTGCAGCTTATTTCGATCCTGTGCAGTAGCCCCACCCCTCCATTCCAGCCGGTGATGCAGCCGGTTAGAATGCTCTCATGATCCAGCTGTAGAAATCTATGAGTGTTTCTGGTGACATACCAAATCTCCTCAACCTCCTAATGAAGTATAGCTGCTGTCTTGCCTTCTAGATTGCTGAATTGATATGTTGGATCATGGTTAGGTCTTTTACTGAATACTTCTCCATTAAATGCAACAACTTTACATTCTTCCACATTATATTCCATCTTCAATGTCTGCTCCTATTCACTCAGTATGTCCATTTGCCCTTGAAACCTCTTCACATTCTTCTCTACACTCATAATCCCATCTACTTTTATGAATGAATCAATCCATCAATCCATTAGTTAATTATCCCATTGTTGACAATATTTAATGCACCATTTGTTTGGAGCGAATTTCTCTACTTACTTTTCGGTCTTGGAGAGAGACAGAAAAGAGATGAAGTTTGTTGAGGATGTAGATAAAAGACTCCAGAAAGACCCAAGTAGATGCAGCCCAGATGACAAAACTCACTACAGTCACATGCATGAAGGCTGAGGGTGAATGCCACAACAGCCATAAAAAGGCTGAGCTTAAGCTAAGTGCCGATAAATGTTCCATAAAATAGAAAGAATGCCAGTTCTTAAGAATGATACACACACCAGATGGAATGAGAGCAAACCCCGTAAAAGTCAGTGATGGCTGAGGTGAAAATACTAAGGAACAAGCCACAACTGAGATGTTCTCCAGGTTTATCCAATACACGAATTCCTTCGTACCACACACATATCAGAATATACAACAAACCTAAGGGTACCACTGAGTGAAGATGCTAAATGCCAGTCATCCCATTTCCATAAAGTTAAGGAAGTATTGTATACAGAGATGCCTATTACATTTGCATTTTAACCTTTCACTTTGACAGAAGCAAGGTATGCCAGCAAAGGACAGTTAGCAGAGAAATATACATGTGAAGACTTTCACATTTACATCTATTGGAAGAGGTTTGTTGTAGAAACTGATCACTGACGCCTGAGGCAAAACTTAAGAGAAACCTGCCCTGAGAACCAGCAGGAAGTGTAGGGTTTGCTCTTGAGGCTGCTGATTATAACTTTACCCCGAAATACAAATCTGGAAAATAAATGGTGCTGGTTGATGCACTGTCATGACTATTGCTACTGGAGGAACAAGAAATGAGTGAGCGAGGTGTAGAGGTACAGCGCTAGCAGTGGTAACGCCAACAGCATCTGCAGCACTGCAGAAGTGAGTGCAAACAAATGGGAACAAATGACAATAAATCATCAAAACAAGGCACCTATTCATCACAGAGCGAAATATCTAAATCATGGGTACCCAACCTGGACCCCTTGGTTAATGATATGGGTCCATGGCATAAAGAAGGTCAGGAAACCCTGGTCTAAAGCCATGTCAACATAATGGAAATGCAATGTTTGCTGACTAAATGACATTGGTAATAGAAATATTTATGCAGAGAATGAGTTAAAATAAATTAAAGTACTTCATCCATGTAAAAAATCAGCTTCAACGTTCTTTAAGAAAGGAGAGATAATATACCGTGAAGTATCCAGAACTGTATTCTTAACAACAAATCTACTGTTTTTTGTTGTAGTATGCACTAGTGTATTGTATTCTGTATAAAGATTATGCACTGTATCTTTCCTCAGCACAGAGCACATAGCATTAGACTAAATTAATCAATGAATTTCTGGTCTGATTCTGAATTCTGACTAACAAAAAGTACTGTAATAGAAACTAACATTTTATTCAACGTCTATTTAATCACTTGGATTTAAGAAGCCCCATTGCCAGAGTAGAATGCAAACTCATGACTTTGGTTCAACAGTCCTGGGCTCTGAATGTGACTCTATGAACATCACCGCTCCTTGGGTCCGAGTGGAAGTGTCATAAGACTTTATTAATCAGTATCCTCTGTAAGGAGGGATAAATAAGGAACAGGCGATGATATAGCTAGTGGGATACAGAACGAGGAAAGATATTGTTCATTTAACCCTGTTCATTTTAGAGTAAAAATGAAATGCTTAAATTTTCAAGTAAAGAAATATCTTATGAAAAGTAACCTGCATCTTACTCTGCCCCTGTGTGCCTTAAGGAAATCAGTGGGAAAGGAATATTACTGCTTCTCATGACTTCTGTTATCAGATTCCTTCACAGCTGCTTTACATCTCCACATACTTGAGTCAGGACAACTGGGCAGCAGAGACAGCAAACAGTTCCATGGCTTCCTGGTTCCCATCAGCGGTAAATCATGATTAATCAGCAGGATGAGTGCTATTGACACCTGGGCCAACTTGCCTTGTTGAACCAAGTGAGTTCAAATGCCAATTTAGAATGGGATTTTACCCTGAAGGCTGAGCAAAGGAGATATAGCTGTCTGTTCTCTCAATTACCTTCATCCAAGTAAATCCACCTTATGTGTTATTGGATAATAGGAAGGTATTGATGTTTTTTAGGCATTTTTTTTGTTATGTAGAAAATACATTACCTTCATGCTGTTGCTATTCTTAATCAGAAATGGTTTCAAATGCTTTATCAAAAGGATTACTTATAAAAATAGAAACAAAAATCAAAATAATTCCTTTCAAGACAGGAATTCGAAATTTAATTTTGTTCAGTATGTCTGAAACAACAGAAGGCTCAAGGAAATCCAGCACACTCTGATTAGAGGGGATTTAGTGTAGGTATTATTTTTGGTGTTTCTGTTAAAATAAACTACCTGTTAAGAAGTTTCACTGTAGCAGTCAACAATTTTGTAATCCAGCTGTCAATGCCCTGGCTAAAAAGATCCTGCCAGTGTGAGTCTAAACTACAAACGTAGATCTATTCCTCTCAGTCTGTTCCTGCATTGCAAGGTTCACACAGGGAAAGAAGCTTCTTTTCTTTTTGTTCATTGGAAGAGGGAAGAAATTCTGCAGATGAAGGAGCTTGTACAGATTATTATCCATAAAATGAGAGGATCAAGAGAATACGAGAACTGTCCAATGTATTACTGGCACTAGCCTTACCCATCACTGTATATACAGAAAGGAGCCGGAAAAAGGACAGTGATATCATGAAAGGTCCCACCCACCCGGCTTATGGATTGTTAGTCCCATTCCCATTGGGGAAGAGGTTATGAAGCATCCACACCAAGACTAGTAGACTCAAAAACAATTATTTCCTTCATGCTAACAGGCTGATCGACTTTAACCCACCCCTACCACCCCGCCAGCAGCACTAAGTATACATCACCGAGCGTCATTTTACATAGATAATCAGTTTATAATTATGACAGTTACTTATATATTGTATTTTATATGATTTCTTTTTTATTTATATTTATTCTGTTTTTTTAATTGTGTACTCTATGTTTATTGTGTGTTTTTTTACTGCTGCATTGGATGGGGAGTGACAATCATTTTGTTCTCCTTTACACCTGTGTCCTAAAGAATGACAATAAGCAATCTTGAATCTTGAAGATAACAGCCAGATTAGAATCAATAGGAAAAGAGTGTAGTTAGAGACCTAGGAAAATGGACAACTTCTGACAGTCACTTGTGTATTTACCATTTCCTCTTTGTCCGTGAAGCCATGAGGCCTGTTTCAGTAGGTGCCACATTTCCTATTATGTTAACCATATTTTAAATAGTTAATTTTCTTGGGCTGCTTAACAATAAGTATGGTGGTCATAAAAATGAAAAACTTTAATTTTAGTAACTCATGATCTGCACAGAATTATACAAAGTTTGCAGCAAACTTGTGATATCTGTGAAAAGTAAGAATTTCAGGTTGTAGACTGTATATATTCACTGATGTTAAATTGAACCATTGAACTAGTGTCCCACTTGAAACAATTGATTTATCCTTGTTAATATTGCTGCACACAAGTCACCTCCCACCCTTTATCTAAAGAAAATCTTCTAAGCATTTTTGTCACATATATGTTAGGTGTTCCCCCAATATTTGTTTCAGTTACTATTGAGTCCCATATTCAGGAAGAATATAAAAATCCTCTGGTGTTTATGGCTGCTAGGTCTCAAAAATCAGTTGTGTAGTTTTTATTTCTAATATGTTGAGGGTCTAAATTTTGCATATCATTGCATATTGAACCACTCCCAAGACAGAATATTAATGGTTTCAGCAAACTATTAGAGGGAAGATTACTGGACTGAAATGATGACCTCAAGAACCTCTTCTGGCCTTGGAGTTCATAGTTGAAGAAGATGGGATGAGGTCATGCATGATATGGTATCCATGGATACAGCTGGTCACATTTATCTCATTGCTTCGAGCATCTCCATATTACAACACACTATCCTTCATCAAAAAGCTGATGAGTCTCGGTCCTTTTCTGAGACCTTTGGTGTAAAATTGGTGTGCACACTCACTCACTATAGAACTGGTACACGAACTTTCCTTATCTCTGGCCTGACTCTAATAAATATTTATTTATTTAGAGGAACAGACCCTTCTGGCCCAATGACCTGCATCACCCAGCAACCCACTTATTTAAAACTAGCCTATCACAGGATAACTTACAATAACCCATTAACCTACTAACTGGTATGTCATTGGACTGTGGGAGGAAACCAGAGCACCCAGAAGAAACCCATGTCAACATACAAACTCCATACAGTCGGTGCCAGAATAGAACTCCGAACTATGGAACACCTGGAACTGTAATAGAGTTTCACTAACTGCTACTCTACCGTGGTGCCCTACAGTCCTTGCCTTCCTGCTGATACAAGACATATAAATCTCTTTACCAGACACTACATACAATGTGTTTGGGTCTGAGCTGGTGGGTGTGAGTGCACTCTCTGATGGAGTTTTACGTTACTATCTGAACACAAAATCTCATCAGCTGGAGCCAGAGGAGTTGGTATTTCTCTGATCTTTGAACCGAAAAAGACACAAGCATTTGATTACGGAAAGGGCAGGGACCAGGTGAGTGAGCATCATGTATATCATCTAAGCTCATAAAGCCAGAGTCATAGTCATAGTAATACTTTATTTATCCTGGGGGAAATTGGTTTTCGTCACAGTTGCACCATAAATAATAAATAGTAATAGAACCAGAAATAGTATAGTAATATGTAAATTATGCCAGTAAATTATGAAATAAGTCCAGGACCAGCCTATTGGCTCAGGGTGTCTGACCCTCCAAGGGAGGAGTTGTAAAGTTTGATGGCCACAGGCGGGAATGACTTCCTATGACGCTCTGTGCTGCATCTCGGAGGAATGAGTCTCTGGCTGAATGTACTCCTGTGCCCACCCAGTACATTATGTAGTGGGTGGGAGACATTGTCCAAGATGACATGCAACTTAGACAGCATCCTCTTTTCAGACACCACCGTGAGAGAGTCCAGTTCCATCCCCACAACATCACTGGCCTTATGAATGAGTTTGTTGATTCTGTTGGTGTTTGCTACCCTCAGCCTGCTGCCTCAGCACACAACAGCAAACATGGTAGCACTGGCCACCACAGACTCGTAGAACGTCCTCAGCATCGTCCGGCATATGTTAAAGGACCTCAGTCTCCTCAGGAAATAGAGACGGCTCTGACCCTTCTTGTAGACAGCCTCAGTGTTCTTTGACCAGTCCAGTTTATTGTCAATTTGTATCCCCAGGTATTTGTAATCCTCCACCATGTCCACACTGACCCCCGGATGGAAACAGGTGTCACTGCTATCTTAGCTCTCTTCAGGTCTACCACCAGCTCCTTAGTCTTTTTCACATTAAGCTGCAGATAATTCTGCTCACACCATGTGACAAAGTTTCCTACCGTAGCCCTGTACTCAACCTCATCTCCCTTGGTGATGCATCCAACCATGGCAGAGTCATCCGAAAACTTCTGAAGATGATAAGACTCTATGCAGTAGTTGAAGTGACTGTGGGTGTGAGTGAGTGTGAGATGAGGAATATTGTGATGTGGGAAGGAAAATTCACCATGAGCATCATTGTCTATGACCTCCATGACATTCTGGTTTATATTCCTTGAAGGCTGTCTGGTCACTAATAATACGTTTACCTCAGAATTACTTAATATAATGGGAACCTCACCAGCTTGATATCATACTCTGTGTCTGTGGAATCTGAAGTGAAACCTTCACGCAGAAGGTCATGAGTGTGAAATGAGCTGCCAATGGAAGTGGTAGATGTGGGTTCAAGTGTAACATTGAAGAACAGTTTGGATAGTTACATGGTTGGGAGGGACTTGGAGTGACATGTTCCAAGTGCTAGTAGATGGGATTAGAGGCAAGGTCAAGTTGGCATGGACTAGATGGGTAATAGCTGTGATAATCTATGAAACTCCTGAAGATTGCAAGGTTACTATGTGTTAATGTGAAAGACAATAAGTGATAAAATCCAGCTTGAGGTGAATGCACAGAAATCATGTTGAAGTAGCATTAAATCCAATTACTGTATCTTAGCACATGTATCTATGCACAATTGAATTTGTTTCCTATCTTCTTAGGGTCGATCCCATAACATCTTTATAACTTTAGTGACCCTTGTTGGATTACCTCTTAGCCTCCTCCTTCCTTGCTGGCAGCTCCAATCTGTTCACCCTTTCTGATTGTTTTATTCAGCATGACAGTCAGGGAACAATCAGCAGAGTATCATTGTTTACTATGATCAGCTGCTTTTGCTTTGGTCAAAGATTAAAGCAAACTAGGGAAGTCAAAAGAGAGCCCTGAAACATGACAATAAGCAGTTTTAATGAAGAGCTCTTTGAGATGAGCAAAATGTCAGGCAACTTTTAACTCTGCTTCATTCCAAAGTTGCCTCGACATAATTTTCTGCTCATTATTGTGATTTGCATCTACTTGTGCTAGTTGGTTGACATTAAATAGAGAATCCCTCTGAGGTGGAACTTCTAGCAGCTGAGCACTATTATTACCACTCAGCACTGGAGTGTAATTGAAAGTAATCAAGAGCGGGGGAGGAATAAATATAACTGGTCATAAGCGCTGGAGGGGAATGGGAAGCAAGTATAAAATTCTAGTTATGGAAAAGACTATGTTTATGGAACAATTATATGGGAATCTTGATAACATATGATTCACTCTAGTTACGTAGAAATATCAGTCATTATATCTAATCATCTTTAATCCCCAAAGGTATGGGGAATAAAGTTCACCAGGAATTTTCCAGTCTGGCTGCTGTAATTCTTAACTCATATGTGAGAAGTGGAGGTAACCAACTCTCCATAAATAGTTACAATTATTCTAAAGTTAGATTAATTTCAATGTGTTTAAGAAATTCTTTCACAGAAGTGAATAAAATATTATATATTTACCTGAATGCGGTGTGCATTTTTTTTTCCAATACATAGTTGTTTAATTTGAGGCTTTCTGCCGGAAAGCTGGAGGTAAGTTTGGGCGCACAGTGGCACAACCAGTAAAGTCGCTGTCTCACAGCTCTAGAGACCCAGGTTCAAGCCCCACCTTAGGCGGCATCCATTCTCCCAGTGATGGTGTGAGTTTCTCTGCGTATTCCAGTTTCTTCCCATATACCAACTACGTGTGTTCCTAAGTAATTGGCCACTCATAAATTGCTCCTAGTGTATGAGTGAGTGAGTGAATCTGGTGATGTTGATGAGAATATGGGAGGAAATGGGATTAAAGTAGGATTAGTGTATATGAGTGGTGATGGATGGAAGGTGAAGTCCTGGTGGCCTATTTCTGAGCTGTATTTCTCTGAGTCTATCATCTGAAAATGAGGGAAGAGGCAAAAAAAGTGGAGGAATAATGTGATGGGGAGAAGAATATAGGTGAATGTGAAGGAAGGCAACAGATTCTGAAGACACTGGAAATCAAGATTAACACACATGAAGTCCTGGAGGAACTCAGCAGGTCAAGATACATCTATGGAGAGGAATAAAGAGTTGATATTTCAGGGTGAGATGCTATATCAGAACACTTCAAGTGAAGGAGTTAGGGTAGGTGGATCTAGAGGTTGAAATCTACATTAAAGAAAGAGGGAAGGTAGAGGGAATAAGAGGGGAAAGTTGGAGAGTTCAGAGAAGGGCATGAAGGAAGGGAAAGAATGCGGTGTGAGTAGGGAGGACCAGGAAATACCAAGAAAAGTGTATGAGAAGGTAAATGATTAGTGAGAATATGAGGCAGAAAATGTGAGAATGTTCTGCATCCCTGATCAATGTTCCTCTGGCTCTGCCCTTTGCCCACATGCAACAATGGGAAAGGAGCAAGCGGGGTATCCCTGGCACAAATTTTCACTCATTTCTTTATCCATTTTATGAGACAGAATAAAACCAGACAATTGAAGCTTATGAATTGCTGTTTGTAACCATGCACATCTTTGAGAGCTGTCAAAATTAAGCATGGACCCATCTCTTGTTGCTTTATTATAGCAAGGTTGTGAACTTGAGAAAAATAAGAATTTGCTTTTTCACAAATCACATATTTTCATTTAATTGAATCATGAAAACTTAATAATCAATTCTGTTTCATTTAAAATAGTCATAAATCTATTTTTCAGTATAGTGCTTGAGGGACCGTGAGGTGAAGAAAGGAAAGGCACCAGAGAGATACAGCTTTCAGTCAAGAGTCCTTAAACTAAATGAACAGAGATGGTTCAACGGACTGCTTGAAAGAGAATAGTTACATCTACTCCTGAAACTTCTACATTTATTACTAGCCTTTAACAGAAAAGCATCAGATAGTTTGACAATTGCATTGGTTTTGATTTATAGAACGCTTTGCATTTTAATAAATTATAACGTTTATACAAAGTTTAATCTTGCGCAAAATTAGTCTGTTGAGTTATGTAATTAAAAATGGTTGCTGTTTACTAGAAGGTGCAATTGAAATGGTTCCAGTGTTGGAATAAATTTCCTTCATTTTATTTGATGTCTTGGAAAGTTGCCTACCATAAAGTTAACTGATAAATGCAAATAAAAGTAAATGAAAGAGCTGTTACTCACAGACTGGATAAACAATAAAATCAGTAACAAATGGTTAGACATAAAAAGGGAAACAATCTTGAGAATCCATGTCTTGGTAGAGTTAGAAATCAGTGAAAGGGAGAAATACTGGTTAACTGAATTTTATTGTACTTTGAGGTAATAGTTGTTGTAATGAATGTGAAAATAGTCAAAGAAAACAAAGTCACCAAAAAATGTACAAATCATTTGAAATTGCACCAGGTGAGTACATAGGAAATTATGATGTTATGAAGATTAAATTATAATCATTGTTGTACATTTAATATTTGAGTAATCTTGTGTGTATGTATATGTTAATTGTACAGTGTATGTCATCACACTACCACGTGATAAATGCGCACTTTGCTTAAAGCAAACGCTAAGTTACACCTTCATTCTTGGACTCCCTGTATCTTCCTTGAATTAGTTTAATGTTTTGAGCTCACAAAAAATAACAATCATAATGTTACTGTTAAATGAATAAAGGTTTTTGAATTGTGCTTTTTGCATACATTAGAGGAAGGGACAGCTGGCCTTGTGAAAACATATGAAAGCCAAAAACGTTAGTGCAAAAAATATCAGGAAGGAATATGAGATTTTATTAGGAAAAACTAGCTGCTATTACTTCCCAGCATGTAGTTAAGATTGGACCTAAAATGGCATTTTCCATATACATTTAAAAATATATCAATAAGATCAAACTAGATTAACAAAGGAATCACATATTATGGCATGCCTGAGCCGAACAAGGAGGGAGCAGTGCCAAATGAATGTGTCAAAAGCATTTAAGATGTCAAGAGAATCAGCATGAGTTTCAACATTTTGATTTAAACCATTGGCCCCATGCTAATAGAGAAACAGTTTGAGATCAAGGGTAGAGTAACCTGGGAAGAAGCCAAACTCTTGATTGAAGATTAAGGATGTGGAAAAACAGTTTTAAACCATTTCTAGCCACCATAGATCATATTGTGTTGTTAACAAAGGAAAGACTGATCAGACCAGTAATTGATGGATTATGTTTTTTTTTCCAAGTGTTTATAAATGGCCTAAACTAAGCCATGGGTAGAAGAGATGTAGAGCAACTCAAACATGTCAGTGAACACCAGTCTGCTCAATAATAGCCTGAGATATGGAGTTAATTCCTTGAGACCATGAGGTGTCATTTATAAAGTGTAACATCTGGGTTTCAACCCCTTTGTTATTATAGCAGAAGGAATAACCACTTCTATATGTTCATATTGGGAGTATATCAGTGTGGTACTTGGATTTCATCTTGGCTTCAGGAAGTCAAGTTAAAATAAAAGGTCTGCACTACATATTAATTATTCATGGAGGTTTTGTCACTGTCTTTTAAATCAGTGATTGGTTGGATTGGTAAATTGTCAGTGGACCCAAAAACTGAAAGTAGTTGCTACTTTCCAAATAAAAACAGTGCATTATTCCTTTTGCAAATTTTTTATTCTTCTCTCTTAACAATGTTTAGCCTTTTGCTGGTTTATATTACACTGAATACAGTCACTCATTATTTCAGCCATTCATCCCACTATTTGTACGTGAGTATTGGTGGGAAGTGCGAACTCTTTAACAATGGGATATTCAAAGATTGTAGCTGAAATCAGCAGAACCTTAATCCACTGTGCACTAGTTATAGGAAACCACAAAGGATTTCTTCCCGAAATATCTTCCCTACAATGCAGAAGCACGAATGCAAGTATCATGGTACTTAAACCAAAACTAGGTGCCATAACATAGACCATTTCCTAATTTTGTGATCTAGTCACTCACAGAGCCACTCAGTGAGGGAATCCAAATTTACCCTTTAAAGCTGACTGCATTTCCTTTTTCCTAATCCTTCATTTCAGGAATGCAGAACAGCTGGAGATTAATGTGTTATTAATAACAAAGGTGTCAATATTCTGTAACTATTGAAAGTGTTCTTCCTGCTCACTGCATCCAGTTCAATAGAATGCATGAATTATGAAATTTAACTTTGCTGTGTCATTTGTATCTATAGGAAAAGTAGTGGTTATATATCAGGTGTTTCATTATGCAACTTGAGTCAATATTATAACATTAAAGCTAGTGATAATGTGCAGTTTTAAAACAATTAAGCTTAAAATAAGAGTACGTGAATGGCCAACTGTTGGTTTTAAATCCATTAATAGTTAATATTAATTAGTTTGTGATCTGCTTACTTTAGTTTTTCTATCCATAGTAATAAAGTTGTTGCTAACTCAACTAACAAAACTGAAGATAATTTACTGATATTTTCTACATTCTCTTGTACATATGAGCTGATTCCTTTAAAAAATCTTGTAGGGTTAGAAATTGTGTAGAGTATAGACAGTCTGTGTTCAAAATAATTAATTAGGGAAGTTAAATCTAAAATCAAACATTAACAAGGTGGTTGAAATGAAAACATTAAGTTAGCTGTAAAGAAAAGATTTGTTATGAGAAAATTTGGAAAAGTAATTCAGAGTTTGGGAAGTAAGACATGTTTTTGTACATATGTAGAGCAATCAGATAATTAATAAAACACAAGAGCTCTGAGTGAAAGAGAAGAAAATGAAGTCAGAGTGTACACAAGAATTTAATAATCTGAAGATTATTTTTCCTACAATGATCATTTCAGGAGAACAACATTGTTCTGAAGTAGGCGACTAATGTGAGAAAAAGCTGTATGAGTCAATAGCAGCCCAAAATTAAATAATCATTACAACAGTGAGATTTATGAATATTCATAAAATGCTTGTGGCTGAAATAATAAAATATATTAAGGCTGAAATAAGAATATTTTGGCAGAAATTGTAGGAAGCACAATGAATATAAGGGTGATACCCAAAGACTGGAAAGTAACTAATGTGCTTCCAATTTTTAAAAAAGGTCAGGAGCATGATCCTGGGAATTAAGGGCCTGTTAGCTTGACATCTACAGTGGGAAAATTATTGGAGTCTATTATAAAGGAAGCAATTGAAGTCCAACTAGTAAGAGTAAAAGCAATAAAGGTAATAAATCCAAGCCATTGTGGGTTTGTGAAAGGCAGGTCATGCCTAACAAATCTAATAGATATTTGGAAAATTTAACAGAGCTGCAGACAGATATGGTGCCTTTATATCCTGACTTTTAGTAAGCGGTTAATAAAGCCCTCAAAAGAGACATCGGACCAAAATGAAAATGTATGGTATTGCAAAAGAAGTTAATTAATTTGGTAGAAAATACAAATCTGAGAGTATAAATAAGTGGTAATAGTTTTCGTTGGGCACTTGTGACTAGTAGAACATCCCAAAGGTAGAACAAATATAACATCTGTGGTCAGTGCTAATGTCAGTTATGTTACAAAGCTGAATATGTCAAGGAGTGCAATACTGTTCAAAGATAATGGATTGAGAGCCAGAAATCTGTCCAAGCAATGCAAATTATTTTAAATATTGAAAAGATGAAACAAGTAGTAACACATCTAAAAATACCAGTATGTCCACTATTTCTTTCTGGGAGCTGTGGTGTCAAAGGTGTAGTTGGGGAGTAAACAGGCAAAATTTAATGGGATAGATGTTGTGTCTTGTACCTTCAAAACAAAATTAATTGAAGGAAAAACAAAGGATCCAAGAATACGAGTCAAACTTTGTTTTTTACTTCAACCAAGCCTGTTGGCCAGCACAGCCCTCTGAATCCATTCCAAAGGGACCTTATCAATTTTCTCAGACTCCTGGCAAAGTCGCAGATACTTACTTTAAGTATCACATGGTAGCATCATGACACATGCAATTCACATATTTTGTACATATAACCACAATGAATTACCTAAACAACAAAGAATGCTTAATCAAACAATATATTTACAATATTACTCATATATTACTAATATATTAAATACACAATGATGGAGTGGAGAGAAAGTTTTTATGGAGACCAAGACGAAGGTTTCATCCTCCTCCTAGCCCAAGACACAAAGTTGTGAAGACTCCCACTTCTTGGATTCAGAACTTGTTACTGTGTTTAAGCTGCCAAGATTCATGTGACACAGAAAACCCAGGTGCTAGGAGCATAACGACAATAATATTTAAAGTAAGACTGGAAGCTGCATCGTCGTGTTTCGAAACCAACATGTTTCTTGCAAGAAGATGCATCCTGCTTCCATTAAAACTTGAATTGGATGTATTCCAGATTGCTTTGTATTTTAACCTCATATATGACCCACTTAGAGGAGTGAACCTCAAGTCACAGAAATCAAAGAATTCAGCAAGATGGGTATTATAATTACAAGTAATATCAAAGGCTAATAGCAATACAAATTATACTTTATAAATTATACTAAGCAATCTAATTCAAGAATTAACTTGGAGAAAGAAATTTAATAGCCAGAGAAGGCTAAACCTAGAGCTGAGAATCTCTGAAATGGGCACACAGGAATGGAAGCCATCAAGAACTTGGGAAATAATTAAAAACACATTGAAAGTGATATATTTTGGGAGAGAAAGTGTAAGCATGGATGATGAGTCTCAGAGAATGATGCCAAGACTTCTGAAATCTCCTTAACCTATGGTCAAGTGGAAGATGAGGCAGGGTGGATACACCCAAGAACAACGTCAGTAGAGTAGAGACTGGGACATGGACTGGTGAAAATCCAAAGATAGAAGCAGTAGAACAAGAAACAAATGAGGAGGTTGATGCTTTAAGTGACGTAGAACCAAACAACGGTTTTAATCCCAGTTTGTTGGAAGCTGAGTTGGGAGTGGCTGCCGAATAGGAAATTATTGGCAACGCTAGATAAAGAAAAGATGTTGGTAACAGAACATGGGATAAGGCTTCAAGAAGATGAAGGAGGCAGGAGAAAAATGGTGGTGCACCATGGGATCTTGCAAAAATAAACGATCATACCAGTGATATTGATGCAACCCTGCATGTTTAATAGGAAGGGAAAGAGAGCAGTGACTTCAGGACTAAGGGAGCAGCATTACTGGCAGGGATCAAAGAGCATAGATTTGCTAATGTTTTGCTTAACAGAAATAAATCTGGCTTATAAGAAGCAGAAGTCAAAGACTGATGACCACCTGGGATCTGTATAGATGTGTGGGCTATTGCCTTTCCTATGGAGGGGTTAAGTAGGAAGGAGGAAAAGATATTGATAGTGTGAAGGGACATAAGATGGAAGGTTGTTCATGCAGTAAGCATAAGCTCCTGCATAGAATTGTTCAATGAATGAGCAGCCTCTGTGTTGTTTCTGTGAGGAAGCAAAGGCTTGGTGTGGCAGAGTTGAGAATGAAAAGCAGTAACTGGAGCAGTGATATTGATATGATGGTCTCTGGAGCATGGAAATGGAGTACACCAATAGGAGGATGCTTTAGGGTTGTTGTGTAACCATAAGATATAGGAGCAGAATTAGGCCATTCAGCCCATTAGTGCTGCAACAAAGACTGCTTTGACTAGGCCTGTTGGAGACAAAATCAGGATGCAAGGATAACTTATTGAATTTCCAAGAGTGAAGCAAAATCACACTAAATGGTTGTTATTACACTTCATTCATGTCAGAGAAATTGTACAGAAAGTGCTGGAATTTCTAGGGCAAATAATTCAAAAAGGGAAATGGTAGTTAGCTTAGATGAGATGCCACAAGATCAAAGGGTGGATCTGAGATGCATCTTTATAAATCCTACTGCAGTCATTTCAGTTTGGGCAGTGCCATGTGTTGGAATATTAAATAAAGCAAGTAAGTGGCAGTGATTAACTAAAAAAGAACCACTGTTTATGACAGTGGTCCAGAATATCACTAGATTCATCCACTAAGTGTTTGTAGCAAGCGTAGCAAGAACAACAGCCTTGGAGTTAATGCAGATTACCTTTTAAAGGTAAAAGAACTACAAATTTCCTGCAACATACATCAAAGTTGCTGGTGAACGCAGCAGGCCAGGCAGCATCTATAGGAAGAGGCGCAGTCGACGTTTCAGGCCGAGACCCTTCGTCAGGACTAACATATCTGATAAGGATTGTCCCATTGTTTGTGGTGGTGTCATTCTAGAAGACTTGATAAAATCTCACCATACCCTAGTCTGTCCCTGATAGCTCGACAAATTATCAGAAATCTCTCTTTTTTTTTGTCGCACCTGGATCTGGGTTTGGCTAGCCAGATCCTGGTTGGTATACCAAATATCTTTATACATTTGTTTTAAATGCTTACATGACATGTTACTTTCTACATAATAGTTATTGATCAAAGTATTAGTTGGATTATTTTCAAGCTTATATCTGCTTCCCTGTCTCACCCAACGGCTGCATTAACCAAGTTTTAGCTTCACACTTTTTTCTGGGCTTTGCCTTCACAACCATTCTTATGGTGTTTGGACCTTAAGTGCCAATGAAGCCTTAAACCATCCCAGTGAAGACTTAAAATTGAATGCATGGTATAAGATGCATGCAGTCATCTCATCTTAGTGCCATTGAGCTCTGGCCTTTGACTCGTTGGAGCCAAAATTGGAGCGAGATGTCCGATATCCAGCATCATTAGGCCATAAGATATAGGAGCAGAATTAAGCTATTTGGCCCATTGAGGTTGCTCCACCATTTCATCATGGCTGATCCATTTCCTTCTCACCCCCAATCTCCTGCCTTCTCCGCATAATCCTTCATATCCTGACTAATCAAGAATTTATCAAACACTGCCTTAAATATACCCAATAACATTGCCTCCACATCTGTCGGTGGCAACAAATTCCACAGGTTCATCGCTCTCTGGTTAAAGAACTTCCTCCTCATTCTTGTTCTAAGTGGGCGTCCCTCTGTCCCGAGGATGTGCCTTCGTGTCCTAGACTACCACATTATTACCACTTCCTCTCCATGTCACAGAATTGAGGCCTTTGAATATCTGATAGGTTTCAATGAGGTCGCTCCTAATTCTTCTGTATTCCACTGAATTACAAGCTCAGAATTATCAACTGGTCCTCAAATGGTAACCCTTTCATTTCTGAAATCATTCTTGTGAACCTCCTCTGAACCCTCTTCAATGTCAGCACGTTCTTTCTTTGATAAAGAGTCCAAAACTACTCACAATACTCCAAGTGAAGCCTGACCAGTGACTTATAAAGCCTCAGTATTACATCATTGCTTTTATATTCTAGTCTTCTTGAAATGAATGCTAACATTGCATTTGCCTTGTCCACCACCAACTCAACCTGCAAATTAACCTTTAGGGAATACTGCACAAGGGCTCCCAACTCCCTTTGCAGCTTGGATTTTAGAATTTTCTTTCTATTTAGAAAATAGTCTAACTCATACTGACTCATGTCTGACTTGTACTTGGCAATGCATAGACGTTAGGGGTCAGCTGACCTTCGAATCAGAGCCTGTTCATATCCCATACTAAACTACCAGCATGAATTAAGCACATTTTGGTTAATTTGCCATTTAGAAAAAAAAATCCTTTTTCTCCACTATGCTTACCACAAAATTATTTCCTACTGTTTCTGTCTGACTTAACAGCTTTCACTTTGCTAGATGCCACAGTCTGACTCCTGGCACTTGTCAATGCTCTCTGCTCCTTTCTGGATGTTATTTCTCCACCCTGCTGATACACATTTGAAGCTTCTTTTTGCTCCCTATAGCTGCACCTGTTCCTCTGTATCCATTAGCTCATACAATTACAGAAAGTCTGCTGCAATATAGATACTCAAATTGAGGATAAGAAGCAGCAATTTCTTTGTAACAGAACATGGCCCATGAGATATGATTTAGTTCCTTTGGTCCAAGTCCACAGCTAAAGTTTCACATATTATTACCAATTTAAATAAAATTCCCTTAATTGAATCCTCTTTCATGCTTTCTTTGCTCAAGTGTTCTGACTTTAGCCTAACTATTTGCTTATTTCATTAAAGGTCACATCTTGATTAAACAAGCAGCAGTCTAAATTCCTCACTAATATGACAGCAGCACCTGATGCAAGGATGGGTTAAAACAAAGTGAAATAGTATGTCAAATTATTTCATTGCATCTTACTCAATTTAGTCCAAATATGAGAAATAAAAGATTTGTGCTAACAAGGCTGATATAATGCCAATGAAATATGAAGTGTTTTAGTTGTACGGAATAAAGAGTAGAAAAAGAGTTAGTCCTGAGTTACCAAAAGTGCAAAATACAATGTATGATTTTTACACCCCACCCCCTTAGTTTCCCTTTCTTGCTTTCTTGATCCATTCACAACATGTTCTATTCCACAGCCAAGCTGGCACCCTGCTTCCAAGCCTTTGCCAATATAACTTTCAAGTGCAGTGAACAGGCTGAGAAACCCCCTGTCTTATTCACCCTCCATCCCTGTGGATAACCACTTCACATCTCTTGCCGTGTCCGACTGACGGCTTGGATGAGATCAGTAACTTACCTGGAGGGGAATCAAATTCCATGCACTTCACAACACATATTAGAGCGCTGTATCATCATGTGCTGTATAATTGGAGTAACACTGTGTATTTGCGAGCAGGGTTATGAAGCATAGAATTTCAAACAAACAGATAATCTACAAATGGGAAACAGTTACGAAGATTGTAAATTTTCATATCTTCAGAAGGGAAACTTTTATATCCAGGATTAGATTGGAGCAACTATAACAATGGAATCTCAATGCAAAAAAAGGCAGAAATTTAACTTTTATCTTGAAATCCATTTATTTGAAGTTTATCAGTCTGTGGGGCCTAAATGTAAATATATCCATGTTCATTATGACTCTATTGTGGCTTGATTTGGATCAAGCTTACAACAATTTGGTATTACTGAATCTAAAATATTATTTATTCATAGGCAACTTACAAATTAGATTAGGGCAGAGAGCTTTAAGAAGTCTCAGCTGACGTTGATATTATTTAGTATTTCGTTGTTTGGAGAAATTATTACAGTCCTTGCAGGTAATATGTAGTATGGTATCAGATCTTGGTTGAAAAAATTGAAACAAAAAATTGTTCTAATAGTTATAAAGCAATAATCTTCTAGCCAAATACTACTCCTTTCATTGGTCATTTACTATAGCAACCACTTCTGTAGAGATCCAAGCAAATACAATACAGGGGAATTGGCGGTAAGCCAATCAATTGACGACCTTTGCCCTGCAGAATTAGTTTTTAATCAGAGGTTCAAAGTGTTCAAAAAACCTATTCATTTCTTGAAGAAAACATGCATTCTCATCTTTAAAATTTGCCCCGTCTTCACCCTAAGCTAAGCACTGCAGAACAAATAATGGTGTCAGCCCTGTTTCACCAGGATAACCTCAATCATAAGACCTGAGGAACTGAGTGTGAAGGGATCGGTCAAAAGCCAATGCAAGGAATGATCCAATTGGCATGGCCAAACCATCATTTAAGTTCAGTAAGCAGTTTATCATCATGTCAGGGAAAGAACAGTTTTGGTGAATTCTAGTAAGCATTCATTTCACCTTAAATAATTGTTTTCAAAATTTTTACTGTAAAAAATGGCATCAGTTGGCAACTATAAGTAGGTGTCATTCCAATGATGGATATCTGTGAAGCCTGGTATGTTATACGTATGTATGCCTTCACATTCACAGCAGCTCTCCTACGTGACACATTACCTAACACCTTTTAAAAATCTATTCTCATAAAAATTACTAATCATCTCAATAGTGAATGAAAACTTGTAAAAGCAATTAAAAACAAATTCAGTTGGAAAAAATAATAGAAGTCAGAGACAAAGGAGAAGAAAGGGGGGAATGATATCATAACATCAGTTCTTTGCCGTTATTATTAATCAGGTTGCCTGTACTGGAGGCACAATATTAAAATCTGCTGATGACACAAAAATGAATGTGGTTAATCATGAGGAGAAGTGGAAATAATTTCAGAGGATATACAGAAAGAAACTCTTTGGGCACACACAGGGCTTTGCTGATTTTTTGATTAGCAGATTTTCTGGACTACTGGATGTTATTCTACAACTTTCTAATATGTATTTCACTATCAATTCCGCAGACATTACAACAGTATAATAAATTTTCCAGAGAACCCAGTGAGTTTAAAGGGAGCACAAGACAAAGGGATTTGTTGAGTCTAAAGGGAGTGTGAGAACCAGGACCCCAGTGTATTAAAAGGAGATCACCACCAGGGGGATTCCAGTGTGCTAAAAGGAATGTGGGAGCCACAGCCCTAGTACGTCATAGGGATTATGGAAACAGTGTGTTACACTGAATATATGAAGTAACACCTGGTAAACCTGAACCCTTAATATGAGAAAATCTGAGGTGAAGCAATTGAGAAGGGAGAATAATAACAGGGAGCAAAATGCAAAATAATGCAGATCCTGGAAATGTGAAAAAAATTATCATTGAATATTGGAAATGCTCAGAAGGTCAGGAGCATTCATAGAGAGAGGAACAGGAAGATGTTGCCTGACTAGCTGATTATTTCTATCATCCTCTATTTTTGTCAAGGTTGACATATACAGTATTTGAAAAACAAAACTTCTGAAAACAGGATCTGAAAGGCAAGAGTTTGCTGGATTAACCATTAAACATAGGCAAAGTGTGTATTACGTGTGAGATTTTAGCCTCAATCAATTGTCACAAAAGAGTGTAAGAGGATAATTCTAACCCCTTACAATAATGGCAGGATGCAGTCAGAATGCTAGACCAAATGATGGTTTCCTTGCTATTGGAAAGTGGTTGAGAACAGTGAGAGTGTGCATAACTTATGAAGCAGGACAGGAATGGTCATTCAGATCCCCAGGGCTGTTCCACCATTCAGTAATATCATGGCCTCAGCACTTTGCAGCACTCTCCCTATTCCCCTTGACTCCTTTGTAGTTCGAATGTCTGCTAGTCTCTGCCTTGAATATATTCAATAACTGACTTCATGGCTCTGCAGGATGGAATTTATGATGAACAGAAAATAAATTCCTCCTCACATCCGTCTTAAATGAAAAACCACACATTCTTAAACTAAGCCTTTAATTTCCTCACAGCATCTCAGCATCCATCTTGTCAATCTCCTTCAGGCATTGCAATAAGATCATCTCTTATTCTTCCAAACACAATGGGTACAGGACCAAAATGCTTAAACTCACTTCAAATTCACTTCATCCCAGGAATCAACTTATGAATCCTCTCTGCACTGCCTCCCACACAAGTATAACATTTCATACATAGGGGAATCAAAACTGTTCATAATTCTTCAAGTAACATCATATCCACGTCTTGTTGTATTTGACCTTACTTTTACAGTCCATACCTCTAGTAATGAAAGCCAATATTCCATTAGACTTTGTTTTTGCTTGGCATAGCTGTGAGTCAGCACTTCGTGTTTTATGTATCAGGATACTCAGATTCCTGCACTCCATGGACACTTTATTAAGTACACCTGTACATTTGCTCATTAATGCAAATATCTAATCAGCTGATCATGTGGCAGCAAATCAATGCATAAAAACATGCAGATGTGGTCAAGAAGTTCAGTTGTTGTTCAGACCAAACATAAGAATGGAAAAGAAATGTGATCTATGTAACTTTGACTGTGGAATGATCGTTGGTAACAGACAGGGTGGTTTGAGTATCTCAGAAACTGCTGATCTTCTGGGGTTTTCGTGCACAACAGCCTCTAGAATTTACAGAGAATGGTGCAAAAAAAAAAACCAGAAGGGAAAACAGTGAGCTGCTGTTCTGTGGCAAAAATGCTTTATTAATGAGCGAAGTCAGACTGGTTCAAGGTTGCAGGATGGCGCCATTAACTCAAATAGCAACATGTTATAGCAGCAGTGTGGAGAACAGATCACTGAGCATGCATCACATCAAATCTTGCAGTTGATGGGCTTCAGCAGCAAAAAACAATGAACTCAATGGCCACTTTATTAGATACTTTGAACTTTGTATCTTGTCTCACTTCATTTCCTTTCCATGGATGATACTAAGATTCATTATCTTGAAGAGATTGGTAGAAACTAGGGCTGTTAGCACTTAAATTGAAATGGTTGAGTTACTTTGTGTTCAATATTAACAATAATTTTGATTAAGTCACATGTAAAAATCTTTAAACACAAGAGATTCTGCACCTACTGGATATCCAGATTAACACACACATAATGCTGGAGGAACTCAGAAGGTCAGGCAGCATCTAAACAGGTGACATTTCTGGCTAAGACCCTTTATCAGGACTGCAAAGGAAGGATGAGAGGCCAGAAAAAGAAAGTGGGGGAGGGGAAGGAGTATAAACTAGAAGGTGATAGGAGGAGCCGGGTGGATGAGGGAGGGGGAATGAAGTAAGACGGAGGGTGATTGGTGGAAACGGTAAAGGGCTGGAGAAAAAGGAGTCTGATAGGAGAGGTGAGTGGACCATGGGAGGAAGGGAAGACGGATGGGCACCAGGGGAGGTGATGGACAGGTGAGGACACAAGATAAGAGTGGAGACAGAATGGGGAATTGAAGAAGAGGGAAGGGTGACAGGGAAATACAATCGTAAGCTGGAGAAATTGATGCTCATGTCTAGACTTGGAGGCTACCCAGATGGAATAAGAGGTATTACTCCACCAACCTGAGAGTGACTTCATCACGTCAGTAGCAGAGACGATGGATTGACATGTCAGAATGGGAATGGGGATTGGAATTAAAACAGGTGGCCACCAGGAAGTCTTGCTTTTTGCAGATGGAGCAAAGGTGCTTGACAAAGCAATCCACCAATCTACATTGGATTTCACTGATGCAGAAGAGGCCATATCGGAAAACACAGGATACAGTAGATGACCCCAACAGATTCGCAAGTGAAGTGCTGTCGCATCTAGAAGGACTGTTTGGGGCCCTGAATGGAGGTGAGAGAGGAGGTGAGTGGGCAGGTATAGTATTTCTTCCGTTTGTAGGGATAAATACCAGGAGGGAGATTAGTGTGGAGGGTCAAATGGACATGGGTATCACGGAGGGAGCAATCCCAGCAGAAAGCAGAGAGTTGTTGGGGGAGCTGGATGAAGATGTGTTTGGTAGTACGGTCCTGTTAAAGATGATAGAAGTTGCAGAGAATCTAGGAAGTGCTGGGTGCGAAGGCTCGTGGGGCGGTAGGTGAAGAAAGGAGGAACTCATCCCTGTTAAAACAGTGGGAAGATGGGGTGAGCCGGATATCTGGGAAACGGAGGGGATTTGGGTGAGAGTAGCATCATTGTTGGAGGAAAGGAAATCCCATCCTTTGAAGAAGGAGGACATCTCCGATGTCCTGGAAAGGAAAGCCTCATCCTGGGAACACATATGGTGGAGATAAAGGCTGAGAAAAGGATATGGCATTTTTGTGAGAGACAGGCAGGAAAGCTTTCCATCCTTTGCTGAATGAACAACTGCATGCATTGCAGGAGAAGGAAGGAAAACAAAACCCTTTCTTTTCCCCCTCCCCCCACACCAGTGCCTTTGATGGAGTCTTCAGTCAAAACTTCTGTATTTCCCACCCTTCTGCTTTTACTCTGTCCTCTGCCCCATCCTTAGACACAACAGGGATAGAGTTCCCCTTATCCTCACCTATCACCCAACCAGCCAAGGTACCTGTCATATCATTCTTTTCAATTTCCGCCAGCTACAATGTGATCCCACTGCCAGCTACATCTTCCCCTCCCCATTCACTTCTGCATTCTGCAGGATCACTCTCTCATTTGACTCCCTTGTCCATTTATCCGTCCCTAAGCACCTACTCCTGTAATACGAGATGTAATACCTGTCCCTACTCCTTCTCATTCAGGACCCTAAACAGCCCTTCCTGGTGAGGCAGACATTCACATGCAAATCCTCTGGCCTTAGTGCTCTCAATATGGCCTCCTCTACAGCGGCAAGACCAAACTGGGTAACTGCTTCACCGACCACCATGGCCATGACCATCTGGAGCTCCCAGTTGTTAGCCATTTTAATTCTTCTCCCCATTCCCACAGTGGTATGTCGATCCTCGATATCCTTCGGTGCCAGGGTAAGGCTAAATGTAAACTAGAGAAACAGCACCTCATATTCCACCAACTTAGAGTAAACTGCTCTCCCTCTGTACCTTTTCTCTCTCCTATTAATCTATCCAGTTCACCCTAACACCCATCACCATTTTTACCACTTTTCTCTACCCAGTTCCCAAGCACTTCTATCAATGGTTCCCCTCTCCCACTCTTTCCATCTGCCCTCCCGACCTCTCTCAATTGACTCCACATTCCACCTCACTCTCCTATCAACTCTTTGTTTTCTCCACTTGTCTCCACACAGCTCTGTCACTGTTTCCACTCTCTTCTCCATTTGTCCAACATTCCTTCCCTCCTCTGCATTCACCAGCTTCTACTCCACCCCTTCCCTCTGTCTTTTTATACCAGCTATCGTGCCTCTATTTATTTTTATTTATTTGGATACAGCACGGAATAGGCCCTTCCAGCCCTTTTAAGCTGCTTTGTCTGGCAACTGCCGACAACTTTGAATCATGGACAATTTACAATGACCAGTTAACCTACTGGCAGGTCTTTGAACTGTGGGAGGAAACTAAACGACCCAGAAAAAACCACACATTCTTCAGGGAGGATGGACAGAGACTGCTTACGGAGGACGCTGGTATTGAACTCTGAACTCCAAAGCCTGGAGCTGTAGTAGCGTCATGCTGACCATTACACCACTGTGGTGCACTAATCTTTTGTTCAAGTTGAAGGGTCTTGACACAAAGCCTCAACTGTCAATTTCTTTCCATTGACACTACCTGACCTGCTGAATTCCACCAACATCTTTGTTTCGTCTGCTTACAGCTTCTGCAGTCTCTTGTATCTCGAGAACAATTTTTTTTCTGTTTAGCTAAACTAGAAGCCGTGGTGTTAAATTGAATTTTAAAATGGAAATGAATAGTTTTTAAAATTAAGGATCAGCTTTATTGGTCACATGTACAGTGAAATATCAAAACATACAGTGATCTTGCACAAATCATATCAGCTAGGATTATACCAGAGCAGATTGCAAGTGTTGCCACAATTTCATTGCCAAAATAGCATGCCCACAACTCACCAATCCTAACCTGTACATCTTCGGACTGTGTATTTTGCAGTATACCGTATATAGAATTAGTTGTCAAGGTGACTGTTGCTTTAAGGGCTGGGTTACACAGATAACTGCTGGCTGGTTTACAACATGGTTTCCAGATCTTCAGTCTCTGAGGGGTCTGGTTACTCTTTTGAACTCTGTGTGAATTTGTACAGCAACTCAACTAGCATTCAAACAAAGAGCCCCAGTCACTTCCACTGCAATGGAAATGTGATACTATGCAAAGTCCAGACTGCAGAAAGTGAAACTGAGTGAGTCTGAGAATATTGGAAGGCAATGCAAGTTGAGAGGGCTGGCCTTATGTAACAGATTAAGAAACAGGATGTGCAGTGGAGTTTGCATTAAAAAAGGTCTTCCAAGTGCAGGCAGGATGCATTAGAAAGCTATGATGAGTGTGACAAGGGGCAGGAAGTGCTCAGTACTTGAAGCAATTTTATCCATGCCAAAAATATTAAAGAGAGAGCAAAGGAAACAAAAGCATTAACAAGTTAACTCAAAAGCATTAAAAGTTTATATACAGTAGTCCAAACAGATAGGGGTAACAATGTATATTACTGAACTCAGCAGCATCCTGCAGGCTAGACCATTTCATAAAGTTGTTGAGAATTACAGAAATCTGTATTCAGAAATCTTACACACAGTGCCAAAATCTTTGGAAGGCAATTTGTTACCATATTGTCAAATTAGAGAATTTATTGTGATACAGTAATTTTGGGACTCTGCTAGACTGCAGTGAGGATTAATTTTCTGAGCAGGCTCACAGATAAGCTCATTCAGACTGTTTCACTTACGTGGAAGCTCACCTTTGATAAGGTATGCAATATTGCATCCAAGAACCCAGGGAGTTCCATTCAGTGCGGGAAGCAGATGTGCATGTTGATGGATCTGCAAACATCAGTAGCGTCTTCTTCTTTGGGACCAAGGTGCATAGTAGTGATTAATGGAGAATTCTGTCATAGTTGTTAGGGAAACCACATGACACAGTTTGGTCCATTTAGAATACCTTATTGTTTTGGCTGTAATGAACTGGGGCATCCTCTGCATAATAAATACAAAGAGATTAGGCAGAACACTCCATACAATATACTGCAGAATAGTGTCCACAACATGCTTGAGAAGTCTTGCCTCTTGTGACGATTGAGGAACTCAATGGATTTTTGAATATTGAATTTGAATGTAAAACGGGCGCAGAAACAGCACTGAAACAGAAATGGAGCACTGATGTCAAAGATCAACTCCTCATTGTTGGCCACCAGCAATGATTCCATTTAATGTAATATGGGATACCAAATAACACATATCCTATATCTACTAATTAAACTACTCATATACTTAGCTATAGAATTATAATTTCAACGTATTTTTGACAGGGCATTGAAGATCAAGATACCAAGCAATCATGATAGCACAGGAAACACAAAGGATTTTCAATAGCCTATTTTCAATCAATCATCCAGACTACAGTGTCGCAGTAACATCGATGTTGACTGAAGAACTATGGCTGAACTTCCTGTCAATAATAAAGAATTAGAGATGAACCCAGTGAGAAAACAGTTCTCTGTGAACTTTTTATTGGCATGATAGATAAAACATGAGGAGAAACCGTTGGCAAACTTTAAGCAACAGAACCTAGAGAGGCAAGGGTTCAAAAAACTTGAAGCCTTTCAACCTTGAATGTGTTATCAGTTTTGTTGCCCTCAGCAACATGCCTTCTCCTATGGTGACTTTATTTATTTAGGGATACAGCACAGTAACAGGCTCGTCTGGCTCAATAACCACCGCGCTGCCCGATTAGACCCACGTGGCCAATTAAACTAATAACTAGTAGATCTTTGGAATGTGGAGGAAACTGGAGCACCCAGAGGAAACACACACACTCATGGGGAGAATGTGCAAAGTCCTTACAGACCATGCCAGAAGTGAACCCAGTCACAGGTGCTGCAATAATGAGGTACACATTGGCACCATACTGCCCTACCCAAGGACTTTGCATCTGAAAGTGTGGTCAAAATATGTAAATATGAAGTATCTGGGTGAGCACTTGAGTCGCTAATATATCATAGACTACAATCTAAGTGCTAGTAAATAGGATTAGTGTTGATAGACAATCGGCATTGACATGGTCAGGAGTAAGCCCTGTTAGAGTGCTCTATCACTCTATTGTCATTGTCCTTGACAGAAATAGAAAACTTCAGCATGGTCATTGCAGAATTTGTGGAGCAAGGTTGGAACAAAGGCAGCCTTAGAAATTGGACAAGTTCACACTTGTTGACATCCTTCTTCCAAGGCAGTTCCTTAGGGGCGAGGATGACTTATTTCCACAGTTCTGTGGGTTCTAGAATGGCCATTGATACTATTATGGGACTTGCAGACTTAGAAGCACCTATCAAGGTAGATGGGTAGCTAGCTAGAGAGGATATACTCACTCGCTATATAGGTGAGGCAATAAAACCCTGGGGAAGATGACGTGCATCATTTTTCAGGATGGTAGGAAATTCATACTCCATTGATTGTGGCAGACTGCAGAGAGAGAACAATCAGCTAAAGATTGGATAATTTAAGCTGTGCTTCTGAAAGTTCCTAATTAATGGACTTCAGTCTCTCTTAAATGTTCATTTTCTATTTTAAGTAGTCATGGGCCAGTGATTTCCATGGGCTGATGGGATGAGGTACTTCTTTAGTTTCTCTCTCTGAGAACATCCTTGAATTGTTTCTTCTGTTCAAATGGTAGCTTCTTGCAGCGATGGAGTTCGTAACCAGAGTACCCACTTCAGTGTCCTGGTGTTGGAAATGCAGACAAGGTGGCTTGCTTATTGGAGTTGACTGAGTGTAAAGAGGACCTCTCTGCTGAAGATGTTGACTTTGGAAAGGACGTTTATCTGCTGGTGGAAATGGAGTGTTTTGTGGATATAACATTGGTAGTACCTCTGCAGTGCTTTGAATTGCCTAGATACAATACCTAGGTTCATGCCTCAGAAATGAGCTCTGGTGCTGTCCGTGTTCTTGGTTTATGCCACTGATATGGTCCAGGAATGAGATTCAAGGCAGCAAATGATGCAAGAATACCTGAGCCTGATTCAGAAAGACAGTGGTGTTAAGGACCAGTTCAAGATCAAACGTGGTATACACAGCACCCTTTAGCAGATCCACAATGGAGAGAAATGGGGAGAAAAAAAGACTAAAAGGGTCAAAATAAATATGATGGGAGAACATAGAGTGATATGAAACATTTCTACTGCACTAGAGAATGTACTTGCTCTACTTTCACAGTGCTGCAGGCTTTTGATGTGAGAAGCAGCCTCAGGTAGGAGGCTAACCTTTGACTGTGAATCTGACCCCCCAAACTTACCCAGTGTTGAAAGTACTTCTTGCTTTATTAAGGATGCTGAATAAATGAATCACATTAAGTAATGCCACCTAACTGGTTCTCACATCCAGAGAGACGACCTTTTTCTCCAAATCTAAGGATGTCACTACATATCCGCAGACCGCTACGTGGGATGTGTTGAAAAGCTAGAGTACCCAGAATGAAGTATTTATTCATTCTGTGGTGAGTTTAGTTTTCTATCTATGAGGAAAACAGTACAATTTCTTGACATTTGGTATGTATCAGCAGTGGGGTAAACAATGTCTTTATAAAACTAAAGTGATGAGACTCAAATGTTTCTTTTTTTAGTTAAGAATTTTTAACTGTTTGGACTCTTTACCAGTCAGAATCAGAATCAGACTTAATATCACTGACATATGTCATGAAATTTGTTAAATTTACTGCAGCGGTGCAATGAAATACGTGATAAATAAATGTAGAGAAAAAACTGAGTTACATTAAGTATATATATGTCTATTAAATAGTTAAATTAAAATAAGTAATGCAAATAACGGAAATTTAAAAAAAAATTAGTGAGGTAATATTCATGAGTTCAATGTCCATTTCGAAATTGGATGGCAGAGGAAAAGAAGCTGTTCCTGAATTTCTGAGTGTGTGCCTTTAGGCTTCTGTACCTCCTTCCCAATGGTAACAGTGTGAAGAAGTGTGACTGTTCAACCATTTATGTACAGATAACATGGCCATATTTCCCACAATGTTCTTCCTTTATAGATCAACAGAATAGATTTAAAATTGTTTCCCACCCTCCCCAACAACTCCTGGGCATTGATCAAGCATTGATGATTCACCAGCAGTCATGGAATCATCTGGTTCTCACTCTGAACTCGGCATGTTGACATTTATCAAGTCAATTCCAGCTGCTAAACTGGAAACATTGCATTAATACCCCAGAACTAAACCATGTGCACAGTGTATCTTCTTTGATCAGGAGTGGCAGAACTGGAGTTTGATTTGACTGTTTTACACAAGTTGATTCACACAGCATTCGCACCATTACTGGCAAATGCAAGCTGTGAAAATCTTAGCAGAACAAGGGCATCACTTGGGGGTGCAAGAGCATTTGGCACCAGTCAATATTTCCTTTAAGTGGCTGGCAAGTAGGCAGGTTAGGAGTGAGATGATCAAGGCTCTCTGCTTACAAACAGGCAAAATATAGCCTTCCTAACGAGGCAAGTGATCAGTGATTTAAGTGCAGTTGTACAATTATTAGCTAAGACCCCTGCTTAATCATATGATAATGCTTAGACACCAGCTGACAAATTACGTGGTACTGTTACCATTTGTAGTGCTGTCAGAGCACCTAATAATGATTTAAAGATACAATTCACTTTCTAGGTATCTATTTTAGAAATAAATATGTATAAAATCTATAATACTAGAAAAACTTGAAATGCTGAAAATTCTCAGTAAGTCAGGCAGCATCTGTAGAGAGAAGTTAACATTTCAAGTTAAGATGAACAAGGTAGGAGAACAAAGGACAAGTGATTAAAATTTTAATGATGCAAGTTATTTGGATGCTACAGGTGCTAAATTGGTTCCAGTAAGGAAAGAATTCCTAACCTGGATTTCACAGATCCCTCGGTTAATGATAAGGCTCCATGGCTTAAAAAAAGTTGAGGTCCCTGCAGTAAGGAAAGCAAATCATGCATGCAATTGTTTCAATGTTTGCTGGATTTGAATAGAGTGTTGGCCCATGTAATGAACCATTTGTACATGGAGTTAGTCGGCCATGACTTCAATCAGTGTGAAAACGTAACTTGATGTCAATGCTTCTAAACAAAAAGAATGGTAACAGTACCACACAATGTGTCAATGAGTGTCTAAGCATTGCCATATAATTAAGCAGGGGTCTTTGCTATTAATTGTACAACTGCACTTAATGTACTGATCACCTACCTCTTAGAAAAGCTATATTTTGCCTGTTTTTAAGCAGAGAGTCATATCCATTTCATTCCCAACCTGCTTACTTGCCAGCCACTTTAAGAAAATATTGACTGGTGCCAACTGCTCTTGCACCCCAAGTACATCCTGTCAATAAAACATAGTTGAACCTAATGTGGCTGATTATCTCCTCATCAGTCAATTCTCAATATTCAGCAAAGTGATGTTGTTCATGGAGCCATCAAAAAGCTCCTACTCCTGAGTAACCTATCACCAATGCCCAGTTTATATTTTGTCAGGATCACATGGCTCTACGTTAGTCCAAATAGCCTTAGTCCAAACATGGGCAACAGAGTTGAATTTAGGAGAGAAGATGAGAGCAGCCGCCTTTGGAATCAAGGCAGCATTTGACCGAACATAGCAGCGACTAAACCCCTGTAAAATGGAAGTCCATTGGAATTAAGGAGAAACATTGGAATGGTTAGAATTGAACCCCAGACGAAGGAAAGATGTCAGCGATTATGGAACTCAATCATCCCAGCCCCAGGACTCCTCTGTAGGAGTTCCTCAGGGCACAGTCATGGTGTCAAACAATTTCAATTGACCTTCCATCATAAGGTCAAAGGTGTGGATACCTGCTGATGATGGCAAAGTGCATTTCTACCCCAGTTCCTCAGAAAATGAATATACCTTGCTCATGAGCAACAAGACCCAAACAATATTCAATCATGTGGCACTTTTGTGCAACAGAGTGTTGGCAATAAATTATTTCTGAGAAGAGAGAGTTTAAACTGCTCTTAAAATTCAATAGAAATTCTATTATCTCTTAACTCTATTAATAAAATCTTGAAGGTGAGCATTAACCAGAAATTAACTATACTAGCAGCTTAAGTAATGTGGCAAAAAAGCAGAACAGAGACTGGGTATTTTACAGTGAGTTACTCACCTTCTGCCTACCCAAACCTTCAGTCACAAGCCAGGTGAGTGATGGATCATGCTCGATTTGCCTGGATGTTTGCCACCCCAGCATCAACCAGGCCAGAACAGTTTGCTCGACTGGCACCAATCAACGACCATAATCCACCACCACCAGTGTGTCGTGGCTGCACTATCTACAATATGCGCCCTCCCCCAGTAGCTTGCATAGATCCACACACTCAAAATGCTGGAGGAAGTCGACAAGTTGGGCAGCATCTGTGGAGGGGAATAAACAGTCGGCCGAAGCCTTTCGTCGTAACTTATGTTTAAGTTATTAAATTATGTTGTTCATCTTCCAAACCCACAACCTTTATGGCCAACAAGGGCAATAGGAACAAAGCTATCTTCAGGAGGTTTTGTGCATCCCACACACAATCCAGATTTGGAAATATGTCTCCATTTCTTCACTGGCTGTGGAACCTCCACCTAACAGTGGTATGGGAGTACACCCATCAGAAGGACTGAAGCAATTCAAGATGGCAGCTTACCATTGCCTTCTGAAAGACAATTAAGAATAAATAATTGGATAATGAATGCTGACTTTGCCAGCAATATTCCATCCCTTAAGTGAATAAAAAAATAAAGGAAATGTGAGAAAGAAAATTATGTTCTGGCATAACTTCATCTTCAACATTTTCTACCCTAGTGCTGACTACAAACTCAATGGTGCCAGAGAGGTTAGCGTGACGCTATGTTAGCTCATAGTGTTCCGGCGTTCAGAGTTCAATTCTGGTGCCATTCTGTTAGGAGTCTCTATACTTTCTCCACATGGAATGGGTGAGATTTCCCTGGTTGCTCTGGTTTCCTCACACCGTCCAAAGACGTGGGTTAATTGGTCTCCGTAAATTACCTGGTGATTAGTTTAAGGTAAGGCAGGGTTGTGGAAATGTAGGCGAGGCGTAGGCTGTATCATTAAATAAATAAAGGCTATTCTAAAGACAGTGAACATGATTTCTTCCATGAAGATGCTATAGCCATCACAAACTTGAGAAAATCACCAGATGCTGGAAATCCAGAGCAATACACACGTATGTGTTGCTATAGCCATGCCTGTCCACCTTCCAATAGGCGAGGATGTCTCTGGTTGTGTCCTGAAGGAGAGGCGGAGTTGTATCAAAAATTGCCATGTGTTGCTTGTGACATTCAGAGTTGAGTAGCTTACAAGGTATGCAGGCCATGAAATATGGAACGGGTGTTTGCATCAGCTGTAAGCATTTGAGATTATGGCAGACCATTTGTAGCTTTACATGAGAACTGCTAGTAATTGTTGGTAGGTTAGTGTGATGAATTGAGGAAATGATACACTTAGCATTCACTGACATTGATCATGTTTGAGAGATCAGCCCTGCATCCAGGTTTAGTGCTTGATTTTTCTGAGTTGACTAACAAGGTTGTCATCTACCACCACCTTTATAGGGTGAGTCTAGAGACCCCCCCCCCAGTTCCCTGCAGAAAGAAAGCTACCCCCTCTGCATGTCCGTTACCAAGGTTGCCTGTGTAATGTTAGAAAACCATTGACCCTGATCAGACTTTGGTACTGAGCCATTTCTAGGCCAGCTTCAGTTCCGGGTGACATGCAGGCCCTACTGTAGATACAAGGCACCCTGGCTTAAGACTCTGGCTTCACTTTGTGCAAGCAGGCTTTAAGTGGTGTTCACTGCTCACAAAATCAGGCCCCCTGCAGAGGAGGTTAGCCAATGACTTTGTCAGATGGGACTGAAATCACCTGATTTAACCTCCATGTTGTTAGTGATTGTGCTCAGAAGTAGCATGATAGATTAATACCACTATCTGACTTGGACCTGGTCAGAATCCACCCCTCTTGACTCAAGGAACATTACTGACTGTATACTTCAAGTTCCATCAATTCCAACAGAGAGACTCCAAGAATGGAAAAACTGACCTCAGTTGTAATAATGTGATTACTTCACAATTACTAAGTATTTAATTTTAGACATTTTAAAATTAAGTGATATTTGGGCTTGTTAAAGTGCATTTATAGAAAAGTTTGGTTATACCTCTTTGCTATTCACTTGATGGGAATCTGAAAATGTAATTTTATAGCAAATGGCAGAGAAGCAGATTTTTATTCAAGCAGTGCCTTTCATATTTCTGTCAGAATGTCTCATAATTAGGTACTTCTGAAAGGTACAGTAGTTATTAATGCAATGTCGAAAACTCTGGCAGCCAATTTGACCACAGGAGCCTCCCATAAGCTGTAATGCAATACGCTTTTAGGACTGTTGAGAGATTATAAATATTTGCCAAGACAACAGGATTAATTTTTCTGCCTTCCTCCAAAATCATGCCAGAGAATACCCTGTGTCATCCTCAAAGAGGAGTTGGAGTTCTATGTGTTGCTGTTCACCCGAAGAATGGCTCCTCGAGCTACAGTGTTACACCTCAGTATTGCACTGGGACATCATGACTTTGAAGCACAAGAAATTGGAGCAGGAGCCGGCCATCTGACCTGTTGATCCTGCTCTGCCATTTAATAAGCTCCTGCCTAATCTGGCTGTGGATTCAGCTCCACCTTCTTTCCCCATGACTCTTAATTATCCTGCTATGCAAAATTCTGTCCAAATGTTTTAAAAGTATTTAATGATGTAGCTGCTACTGTTTCCCTGAGCAACAAATTCCATAGGTTCTGTACTCTCTGGAAAAAGCTGTCTCTCCTCATCTTTGTCCTAAATCTATTCCCCTGAATGTCGAGGCTATGGCCCCAAGTTCTGGTCTCATTTCCCAGTGTTAACAACTTTCTTGCCTCTATCTTATCTATCGCTTTCATAATTTTATATGAAAAGGAGTTTTTTTCTCCCATTCTTCTAAATTCCATGAGTATGATCCCAGGCAACTCAATCTCTCCTCACTGGCTATCCTCCTCATCGTTGGAGTCAACTTGGTGAATCTACTCTGCATTACCTCCAAAGTCAGTATGTCTTCTTCTCAAGTGAGGAGACCAGATTTGCATGGTGTGGCCTCACCTTCACGCGCAAACACTTCCAAGTCCCCCTGCGTAACAACATGCTACCATCTTTCTCCATTTAAATACGAATCTGATGTGCTATTCTTCCTTCTCCAGTGGATGACTTTGTATTTGCTAGCATTGTACTCCATCTATCTAACATGTAGCCATTCGTTTAAATTATCTACTGTATATCTCTCTGGAGTTGCTCTGTATCCTCTTCACAATCTGCATTTCAGTACAATTGAGTATCATCAGCAAATTTAGATACTTTACATTCGGTCCTCTCTTCCAAATCATTCATATATATTGTGAACAGTTGTGGATCCAGCACTGATCCCTGTGGCCCTCTACTCACCACTGGCCACCAACCAGAGAAACACCTGTTTATCCCAACTCTTTGCATTCTTTTGGCTATCTAATCCTCTATTTATGCTAATGCATTACCCCACCCCACCTCCAACTCCATGCAATCTCCATGCAGTCTTTTAGGTGGCACTTTATCAAATGCCTTCTGGAATTCCAAAAATATGCAGCATCCACCTGTTCCTCTCTATCTACTGGGTTCATTATATCCTTGGAGAACTCTAGTATATAATGAGCGCAGTGGATAGAGGGGAACAGGTGGATATTGTTTATCTGGATATCCCTTGGACTTCCTGCTCAAGTCTCTGGCATGAGCTTTCTGACCCAGAGAGGAGCGATTTGCTAAACAGGCTATAACTGTTAAATTGTACCAATGGAGACTAAATCAGAAATATATTTTGTCTGGCTTGTTAAAGTTATGTATTGTTTAATTTCTTTCTAATTTATGGGGTTTTGGGGATAGCTGATATAAGTGTTGTAACATATATAAAAGTTAGGTATAGTTTCATTTCTGTATTCACATGATGATTTTAATTCTCCAGTTTAGCTGTCTCTAGGAAAGCAGCATCATATACAAATTTAGATCCAATACAACTCACACCAACACTTATACTAGCTAAAGATTTGAAACATCTAATGTGTGGCTAACCAATGTCTTGTTCAACTCTAAATTGACATCACACACAAAATGCTGGAGGAACTTGGCAGGCCAGGCAGCATCTGTGGGAAAGAGTAAACAGTTGACGTTTCGGGCTGAGACCTTTCATCAGGATGTCCAGCATCTGCAGATTTTCTTGTGTTTGTGTTGTCTAACTTGGCATCCCAACTCTTGTTTCTAGTGCCTCACCCGACATGACCATGAGACCATAAGACATAGGAGCAGAATTAGGCCATCTGGCCCATCAAGTCTGCTCCGCCATTCAATCACGGTTAATCCTTTTTTCTCTCCTCCTCAACCCCAGTTCCTGGCCTTCTCCCTCTAAACTTTGATGCCATGTCCAATCAAGAACCTATTAATCTCTACCTTAAATACAGCCAATGACCTGGCCTCCACAGCTGCAGGTGGCAACAAATTCCACAAATTCACCACCCTTTGGCTAAAGATATTTCTCCACATCTCTGTTTTGAAAGGGCACCCCTCTATCCTGAGGCTGTGCCCTCTTGTCCTAGACTCTCCCACCATGGGAAACATCTTTTCCACATCTACTCTGTCTAGGCCTTTCAACATTCGAAAGGTTTCAATGAGATCCCCCCTCATCCTTCTGAATTCCAGCGAGTAGAGACTCAGAGCCATCAAACGTTCCTCATATGATAACCCTTTCATTCCTGGTATCATCCTTGTGAACCTCTTCTGGACCGCCTACAATGCCAGCACATCCTTTCTAAGATGAGGGGCCAAAAACTGTTTACAATACTCAAGGTGAGGCCTCACCAGTGCCTTATAAAGCCTCAGCATCACATCCTTGCTCTTGTATTCTACAAAGCAAGACCATATGCTTTTTTCACCACCCTGTCCGCCTGTTGCATTTCCCCCAGACTCTTTGTCACAGTTCTCTTTATTGCCTTATGAACTATGTCAGGCTACATCTACCATTCTTTATTGTGAATCTCTACACTGTATCCTTTATCAAAGGAGCACAAAGCATAAATTATGAAGAAGCTTTAAAGGAGATTATTTATGCCTTGCATTCTTCTGATGGTCATAAACTTTTTGAGTGTTATTTTCCAAGTTTACAACTTTATTTCACCATTTAAAAAATCTATAATAAACATTTGCTCATAATATAGTGTGTTATATCACATGGAGAATTCTAGGCAACTTCATGTGCTAAAAACAAAAGCCTGGTTAAATAGAATTCAGTTGATTTGGCAGACCGCACGACCCAACTTACATGGGTGGTGTGCAAGTGGAACAGGTCAAAAGCTTTAAGTTCCTCGGGGTCAATATCACAAATGACTTGACTTGGTCCAACCAAGTAGAGTCCGCTGCCAAGAAGGCCCACCAGCGCCTTTACTTCCTGAGAAAACTAAAGAAATTTGGCCTGTCCCCTAAAATCCTCACTAATTTTTATAGATGCACCGTAGAAAGCATTCTTCTAGGGTGCATCACAACCTGGTATGGAAGTTGTCCTGTCCAAGACCAAAAGAAGCTGCAGGAGATCGTGAACACGGCGCCGCACATCACACAAACCAATCTTCCATTCATGGACTCACTTTACACCGCACGCTGTCGGAGCAGTGCTGCCAGGATAATCAAGGACATGACCCACCAAGCCAACAGACTTTCCATCCCTCTTCCCTCCGGGAGAAGGTTCAGGAGCTTGGAGACTCGTACGGCCAGATTTTGGAACAGCTTCTTTCCAACTATGATAAGACTGCTGAACGGATCCTGACCCAGATCTGGGCCGTACCCTCCAAATATCCGGACCTGCCTCTCGGTTTTTTTTTTGCACTACCTTACTTCCCATTTTTCTATTTTCTATTTATGATTTATAATTTAATTTTTTAATATTTACTATTTTAACTATTTTTTAATATCTTTAATATTTAATATTTTTAATCCAGGGAGTGTGAAGCGCAGAACCAAATATCGCTGTGATGATTGTACGTTCTAGTACCAATTGTTTGGCGACAATAAAGTATAAAGTAAAGACTCAACACAGGACAGGGTTTATTAATGCTAATCATTTTCACTGTCTTAACAGAAATAGATCTATTTGCTGTCACGAATGTAGAACTCAAATGGAAATTTGTTTTAACCAAGCATTGTTTACAATGCAGTTTACTCCCTCCAACAATTCCCTCTAGCCCTGTATAATATAATCTCCAGGACTCAGGTCAGAGAACATCGCCACCTCCTGTCCATTGCCAGTATTAGTACACAGAGCAAGTCATGCCACAACTACAAGCATTTTGGTTTAGTATTCAGGACAATAAAAGTGATGAAAGTACATTTATAGTCACATTGGTGTTGCAATATTCAACCTAATAACAGTGCTGCAATTGTCCTGAGACCACTCTATGTACAAGGATGATTCTAACTGTAAGGAGGATTTATTTGACATGATAATAACATTGTATTCGATAATGCACATAATCTTTGACCAAAAATCTGACATCATATTTAATCTTGCATTAGATGAATGTTATTCAATGCCATTAGCAAATATTCTAGCTCAGTTCAAAGAGGTTTATACTTCAGATTTGAATTGTCAAGGGGAGGGATCATTCAATTTACCTTTCGTCATAGGCTGTTGTTATTATAATCAAAATAATGAATTTCAATAATTATTTAAACCTGTGAAGGCAGATATCAATATAAAAATTCACCACCATATTAAAAACTCAGCACAGTATTCAATGAAATGAGGAAAAGATATTTTAAAGTCTTAGACTTTAGACACAACACCAAACTCAAAGTTCAAAGTTCAAAGTAAATGTGTATGTCACCTTATATAACCCTGAGATTCATTTTCTTGCAGGCATTCACATTAGAACAGAGAAATACAGTAGGGTCAATGAAAATCAATGCACAAAGACTGACAAAGCCAATGTGCAAAAGAAGAGAAACTATGCAAATTCAAAAAAAGTCAAGTAAAAATAATAAATAAATAAATAATATGAAGTTCATGAGCTGTAAAGTCCTTGAAAGAGTCCATAGGTTGTGGAATCATCTCCATGTTGAGGTGAGTGAAGTTTTTGCTAGCCCTGCTTTATGGTTTGGAGACCTGGATGAACATCGTCAATAAGAGAAAGTCTGCAGAAGCTGAAAATGAAACAACACACACAAAATTCAGGAGGAGCTCACTAGGCCAGGCCTGATGAAGGGCCTCGACCTGAAACATTGACTGTTTACTCTTTTCCAAAGATGCTGCCTGGCCTGCTGAGTTCCTCCAGCATTTTGTGTGTGTTGCAAACATCACCAATTCTATCATAACAAATGCACCAAAATCCACTGGCAGGACCAATGAGCTGGACGCAGTGTCTTTCCCAAGGCTAATACTCCCAGTATCAAGACTCTGATCTCATTTAACCCCTGCAATATCATTCCCAGTATCAAGACTCTGATCTCATTTAACCCCTGCAATATCATCTTTATGCCTAACATCAGACATCCAAAACAAATATATTACTCCGAGCTCTGAGTATTTTAAAAATTTGAGATCTTTTGAAACATTTCAAGGACGTCCTCACAATCCCTGAAAGAAATGTAGCAGTGGCAGCACGTTTTGGGAAATACTATGCCGGAATCAGTGAAAATGGAAAAGGATAATTAGGGAATCCACAGGGAAATGATAGCAGCATGAGGAGATCACATGCAGTGAAAGGAGAACACAACTTCCCCAAAAATCTACCCAAGTAAATACAATCAGACCCACCCCTGGCGGAATCTACATTCCTGCATAGAACTCTTCAGCCATCACAAAACCCAAAAAACTAGAATGAAAGCAAGTTATCCTCAACTGCGTGGAACTACTTAAATATTTGACTAAAAATTGAACATCATGTTTAACCCTGCACTAGATGAGTGCCCATTAGTAACTGAATCAGAATCAGAATCGGGGTAAATATCACTGACAGATCTCATGAAATTTGTTGTTTTGGAGCAGCTACAGAGTGCAATACATAAAATGCATTATAAATTACAATAATAAATATAAATAAAAAAATTTAAATGAATAGTGCAAAAAGAGAGTTTTCCTAAAACGTTTAGTGTGTGTGCTTCTGTGCCTCTTCCCTCGTGGTAGTAATGAGAAGTGGGCATGTTCTTGGTGGAGGGGGTCCTTAATGATGGATGCTGCCACTTTGAGACATTGCCCTTTAAGAGTGTCCTTCATAATAGGAAGGCTATTGCCCATGATAGAGCAGGCTGAGTTTACAAACCTCTGAAGTTTTATTTTCCTTTCCTGTGCAGTGGACCGTCCATACCAGTGGGTCATGCAACCAGTGAGAATGCTCTCCTTTGCAGAACTTTGCTGGTGACATACCAAATTTCCTCAGACTCCTGATGGAAAATAGCCGATGGCACGCCTTCTTCGTAATTGCATTATTATGTTGGGCCCAGGGTAGATCTTCAAAGATATTGACACCCAACTTGAAACTGCTAACTCTTTCCACCTTGCTGGTGACTGGTGCGCATCCCCTTGACTTCCCATTCCTGAAGTCCACAATCACTTCCTTGGTTTTATTGATGCTCAGTATAAGGTTGTTGTTGTGACACCAGCCAACCAGCCGATCTATTGTTCTAATTCATTCCAAGTGTCAAGATCTACTGATATTGAAACTTCTTGGTCAAATATTTGCCCTTTGAAATGAGTCAGTTATCACAATCTGAACAATAAATAATTAAAAATATATCTATCATTATAAAACATACCTGTAATTGAAATTGGACTTTCAAAATTGGTATTTTGGTGGTCCTCTGACACCACCATAATTGTTGTGGAGTTTGAAAAATAAACTGCTCTGGATAGTCTAAGTTGACAGCCCTGGGATTCCATTTAATCCTTGGTTATATTTCAATATAATGAATACACAAGTGTTCAGTGTTAAGAAGTCCTTTGTGTTTTTAAGTGCCTCCAGTAGCCTAAGCGTTAAATTTGTAAACTATAAGAGAAAAGAGATTCTGCCGGAAATGCTACACATTAGTGTCACAAACAGTTTATCCCACAGTAGTGATACTTAATGTAGTTATCAATAGAAGTAGAAAATGCCTGGTGTAAGAACAATTAGAGTAGTCCGCAGTGACACATATTACAGACATCTGAGTCATGCAAATAAAGTACTTGTAAGTCGAGATGCTCTACATGTAGAAAATCCTACATCACTGATAGTTTGGACTGGACAAAGCTTGACTGAGGGAATTCACACCTTATCGTGCTTTTCCCCTCTTTCAATTCACAGGAGGGTTGTGACAGCCTGAGGGCGCATCCGTCAAAAAGCCAAAGCTTACATTTAAATGTCAAACCTACTGCAAACCTCTTTACACAGTCATATTTGTTCGTCATTCAAAATTAAGACTTCATTCAGATTAACTGTGCCTGGGTTGCATTTCCCTATTTATTTAAATCAAAGAGCATCACTTTGGGAACCAAAACAACTGCGTTTTTTTCTTCTTGCGTTTTCAATTAAAGGGGCCGTGTAATCATTTAACAAAAATTGTGTCAGGTAGAGATTTGATACAGCCAAAATTGAGACTCATTCAGGAGTATCTGATATGAGACAGACAATGGAGTCCAGCACTGTGTTTGCAAAAATCATCCCTGCTTCCCTTGAACCATGTTTACAGCAATCAACTGCTTGTCTGCCATATTTTCTTGAAAAATGACACAGACCTTTAACAATGTTAAAATAAAAATTTACTGTTCTTCAGAGGATATAGTAAATCATATTGCATGTCATTAGGAGATGGCAGGTAAAAGTGAGCTAAATTTAAGAGCTTACATAAGAAAAGGTGCAATTTCTGATGCTGTTTTACACACATGCTTAATACTTCATTCAATTTGTGAAAATTATTTCCTGTAAAGTTGAAATCATTATTATTTAGAAAGAATAGAAAGGAAAATAAAGATCCGCTGCATTTTTTAAAAACTTGCTATATACATTGAATTAAAACAAAACAGTTGTAAGAGTGTAATGTTGCTTTGGTGCTAGAACATCAATCCTCAAAGGATTGATTAATTCTCAACAGGGTAATTTGGTTAAGTACTAATAACATAATGCATAAAGCAAGTGATTTTAGTTTGTCATATCTGTCAAACTACAGTTGCAGGGAGATCAGTGAAGAAAATTTGTATGAGAGCAGAATATTGCAGTTGAGGAGATCAGGAATATCACACAGTGTAGTGCAATGCTCTACCTTGATTGACAGCTACTTTTTCACATTAATGCCCAGGCGTAATGCACAGTTTGTTAAGTTCAGAACTTTGGTATAGTCTAAAGCAGACATGGAAAGAGAGGAAATACAATTTGCAAGTCTATTGAATGTGTCTGGAGTCTTGAAAAATCAAACCACAAACTGCAGGTAACAGAGATTTGAAGTAAAAAACAGAAATTGTGGTAAATACTCAGTGGGTCAGGTAGCTTCAGTAGAAAGAGAAGCAGAGTGAAAGCTTCAGGTTAATAACTATTACTTTCCAGCATGGCAGTTATGGAGAAATCTGGAGACTTGGTGAGATGTAGTGTAGTTAAATTTAAAGCTACCTTCACTGTTGTAATGATTACAATTCCTAGCCTGTTTTATGAAACTTAAGCCATAAGTCAGCCACATTGCAGCCAAGGCTGTAGTCACCTAATTGCCAGGAAATTTATTTCACATTGATGTCTATGGAACTAGATGCTGGAGCCATTCCAACCCAAATTAATCTGAATAAAGTTGATCTATGGTAAATATCAGCACTGTTTATTTCCTTACAGTATTAATTTGTCAACTCATTTCCTGCCCAGTGCTGATACCACAAAGACAAAACATTGAATTATTCCGTTCCTGAATGCAGTTTAAAGACTGTTTAGATCTTACACCGTCTGTTTAAAGCTGAACTAAACAGGCAGTATTGTGTCGAATTACCCTGCATTATCTTTGACGCTAAGTTTTTCAGCAATGACTTTCGATCAAAGATGGCAAAATATGCTTTTTTGACTTTGTAGATACATAAAATATGAGAAGCAATGGTACCACACAGACTTCCAATACCTGCCAACAAGTAGAATTAGAGAAATATAACAAATTATTTGAATGTAGGAAATTAAATTACATGTGCATTGTTTTATCATCCCTTCAATTCCTAATGGCAAAAAAAAATTTGCATTATGCATTTATTTTTGTTAAAAATAGTCACCTAGGTCTGAATTGTTAACATGGTTCCATGTTATATTTTACTGAAAATGACTTTGATTGTCATTCTGACTAAATAACTGATAATAATGAAGTAAAAATGTTCAATATTTTACATCTATAGCTTATGCACTCCTTACTGCAAATTCCCTTGTTTCTCCTGTAATATTTGAAGAGGACATATCTGAATGTTTAAAGAGGGGGATAGATGAAATAGTGTGGGCTAAGGATACATGGAGACTCCAGAGGGAAATAGGAATCCCACAAACACACGAGAGTGGATGATGAATTCCTGCAGGTATGGAGTTTCCTCGCAGCAGAACGTAGGGGAATTTTCAGCATTACTTTCCTCACAACTGCCATTCACTAATTGCTTTAGCTTTCCTCCATTTTGTCCCTAACATGAAAACGTTAATGCAAACTGGCCTGATTAATTACACTAATTCAGGCACCTATAGAAATCTCCATTATAGTGCTACTGACATACAGTTATAGTAGCTAAAAGGTGCAAAACTTAAGCAAAAGGTGGGGTATAAGCTGCTCCACCATTTAACGTTCATAAGTTTCTTCCCAGTGTGGGATAATAAAGTACTCAGAGCATGTTGAAAATATTTTATGACATTAATTTAAATATGCTACAGCAGTTATGATCCTTGTAACTTTCTTGAGAAATGCCAAACACCCACCTACCATACTAGCTTTCTATTATTCTTCATTTAATTACACAATACAATTTTGTGAACATTACTCAAATTTATTATGTGATTGGGAAAAATGCTAATGTGTCACAATATACAGAAAATTAAGTGCCCTGAGGGTTAATACAGTCAAGAAGTAAAGAAGTGTTTAGGACATGTACACAACATGTGTTTTACAGCTATAATTAAATGAGGTGGACTGGGACTTAATACATATGGACCTAGAATTGGCTAAATTTAGATTAATATGATTTGAAAACTTTCTACCAAATTAGACATTGAAAGGTTAGATTTTGTGAAAGACAATCCACAGGGCAGCTACAGTATTACAATCTACAGCCACTCTTGCAAAACAACAAATCATTTTTTTTTGTGATGACATCCTTAAAAGAGCAGCTGGCTTTTAAATAGCTAAAACATATAACATTGGAACTAGTTTTGAATAATGGAAAAAGCTGTGAGAGTCTGACCCTTGCCAGAGAAAAAAACATGTTCAAAAAATGGAAGTTTGTCCCTTGGGTAACTGCGTGCATGCCCCCCCCCCATCTTCATCCCAACCCCTTTCACCCTGACACCCCCCACTTTCACTGAATGCTGCCACCCACCACAGTAGCAACTTACTTATCTTCCAAAAAAACAAAAGTCAATATTTATCCAATGTTTGCTCACTATTGTGGGCAAGCTTGTCTGAAAAGAATTTTCACAAATTCAGGAAACACTTAAGAGGTAAAACCAACATCCTGAGACAGGAGACAGGCAAGCCTTTGACACCAGGTTGGTGGAGAAATGTACTGGAGAAACCTTTAGACAGGAAGGCCCCGTTGCTGGGTCAGGACAAGAGGGAGGTTGGAACAAGGCAAAGGAGAGCAGAACTTTCCATGCTCCATCACTACCAATGAGCGTTTTTTTTTCATGGGAAATTAGTTCTCAAGAGTTTAAATTTGCTGAACTGTACTAAAAACTACACTGAAATCTAACAGTAATTGTGTTACAGTAGAGGCTTGCTAATGGGTTCCCTGTTAATATGAATGTTCATTTAAAGGGAGCATTTGCTCAGGCACCAATTAATTCCCCATACATTCTGCAGTGTTTGTTCAATAGGAATGATTGGATAAAGGAAATGTTTTTCTTGCCACAGGGGTGTTCCTGTTACGAGCTTTATACTGCTCAGGAAATGATTTAGAATCGTTGATAAAATATAATCTGCAAATTATCTCATGTTCTGTAGTTACTTTTCTAATACGACTGCATCCTTCAAAGCGCGGTATAGTTTGAGCTTCATTGTCAAATTATGAAAATAACTAATGGCTAGGTTTTTCCCCAGATTTCATTTAAAAAAACTGTTTTAGATAGTATTAAAAAAACACTTTTTAATGTCTGTTTAGAAAATGACCCTTGGCAAAAATATCACGTTGCAAGTTGGCAGATTGTAATTAAAAAAAAGTGATACAATATTGATACTATAGAGATGACAGTATATTGCAAAGGTTAGTGTTCATTGACATTAGACCAGTTCTGGTAGTTTGCTGCTGGAACTAGATGTAACTACTAATGATTGGAGACAGGAACAATGGGACTAAATTAGAGGCAGGCTGCCATTAATAAAACCGAAAATAAAACTGTTTCTGCACATTTTTAAAAAATGTGCCGTGCTCTCAGAGGTCCTTTCATTTTAACCAAATCAGGGGAAACTTGTCTTCAATGCAGTGAGGCAGATGGAACAATAAATCACGGAAGCCATCGACTGCCTGCAGTGTGCTCACCGCAGCTGTCACTATTTTGTCTCTTTGGTTTTAGCTGACATGGTTTTAGGTCCACTGTGAACCAATCTGGACTTTTTTTTACAGTCATATCCATCAAAATGCGTAGAAACCATCAACCTACTGCAGCGATCGATTCGTTCAGTTATTCTCACGCATAGCCAATGCTGTGCTCTCTAGGTGAGACATGGGAGACGCACCTCATTTTAGCTTTTGCCTGAAGCTACAGCTGTGATTTCAGAGCAATCTTTGCCAGCGTTATTAAAGTTGCATCATGATGAAGATCAGGCAACCCAGATTGCTTGCTTTGTATCCACCCGCACTCACCCTTCCACGATAAAAACACACAAGCTGCATTAAGAAACTTGCACAAAAAAACAAGGGCATTGTCTTCAAACTTCAGTCTTGCAAAGTAAAGAAGTAGATTTTGTGCATAACCTTAGCTGTCACTATAAAGGTCAGTTCTTGACCATCAGTTACCATTCCTATCCAGTTGGTGGAGCTCTAGTGACAGTAAACTGGAGGCTGCAGCACCTTGAATATGACATGTACTGTGTGCCAAACCAACACAGGAAAAAAGATATAACTCCCCGAATTAAAAACCTGAATTAAAACCTGCTGTTTCCTTTGCAATAATGTGAAATGTGATTTCAACAACCAAGAAGTCTGCAAAATATAAATGTCACCTGTTTTTAGTGATGTAAATCCCTGAAGTGGATTGTTACACGTTTTATACAGTTTTCTTTCCACCTTGTAACGGAAGTTAAAGTGTGTCCAGTTTCACAGTAACGACCTTTAAAACATATTCTGACTATCACAGCAATTAAACTATGTCACACGAAATGTTTTGTTTCAAGGAAGTTCAAAAACATTTTAGCAGCTTGCATTAATATATCATATCCTGCTCAAAAGCTGAAATAGTTCGACAAGATCAGGGCAAGGTTTTAAGCAAATCTTACACAATAATCTAAGTTGACTGGAGTATTTTGCATGGACTAAACATTGTCATATAAAACAATAAAACATAATTGCAATTCTGTGCGGCAGATGAGTGTGCAGGAGTGTGTAGGTATATTTTTTTAATGGTTACTGTCACTAACAGCAAATTATCTCTACCAACAATAAGTAACCCAGGTGTCATTTTTCTATAAGTGATGAAGTCACAGCTTTGGGAAGTGTTGTACTTTTTGGCAGCAAAAATGTGACACTTTTCTGTGTAAAATCCATGACACATTTCCAAATATCAGTAGTTGCCTGCGCAGCTCAGGGGAGTCTTTCCCTGTGAATGAAATGTAAGGTCACAGACATGCCTTTCTAGTTTCAAAAGTTGCAGGACTGTTGTAATGTGGAGGTTAGTAAAGCAAAAACAAAGGGCAGTGCAATATTTCCTCTCCCCTCCCAGAAAAAAGTAATGTAACAGGAAGAAGCAATCCTTTGCGAAAGTCGTTCTTCTTGGGGTCTCAAAGTTCTGCCCCCTGGCAAAACTGAGATAAAATTACCTGCCACTGTTACTTTCAATAGGCAAAGGAAAGCCAGTTTTGCCCACTCTTTCACCTGGAAGATATTTCATCTCTTTTTACAACTCAGCTCAGAGGCCCCTTAATTCCTCTTAAAGATTCTTTTAAGCAGGGGGAAGAAAGTTGAAAGTAAGATATTAACTTTCAGGTTGTGAAAGAGGCCTCAGCTCAGCCTTTAGATGCTGAAGCACCATCTATTCCTAGTGTGAAATCCAATAGTACCTTCGCAGGCAAAGCCAGCTAATTAGTGGCAAACAGATGAGAGCCTATTCATAACAACCTATGGTCCGGATGATGAATGTTGCTATGCATCTTGTAACATTTATAAGGATACCGAGAAGGCAAGCGGGGTGTGATAACATGGCAGGAAGCAGAAGAATGATTCATTCCTTCAGAATCTGCCCCATTGCTCCATGGATCACTGACCTGTCCTAAAGTCCCATAAACTGCTAGTCAAAGATGATATTGTTTGGCCTGCCCATGAAAATCTCTGAAAGGCTGAAGCAGTATGCAAAGCGAGGTCCAGTTATTGTCTCTTAAACTGCACTCTAACCCGATACTTCCATGAGTGCTTTTATGCCTGTGCTTTTATAAGTCTGATCTTTGTTTTAAAAATAGTGTTATTAAAGAATAATACCAGTACAAGGTCTGAAGGCAATGTCCCTAACCAAACAAAACGGTAATAGATGCGTTATGACAAGAATTCTGTGCATTTACCTCCCAGCTTTAGCTTTCTGCTTTTAATGTGCCTGCTCTGTCATTCTGTCAAAACTTTTATTAGCAATTGCAGATGTCCCTATGCTGTTTATAATACATTGGTGTTCAATATGCCCCATTATTGATGTAGTGTAAGGAAATAAAAAAGAAGGAAAATGGCTTTAAGTTAAATTACATTTTTGGGATGTTTATAAAAAATAAGTCATTTCAAAAATGAATGTGGGGGGTTGTTTTTGATTCCTTTTTATGCATATTTCCTGAAGTTGTTTAATTTTGTGATGAATATTAATTTGTTGTCATTGAAGGAAAAAGTTAAATATTTTAAAACGGACTATCATAAGAAAGAGAATGTAATAGAAGTCAGTGTTCCCTCTTGCCATAAAATACCATAATCCCCTTAACAACAGAATGCCTATTTATCAAGTTTCTTTCCAACATAAAGTTTTGTGAGTTTGAAATTACAGTTTTGGCAGCACAACACAGTGCGTGTTAATCTACAGAATTGGCAAACAACAATGTTTTTTAAAGAGTAAAGATTAAAGGATTATAATCTGCAAATTCTGTATTTTGTGATTTTTTTTTCTGTCCCAGCAATATCTCGTCTGTAATGGAATTACAGTCCTGTTATCTGCGGGTCTTCAGGAGACCAGTTTAGCTTTAAAAACCACCTTCCCATTTCTTGCCTCATGCTCCTTCATATGACAGACCTCTGTGTCATATCAGCATGTTTCGCTAACTTGTCCTTATTTCACTGTACTGAGCAGAGGCATTGTTTCAAGCAGGAGGTGACATGTTAATAGCTTAATAGTATAATCTCGCAAATAATAATATGCTGTCACACTGTCTGAGGCAAAATGTTTACAAGAAAAGTGGTAATGTACGATGACAGTAATTTGAATAAAAATGAATTTACTGCTGTTGTCTCATTTGCAGTAAATTTTCACATCTTTCATGCACAACTGGTGCTCCATGACCTCATCTCATTATTGTGTTCTTTGTGGCTGATGAATGCTTTAAAGTGAAAAGCAAACAAATGAAACAGAAACCTCCAGCTTAATAACTGATTTCAGAAGTTCGCACTGTGGTTTAGATGAATCTCAGTTCATTTGTTCAGGAGACAGATGTGGTGTCAATCTGACTGTTTAATTAATACGAGCTCAAAGCACCCATTAAAAATCAGCCACTCTGATATGATTATGTTTTGACAATTTGCAATTTTTTTTATTAAATTTTGTTCCAAAAAAATTAGCCCTCTTGCGCAGTGCTCATAGGAACCAAAAGCCACTGGACTCAATATTTGAGATTCTTTATACTTAGATGAAATAATGCTCCAGCATATAGCGGTAGCATTTTACTTCCTCCTAGATCGATGGTAACCATCAAATGCATGCATTTCATCAAACCATGGCAATTTTTTTTGTAAGGAATATACAAGGCCTCCCTCTTACGCACACATTGTACAAATGTCACTGATATGATCTCCGGAGCGGGGTGATATTGTAACTAATGCATGGATTAAAGCCTCTCTGCTCACAGAGGGTTAAAAGATCAGTAATTACTTTACATCTACTTCATCTTCTGGGAGACTCCTGTTGGCCCAACTTATTCTGGTCCGAAACTGCTTTACAATGAAGTTCTGTGTGATTACCTTCTTTAAAAAGAATTCCAGACCCTGCATTCAACTTTTGTCCTTGCCTTTGTGACTAGACATGAGCTGAGAAGCCCCGCATGAGCTTTTAATGAGAGTTGTATTACTCTATAATAGAGTGCAAGTGAAAATGGCACTAATACATGTCTAAAGCTTTACTATGAGTGTGCATACATCAACACATCCTAATGTACAGAGATTGTGGGTTTGATTTCCACTCAATTACAAAGCAATTTCCATTGCTGTCATTGACATAAATAGAGTGTTTGCATCTGTACGAGTATCCCTGGTAAGCTGTTGTGGTTGGTGCAACAGTAGTTGTAAAGGAGGAACTTGTGGATTTCTTTTACAGTAGATCACAGACTACTGTGTCCAATGCCTTGATTTTCAAACTGCAAATGGCTAAACTCAATCTACAGCATCCTGGCCCACTTCTGTACAGATTCTAAATAAGAGCGTCACTATTCCAAATAGAATCTGGTGCTGACCATAACAGACTCAGATCTTCATTACCATTTATACAAATACAATGAGGCATGGAGGCTATAACTAAAATGCAACTTATTTAAGTTTAACTACGCACAAAATGCAGACAAAAGAACTATGTTTGTTCAGGTATATGACCATCAAGTACCAATACTCAAGATTCAAGATTGTCCAGTGTCATTCAGTACACGAGTGTAAAGGAAAATGGAACGATTGTTACTCTGGATCTGATGAAGCATGAAAAACATCATAAGCATAAAAACACAATAAATATAAATATAAAAGCAATCCTATAAAACACAACGTACGAGTAACTGCCGAGTGTGGCTGTACAAACATAAAATTAGCTTTTATATGTATAGACTGAACTGTATGTACATATAGTGACACTAGGTGCAGGAGTACAGCAATATAATAAAGAAATGAAGATTAAGGAGGAATGGTTATAATACTACAGACTGCACACACTTTGTCATTCTCTTGATATGAAATAATCTGGGCGTTTTTGGGAATACTTAAATATAGATTTGGCTCACCTGGTAACTTCTATCTTCTAACTCGGATTATAAACCCATTCCAGAATTTGGCTCACAACCTACTTTAGTGCAGTTTTGAGGAAGCATTGAATAGGCAAAGATGTCCATGTCTGGGCAAGGGAATTGAATTCGGTTGCAAAATGCAGTCATTTGTTCATGTTGCAATTGACATTCAGTTCTGCAATGGAGCTGAATATTGTGAGAAAAGTACCACCACCAGTCTCTGATAATTATTTTATTTATTTTACAGTGCAGAACAGACTCATCTGGTCCTTCAAGCTGTGCCACTTAGCAAGCCACCTATTTATTTCTAGCCTAATCTCAGGACAATTTACAATAACCAGTTAACCACCAACCAGCATGCCTTGGAATGTGGGAGGAAACCAGAACATCTGGAGGAAACCCATACACACACAGGAAAAATGTACAAACTTCCTTAAAGAGGATGCCAGAATTGAACTCTGAACTCTGACACCCAGAGCTGTAATAGTGTCACACTAACTGCTCTACACTAATTCTTGCACACAATTAGTGCCAGTAAATAAAGCTGCTTTTTCCTCCAATTTTAGATTAAACATTAAGCAGTGATACTGTCTTTTCTTAGCTAGGTTAAATGACCTTATGAAACTATATGAAGTTTCCATAAGATCATAAGATATAGGAGCAGAATTAAGCCATTTGGTCCATTGAGTCTGCTCCACCATTCAATCGTGGCTGATCCTTTTTTTCCTCCAGTGTAACATTCAAAACCTATCCAGGTGTTAACCCTTACAAAGACAGAATAACTATATGCATGCAGGCAGGTGCTTGTGTGAGATTTTACTGCATGCATTGAAGTTGCAGTGTTTGTCTACACAGCAGACCTTTCTCAGGACAGAGGATGTGAAGAAAGAGCCATGTGACTACAAAGCCCGGGAATATGTCTGTGACTTTTTCTCCCATTCAGATATTGTTATCTATCTCCATTATGAGTTAACAAGTCCAAAACAGAGTTGTAAAATTGGTTAATGTTAGTTCCGAAATTGTATTAAATAGGCTTCCTCCAGTAACCTAATTCTATTTGGAGGTTTAGCTGATTACTGAGCTTGGCAAAATGGTTGCAATCACAAGAGATGCAAAGATTTTGCCAAGCACAGTGATCAACCAAACTTCCAAATAGCCAACCTGAGCTACCAGTATTCCGAATATTCCACAATATTTCAAACATAGTTCTAATTCAGGAGTAACAGACAAGGGTGTGAGTAAGGGGCTGGATTGAATCTCCTGCATTGATAGCCACTGATGTCAGGAAATAATCTTTTGCTGCTTGGTACCTGAGGTTTGTCTGAGCACTCTGAAAAGACAAGTATAAGCTCACAGTATCTGTACTGTCATTAAAATCAAAATCAGAGTGATTGTCCCTCAGAAATTTGGCCTTAACATCCTCTGGGTTGTCCTTGCTGCTAGATAATGCTTATGAGACATGCTTGCATATTGCTGCATTATCAAAGGCAAAGAAAATCTCTGCTGGTGATGTAAGGACCCTCAATTTTTCATCATTGTGACGTACCTCAAAATAAAATAAAAAATACAATACTATAGACCATAAGACTTAGCAGCAGAATTAGGCCATTCAGCCCATTGAATCTGCTCAGTCATTCCATCACGGATGATTTATTATCCTTCTTCACCACGTTCTCCTGCCTTCTACCCATAACCTTTGACACCCTTACCAATTAAGAAACTTTCAACCACCACTTTAAATATACCTAATGACTTATCCTCCACAGCCATCTGTGACAATGAATTCAGCAGATTCACCATCCTCTAGCTAAAGCAATTCCTTTAGCCAAACTTCTGGATTTACATCAGGAAGGGACGTTTGCCCATATTGCTGGACTCTCTGAAGTGCAAGAGTACACTCTAGGCATTCATGCTCTTGCAGACTCAGCCTGGCATTTGTGCCCCCTGTTCAAGGACGCTGCCTCTTACACACACTGTTCTTTGAAATCTGTGCTCCCTCTCCTCCTCCAGCAGTGGAAACCAACATCTTAGGATGTTCTTATTTCTTATTAGTACTCACTAGAAAGATGAGAGTGCACCTGTTGCATTGTGATGTGACTCTTTAAGTTCTTTAGAATCAGAGACATAAGGAAAAGACAAGAAGGTTTTTGGTGCCACTCATTCTGTCAGATGTTGCTCACCTGTTTGTTTAATTATGTGTGAGTAAGGGATCACCTCTTTTTGCAGGAAACTGTCGGTCTTTTCTGCCCAAATCTGTACAAACCTTAGAGTAGCATGACTCATAATTCAACTTAGTTCAGTCTACTCAAAGTTTGTTTGCAGAGTGTTGCACAACTCCTTAGTTACTGAAAGCTGGTTCTTCTGCAAATGAGTGGTAACAGTTGTGAATTAAACCAATGTTGCCAGCAACCAATTTAGTGTGAGCACAGCAGCTGATGTTTCTGCGGAGAGCTGATTTTCAGATGTGCAAAAGGAGATGATCAGGGCAAGCTTTCTATACAGACAGTGGAAAGTACAAAGCTGTGCAGAAGTCATAGGCACCCCATGTGTCAAAGACTTTTGCACAGCATTCTAGTAATTTTATGTATTGCACTGTACTGCTGCCACAAAAAAACCCAAATTTTATGGCATATGTGAGTGACGATAAACTTGATTCTGATACAGGTCTCTATTGAGGACTGAGAGTGGGAAGGGGACAGGGAGAAGAGAATCATGGTTGGACCAAGGGGAGCAGGAAGCGCCAGAGGGACGTTCCGTAATGATCAATAAAGGAATTATTTGGAATCAAATTACCTTTCCTGGTGTCTCAGGGCTGGGTGTGTCTGCACACATGCCACCTCCCTACTCCCCCACTCCTCCCACGGTGCTCCACCCTCGCCTTTCCCAACATCCTTTTCTCCCATGCAGATTTACATACTCGCTCTCCGATCCACATTGACAAATACAAAACTATGTGAAAGTCTTCGGCACCCTAACTGTAATATGTGTCTAAGAGTTTTGCACAGTACTGTACCTGGAATGGGTTGCCAGGGGTAGTAGTGGAACAAGAGATGATGGTGGATTTCATGAGGCTGTTATACAGACACATGAAGATGCAGGGAATGGAGAATATGGATCATATGCAGACATATGATATGTAATTTAATTCTGTATCATGTTTGGTGCAGACCTCATGGACAGAAGGACCTGTTCTTGTGCTGTTCTATTCTATGTTGGATTAGTTTTCACAAAATTCTCCAACAAGAAAGTCCATAAATTATTAGCAATTAACTCATTAGTGATGCTATTTTATTTGGAAACATATACAAAATCTCTCTACAGATTTTCAGATGATGTGTAGCTGAGTTTCCATGCTTGGTACTTGTATTGATGGAAAAGCATTTGTCTTTGGGTCCCAATCGTCATCATTCTTGGGTCAAGGGGAGGGAGGGTGATAGGAAACTGATGAAGCCTTATGTATCGCAGCAGAGATATCTTCATTGTGACAGTTGAATGAAATATTTTACAGAATGGAAATATTTCAAGGTAAAGTACAGTGGTTTGCTGGAGCAGATTGTCAAATTTCAATTATCATTAATTTTATAATATTCATAATGGGGTTAGGTGGGACGTACTCCATTGGAACTCTCTTCGCTGCATTTATTGTTCAACAGAAAACTCAGGATCTGATACTCCTGATCGGCTATAATAATTAACGTATTCTTTGCTACTCAGGGTGAGTCTTGGTGCTAGTAATTGCTTTCTTCTCCAGACATGCCAGTTGTAAATATGAACTATAATTAAGGGATATCTGGAATTTCCCCTAACAACACTGGAGGAAACTGTCTTTCCCTGGAATATTCCCCTTTATTCCACTGTAGTATTAGCTTAATTGGCAGGATTGATTCGTTGTTACGACGAGAATTGTATCCAATTTTTGCGTTAACTAACCACTCATCCATCTACCATGACTGTGCCTCGTGCTGCAGTACTGAAGTTTTAAACACTTCCCTAAGTGAATTAACAAATTTAATGGAAGGATTTTTTGTTACTGCAGATGAATTGCCATCCTCGTTAATAATTACGGATATTGAATGCTGAGATCCATCTATCTGAAACCTAACTAGCTCATATCGTGAAAACATGAGAAAATCTGCAGATGCTGGAAATCCAAAAGCAAGACACACAAAACGTTGGAGGAATGTCTCAGCCTGAAATGTTGACTATTTACTCTTTTCCATAGATGCTGCCTGACATGCTGAGTTCCTCCAGAATTTTGTGTGTGTGTGGCTTAACATTTTGTGTCTGTGGTGAGGAAACTCATCTGCCCCAGATATCAGAACAACAGCAAAAAAGGTTGCAAAGTATGCAGCTCCTCTTTGGTATGGATTGACACAAGTTGACTGTGAAAAGTGTAAATCCTTTTATGACATTTTCATGAGGAAGTCTAAAGACTGCATTCAGTACGAGCTACATCTCCATTTCCACTTGAAACTGACAAAATGAGTAACTCCCTGTGGTAGAAATCCTGAATGACAGCACTTTTAAGCGAGCGAGGTAAAGGGGTTAATAGGGAACCATTGCTAGCTGTTTGTGTAGATTTTTCTCTATGTTATAGTGCAAACATTCTGCCAGTCAAGTGAAAGCTTAGCAGAAGGCTCTAATAATATGCATTCATCTTGTGACAATCAGCTCCACATTATGCCATCATGCTGATTACAATCTTTCCATTACTGGGAACTATGCCGCTGACATTGTCTTGTTTTGCACTGCTTCTAGATGTAGGGATTGGATTCCCTAACTCCAGACTGTTTTTGTGAACTAGAACTAAAGTGAGAAAAGGCATGTCACGGTGAGGCCATGTATCATTTTCGATTCCTGAGAGGGTCACTAAGCAACAGCTACCAGCATTTGACTGTGCAGTTTGTGATATTTGGATATTTATGAAGTTAACAGTGAAATTAAGATCCCAATTCCCCCAGGTAAGTAGAAAAAGCTCCCCAGATCCCTAGGAAAGTTAGACACATCCAGCTTGTGCTGCTAGAGAGCAGGTATGGATCAGATGTTGTCCATCCTCTGGTTTCATTGGGGCTTAGATACTTTGCACACCAGACCTCTAGGAATAGACAGTCTATTTAAAAATAGAAAGCTCCATATTATGTGGTGGCATCAATGAAAAGGGGGGCAGGAAAATAAATTGCTCTGTAGCACATAATCATCACTTTTTATTCTATCATCAACAAATAGCGGCTGAACTTGTATTTCTGAATGGAATAGTCCCAATTAGCCCTCACTTTTATGAATTTTAAGGAGTTCAGACAATAATAAAGTATGTTGTGTTAGAGAATATAGTAATGAGGAGTCACTGTGCTCATAAAGCACAAATATTTTAAAGTTAGTGAAAATAATAAAGATATAAATACATATCGTATGTATGGAGGAACATTAGATTACAAGTTAATTTACTCTGTGCCTGTTTAGGCTAGAAGTATATTAGATTTTTTTTTAATTTAGTATCACTTTTCCCAAAGGTTATTTTCGAGCATTGATGTACAATTCTTCCTTCCACCAAGTGTAATTCTGAGTTGTTGAAGGGAAACATGCTTACCAGAGAAATGAAGTACAGGTTTCTTAACTGCTAACCCCCACCCCATCCCAGCACCTCACATTTCCACAAGTAAATCACTTTCCTGTAGCTTCACAAGGTAAATGTAAGTAAAACAAGTTCCAGATGTGATGCCGGCTATACCTACGGATGAGGTTTATGTGTGACTCTCGAGGGTTGTGCAGTTCAATTTCCCTTCGGTTAACAGATAAGTCCTTGTGAAAATGGAGATTGCTGAGAATATGTGTGAATCTGTTATTGTGGCTTTGTGTGTGAATGAACAAATGGTTATAAAAGAGTCTGTGTCTGTTAAAATAAGAAGGCGGTGAAAATGGATCTAATAGTGTTCAGCTAAATGACATTGAGGTTTGGGATCTAACAGTATAGCTTTATTTTTGCTGACATAAAGGAAATTTGTTACATTTATAATATTCAGGTTTTTGATACATCAATTACTCTACCAAAGTATATAGTCCGGCATTTTTTGCTTATCAAAACCCTTTTTCGATGTCTTTCAAAATATTTTCAAGTTGCTGTTTTGTAACACACTGCTTTAACTTACTATTTCTCCCCATCATTTGAAATATTCTAGAGCTTCCTGATTGACAACGATCAAGTCAATCTACTCAGATAATCAAAGTCAGAAAACTCCTAACAGCAGCATCTCCTCAATGGCTAACTGCGCTGTCAATCAAAAGCTACTACATCTGTCAACTTGGGTTAAATAGTCAGGGGTTTTTTCTCCTCAAAGAGTGTAAAAATTGTTAAGACTTGAGAGCTGTTTCAAATTGATTTTGAATATTTAAGTTACTTTTGTGACAACATCACGTTGATGTGGCCTGCATAGATTACCTCTTTGAGACTCATTAAAAGGGTTTCTGTTTTTGAATGCCTTCCATTCCCTTTCCAGGATACAAATCCAGTTCGATATTAATTTGTAATGGTAAAATTTTATATTGATTCGCAACTCAAACATGTTTCAGTCATTATATTAGGTAATAAATGTCATAAATTCAAGTGGGCTGAAGTAAGATTTTCAAAATGTATAATTACACTGGATGTCCTGTGGTATTGCTCACAATGGGTTAGGTTGGAACGAGAATTTAATAAGTACAAGCTGAAAATATCAATGTAGCCTGGCACTCATCTCAGGAACACCCAAGAACAGAAACAATGATAGACCACATGGGAATTAAGTAGAGAAAGAGACTGACGAATGGATGAAACTTGCTTCCTTTAGCATAGCAGCAAAGGCAGTGCTGCAAATTATAATGGCATATTTCTGCTTTACTGTCTTTGATAATGAATGCTTGCCATTAAGCATTTGACTGATAAAGCCTACATGGCTAAAATGAACCAATCAGAAACCCAACAATGATGCCACATTCATTCACATCTAAAGAGCCAGAAATGTTCCACCAATTTTGATATAGTTAGACTGACCTTGAAGGAAAAAATAAAATGGATACAAGCCCCTATTTGCTTAGAATCTATACAGGATTAAAAAAAACATGGAACTAGTGAGAAAAACACCGGAGTGAAAACAAAACAAATAGTTAAAGAACATTGAATACATCTGACCCTCAGAGCTCTAATGAAGCCTTTGGCCCCATTTAGCAGCAGATTCATTAGTTACAAATGCTACTGAACAACATAGCTTGTACCAGTGTCAACGTGGGTGATTCAATGCAACAAATAATATATCCAGCCCCAATTTGGAGATCTGCTAATACCATCAAAGTTTGGATTTCATTATTCTATTTCTGATGAACACGCACTTGCTGCAGCTTTGGTGAATGTAGCTTGAGCTGACGCTGTAAGTCTCCCAAGATGTCGGGAGCTGCAGTTCGCAACACATCACCATAAGCAAGCTGCTTGCAAAACAGACACCTTTCTGTGAATAAAAAAGAATTGCTGTTGTGAAGATGGTCTGCAAGCTGGAAGCCAATGCCTTGGGACACCAGTTCATGACAACACCCGCAATATATGGACCATTGAACAAACTTATGGTGTATTCCAGTTCCATGTAGAATAATCATTCTACTGCACAAAAAAATCAAGAAAGAAAAGACATACTGGCAACTCCATTTTTCAATCATTTTGATTTCTTATGAGATATTAATGAATATTCCTGAAGGACACCAACAACCAAACATATCTTATTATAGGACTTACATGTATAGATAGTGCCAGTAACTCTCCTCTCCGTACATAGATTCAGTTATGAGCAGCTTCGTAGCTTTTTTAGTCTCCAAGCACAGCATATTAGCAGGAAATGAACATTATTCCCTTGAAATCTGCTAAGTCTTTGGCTGCTCCTTTCTAGCAATTACATACACTACATAAAATTATTGTTGTTAAGGATAAGATTTCTAAAAAACAAAATTGGATTGATTTAAGAAACATTTTTCTAATTTTTTTTTCAAAGGCACAAGCTGTCATAATTGCTCTTTCAAACCATTTTAACTCTTGAGGCTTTTAAAACAAAAAAAATTGTTTTTCATTAATGGAAGAAAATATTGGATCTTTCGTCAAAAGACCCTCCGCCTTTCAGCAATTAAAATCAGCAGCCACTGGTATGCAGAAAACAAAAAACATTACACACAATTTTACTATAGCTTTCCCTATAATTATAATTCAAAATGTTAACTATGAATAATCTACATTTTCCACAATATCAATGTTGGTTTGTTTTGGCACGTATAATCAATAATACATGGTTTCAAAATGTCATTCAAGGCTATAAAGCCAATGTTCTGATTACTGTAGCCTTTAAAGAAAAGCTGTGTATGATTCTGTGTGCAATATAAACATCTTTTATGCTGTACATTATAATATTTTAGCCATTCAAATACTTAAGCACAATAGATCACTAAAGTAATTTTATTTAGTGATGCAAATACTTTGTAATTTCAATTACAAAATTTAGAAATTGACAAAATTTTTAATAATGTAGGTTCTGAGAGTTTTAA